>NW_004443981.1:8447998-8499128 GCF_000243295.1 Trichechus manatus latirostris
GGGTTGTTAACCAATGTCATAAAACAATATGTGTACTACTGTTTCATGAAAAACTATTTGTTCTGTAAGCCTTCACCTGAAGTACAATAAAAAAAAAACATCAAAAACAACAAAAAAAAAGGTAAAGCAACATGATAAAAAGACTTCAACAAGCAGCTACAAGCATTCTTGAAACAAATGAAAAAATAGAATACCTCCACAAACAAACAAAAAAGTCTGAGTACATAAATAAAAGACAGATACACAAACTTTATAAAGAAGAGCCAAGTGGATATTTTGTTTTTGTTGTTGTTAGGTGCTGTCGAGTTTGTTCCAACTCATAGTGACCCTATGTACAACAGAACAAAACACTGCCCTGTCTTGCACCATCCTCACAATTGTTGCTATGTTTGAGCCCATTGTTGCAGCCACTGTGTCAGTCCATCTCGTTGAAGGTCTTCCTCTTTTTCTCTGATTCTCTACTTTACCAAGCATGATATCCTTTTCCAGGAACTGGTCCCTCCTGATTATATGCCCAAAGTAAGTGAGATGATGTCTCACCATCTTTGCTTCTAAGGAGCATTCTGTCTGTACTTCCAAGATGGATTTATTCATTCTTCTGGCATTCCATAGTATATTCTATATTCTTCACCAATACCATAATTCAAAGGCATCAGCTCTTCTTGGTCTTCCTTATTCATTGTCCAGCTTTCACATGAATGTGAGGTGATTGAAAATATCACAGCTTGGATCAGGAGCACCATACTCCTCAAGGTGACATCTTTGCTTTTTAACACTTTAAAGAGGTCTTTTGCAGCAGATTTGCCCAATGCAATACATCTTTTGATTTCTTGACTGCTGCTATAGGGTCTCTATGAAGAGACTTTAGAACTAAAAAACACAATAACCAAAATAAAATCTCAGTGGATGGACTGAATAGGTGAATGAAGGGGACAAGAGAAAGAATCCATGAACTGGCAGATAGAACAATAGAACTACCTAATTTGAACAACAGAGAGAACATAGACTGAAAAAGATACGAACAGAGCCTCACGGACCAGTGAAGCTATAAAAAACAACTAGAATGACAGTGGATTTCTCATCAGAAACCACGGAGGCCAGAAGGAAGTGGCGCAATATCTTTCAGATGCTGGAAGAAAAGAAGTGTCAACCAGGATCCTATATCCAGTAAAATATCCTTCAAGAATGAAGCAGTATCTGACCAGGATCACAACAGAGGGTCCTGGACAGAGCTGGAGAAGGATATGGAACAAAATTCTAACACACAAAAAAAGACCAGATTTGATTTACTGGCCTAAAGGAGACTGGAGAAACCCCAAGAGTATGGCCCCCAGACACCCTTTTAGCTCAGTGGTGAAGTCACTCCCGAGGTTCACCGTTCAGCCAGGGATTGGACAGCCCCATAAAACAAAATGGGACTAATGAGGCACAGCAGTCCAGGGACAAGGACTAGAAGGTAGAAGGAGACAGGAAAGCTGGTGATAGGAAACCCAAGTTTCAGTAAGGACAGTGTTGACATGTAGTGGGGTTGTTAACCATTGTCATAGGGCAATATGTGTACTAACTGTTTAATGATAAACTATTTTGTTCTGTAAACCTTCATCTAAAGTGAGAATAGCAGCACAACTGGAAGAACGTAATTGATGTCACTGAATGGTACATGTAGAAATTTTTTAAATGGTGTATCTTTGGCTATGTATATTTTCACCAAAAAAAAATGGCCTCAAGGTCGAGAAGGGAGAGTGTTGACATGTCGTGGGTTGTTAACCAAGGTCATAAAACACTATGTGTAGTGACTGTTTAATGAGAAAATATTTGTTCTGTAAACCTTCACCTAAAGTACAATAAAAAAATTTTTTTTAAAATAAAAAAAAAGAATTAAGCAGTAGTGAAAACATTTTCCAATGAAAGAAAACTAGGAGAATTGGTCAAGAGCAGATCTAGCCTAAAGAATGGCTAAAAAAACTTCTCTAAATGGAAAGAAAACAATTTTAAGAGGAACCTGAAATACCAGTGAGGAAGAAAGAAAATGGTAAGCAAGAATATGAATAAATACAACAGGTTTTTCTTCCCCTCTGGGGTTTTCTAAATTATGTGTGACAGTTGAAGCAAAAATTATAGCCATGTCTGACTTGGCTCTAAATATATGTAGAGAAAATATTTAAGGGATTATATTATAAATAGGGGACAGTAAAAGGACAAAGGAGCCCTGGTAGTGCAATGGTTAAATGCTCCTTTGCTAACCAAAGGTTTGTGGTTTGAACCACCCAGCAACTCCGAGGGAGAAAGAACTGGCGATCTGCTTCTCTAAAGATTACAGCCTAGAAAACCTGTGAGTCAGAATCAACTCAACGGTACTCAACAACAGCAACAAAGGGACATAGAAAGAAGTAAGGTTTCTATGTAGTTGTGACTTGCCGTGAGTTGGCTGTGACTCATTGTGACCTTATGTATAGTAGAACTAAATGTTGCCTCATCCTGTGCCATCTTCGTGATCGTTGGTATGTATGAGTCCATAGTTGTTTCATTTTGTCTGACTCCTAATCAGAGGAGGTCATCTTCCAGTGCTATATTGGACAACGTTTTTGTTGTGATCCATTAGGTTTTCATTGGCTAATTTTCAGAAGTAGGTAGCCAGAGCTTTCTTCCTAGTCTGTCTTAGTCTAGAAGATCCTCTGAAACCTGTTCACCGTGGATGACCCTGCTGATATTTGAAATACTGGTGGCATAGCTTCCAGCATCATAGCAACAGGCAAGCCACCACAGTACGACAAACTGACAGACTTGATTAGTAGCTATTCAATGAATGTCTGCTGTTTAATGAAATCTCTATCAGTTTGGTTGGAAAGAGCATGGGTCTGGAGCTGGACTAGCCTAGGTATATCTTATATTTGACATTTATTAACTGTATCCATCAGGACAATTTCAATGGCCTCAAACTGGATTGAAAAACAAGAAACCTGACTATCTTACAGAGCAGAATGTCTAGAGGGAGGGTGGGCTTCAGGAATGGTTGGTTCAGCAGCTCTACAATGTCATCAGACTCAGGCTCTTCCATCTCTCTGGTCTACATTGGCTCCATCCTAGAGGTAGCTCCCCTCATGGCCACTGAATGGCTGCCAGCAGCAATGGCAGTCAGTTCAGGAGAACCTCACTCAACACAAGCCACATGCCCAGCTGTGGGCCAATAGTTTTCCTCCAGAATGCCGTATACTGATTGGCTTACAGATAATGGGACTGAGCTCTATCTAGATCCAGTATATGGCCACCTTTTCTGAGACACACAGGGTAACTCTCTGGTTACGCAGATAAAACTGTGGTTCTATTTCTTGTTGTTGATTGTCATTGTGTTGATTCCAACTCACAGTGATCCCATGTGACAGAGTAGAACTGCCCCCATAGGGTTTTCTTGCCTGTAATCATTACGTGAATATTGAGTGGTGTCCAAAAGTTTAACCAACTATCACTGTAGGCAAGTTTTATTTCACCTCCCTGAGATTCAGTGTCCTCGTTTGTAAAACAAGGAGTAGCATTGATCCTACAATGCCTCATGGGGTTTCTGTAATGATTACATGAGATCACATATGTAAAACATTTTACCCTGGACCTACGATATAGACATCCATGAAGAAGTGAGTAGATATCTTTATTATTGTTTAGGGTATTGAATGATGGCTCCCAGGATGTTTTTCATTTTCCACATGGGGAAATAGAGCCTCAGAGAGACTTACTGTCCACAGGCTATGGAGCTGGTAGGACATCGCTGACGTCAGACTTCTGGAGCCAGGGCTGCTGGTGACAAGCCATGTTCTCCACTCCACCTCCTTCCAAGGGGTTCAGTGGAGAATGTGAAGCCCGCCAAGGGTGAGCGATGGCTGTGGAAGAGGGAAGGGAAGCCCCAAGAATGGCTTTCCCTGTCTCAGTCTGGCAGAGAGTCCGCTGAGGCCAACGCTTGAATGGCCTGGCTTAGCAGCTCTGAGCAACCTGGCCCTAGAAGTCCCAGGCTACCCAGACCTGCTTACTCAAATGGGCTTCCCAACCCTTCGATGCCTGCCCAAGGAAGAAAACATCCACATAAGCATCTTGCTGCTGCCTTCATGTTCCTCTCAGCAAGTGGCCCTCGGGGAGCGAAGTCCAATAAACCACCTTCAGAAAGTGCACTTGGTGACTGTGGGAGGCGCCGCGCAGGCATCTGGGGAACAGGCTGACACAGGACTTTCTCTGGCGGTGAGGAGCGTCCACCAGACTCTCCTGCTAGAGGAGCTGGGCTCGGCTAATTAAAAACGCCTTTCTGAGGGCCAGCTTCACACTCCAGGCAGAGCCTGCAACTGTAGGGACTTACCTTGTCCTAGTACCCACAGCCCTTTCTCACCGCCCTCCACAGCTTAGCCTAGATTTGCCATCTACAAACACTGAGGCCAGTGGGGTGGTAGAAAGTAGAACCCAAGAGCTGGAGTCTCAGAATTGGGGAAATCTTACTTCTGCTACTTTCTAGCTGTGTGACTGCAGGCAGACAACTTAACCTTAGTTTCCTTATCTCTACAGTGAGGCTAATCATTCCACCTACTTCTGTTGTATATGATTGTTTCACATGGTGTCTGCCAATTAGTAAGTGCTCACTGAATGGTAGGTTAAAAAAAAAGGAAGTTCCATATTTGGCCTAATAGTTCATATGTATGTTGTTAGCTGTCATCATCTGCCCCCCAACTCATGGCGACCCCATGCACAATGGAATGAAACAGTACCTAGTCCTGTGCCATCCCAATGATTGCTTGTGGATCAGATGGTTGTGAGCCATACGGTTTTCATTGGCTGATTTTTGGAAGCATATTGCCAGACCTTTTGTCTTAGTCCGTCTTAGTCTGGAAGCTCTGCTGAAACCTGTTCAGCATCATAGCAACATGCAAGCTTCCACTGACAGAGGAGTGGTGGCTGCACATGAGGTACGTTGATTGGAAATTGAACCCAGCAAGAATTCTACCACTGAACCACGACTGCACCCATATGAATGTTAGGGTAAGGAAATCCATGATCAATTCAACAGGTCTTTACTGAATGTCTCCTATGGGCCAAGCATTGTACTAGTCTTTGGGGACATTTTAAGCAAACAGGTATGAACCCTAACCTCATGGAGCTTACAGTCATGTGGGGGAGACATGCAGTATTCAGATAAATGCAAGGATGTGTATCTATTAAATATATGCTTACATAGTGCTTGCCATGGGCCAGGTGACTTTCTAAGTGTCTTACAAATGTTAACACATCTGATCCTCATAAAACTCTCATGAGGCAGGTACTATTAATTCCCCATTATAGAAATGGGAAAGTCAGGCCCAGATTAACTAACTTGCCAAGGTCACCCATATAGTTAGCTATAGCCACATAATAAACCATCCCCAAAATTCAGTGGCTAAAACAGCAACCACTTATTGTTTCTCATGAGTTATTGGCTGAGTGTCAGCTCTGATCTAGGCTGGGCTCAGCAGGGCGGTTTGGTTGTTTTCACTCCTGTGGTGCTTATGGCCAGCTGGGGCTTGGCTTGGCTCCATGTGGCTGTCATCCTCTCCTGGGACCAGCAGGCAAGCCTGGGCATGTCCTTCCTATTCTGATAGCAGAGGTGCCAGAGAGCAAACCCTAGGCTCAGAGCTGGTACCCTGTCACTTCTACCTCATTCTATTGGCTAAGACAAAAGGAAATCACAAAGCTAAACTCAGGGGTGGCACCAAGCCCCACCCATGGTGAAAAGGCACTGCAAAGTTAGATGGAAAAGGTGAGCAGGAGGGGTGAAGAGCCTGGACAATATGTAGCCTACCACATCACCCAACTGGTGAGTGGGGGCCAGGTTCAAACCAGCAGGCTGGTTTCCTCCAGAGTCCTGCTCCTGTGACTAGTGAGCATTAAGCTAGGCTGCCTCTTGTGTGTGGTTACAAATGGGATACATGCTATGAAAGGTGAGTATGGGATACCATGAGCTCATATAACGGGGTGTGATGGAGTCTAAGTCTGGTCTTTCTGAGAAAATGTTTGAAACGTGAGGGATGAGTTGGGGTCAATGTGGCAGAGAGCACACTTGTGCAAGGTTCTGGGGCAGGGACCGAACATCCCAGTGTGGGAGGGACAATGCTTTCCTGGCCACACTTTTAGGCCCCTTTCTCACTGAGTGTGTCCTCCAACCCTTTGGCAGCCCACTCTCCAGCCATGCAGGACTTCTGACTTTTGCAGAACTACCTCTGGCCTCTCTTGGTCAGTCCCCTCCTCCTGGAAGTCCTTCTTCCTCCAAGGTCCAACTCAAAGGCCACCTCCACAGGGCAGCCTGCCTGATCCTCCAGACAGAGTGAACCCCTTGCTACTCCATGTCACCCCATCCTCATGCATTCTACCTGCAGAACACGCTTTACGCAGCAGTGCTGTGATTGGCCTCATTGAATGAATCGAAAGACAATTACTGAGCACATACTGGTCTGACTCCCACACTGGACTCTGAGCTCCCACAGGGCAAGGGCGCCGTCTTAGAAAGCATCCAGACTTGAACACCCGTGTTCATTGCAGCACTACTCACAATAGCCAAAAGGTGGAAACAACTCAAGGTCCATCAACAGATGAATGGATAAGCAAAAGTGATCTATTCGTACAATGGAATATTATTCAGCCATAAAAAGGGACGAAGTTTTATTACTTGCTATGACATGGATAGACTTAGAAAACATTATGCAGCTCTCTTCCCTCCCCGGAGGTCAGCTGATATCAGTCACATGGTGGATCTTTCTGGCAAGGCTAGCCCCCTTCATGATCATCTCATTGGCATAAATGCTTAGGTGGGATCTAGAGCCCCCCGTGAATACCAAATCTCTCAGGAACCATGTGGAATTCCAAGGGTTTACAGTTTAGCTCCCAGGAACTACGGACAAAGGCCAAATCCTTTGGATAAAATTAATTCTTTACCATCTGGTGTTTGCGGCAACACTCCCAACTTCATGGAAGTAAATTGCCTGGCCAGACCACCTTGTCACTAGTGAAGGGAAGTGGTGGAAAACCAAACTCATATGCTCAGCAGAGATCCCAGGAAAGTTACCTGTTCACCTGTGAAGTCCCATTAGTCATCCCAACACCTAGTGTGTGAAACCAGCTGTGGAGACACAGATGCCAAGGAGCTCATGGTTTAATAGGGGGTCTTCCAAGCATCCATTTTGCCAATCATCCAACATGCCTGGTCCATCTCCGCTGTGCTGAGGTCTGTGCCGGTGGAGGCAGCGCGAGGAAGTGGTTAAAGCGGGCCTGGTGTCAGGCAGCCTGGGCTCATGCCTCAGTACTGCCAAGACTCACTGTGTGACTTTGGGCCCACTACTTTTCCAAGCCTCAGTTTCCACATCTGTAGAATGGGGACAATGATGGCACCTACTTCTGGAGGCCTGGGGTGGGGTTGGCTACTTGCATCCCCTTGTTCAGCCCCTTCCCCAGGGTTCCTCCAGTGGAGTCTGCACACAGCATGCTGAGCCCAACGAGGTGAACAGCAGCTTCATTGCCAAGAACAGGTCCTCTTGGCAGACTTTGGGGAGAACATGGATTGGTCCCCAGGTCAAAATGTGAACATTCCCTGTGAGCTGAAGACTGCAGGGCCTGGCGAGGAGCCTTCCAAGCTCACCTGCCCAGTCCTGGTGGGGATGCTGGGGCCCAGAGTGCAGAGGCCTGGCTTCAGCCTCCCGTCCAGGAGAGCAAGTGCCCTCATTCCAGGTAGACTGTGTGGCCTTGAACAAGTTACTTAACCTCTCTGAGCCTCAGCTTTCTCATCTCTAATAGGAAGATATTTATGTGGGCCTCACTGGCTGGTCTGAGGATGACATTGTATTTGGGCGGGTCCCTCGCCCCAACTTTGCACAGACAGTCACTTAGCAATTCCTCCACTCTCCCTTTTATCCAAGATGAAGTTAGAGCCCAGGACAGAGCCCAGGACTCTGTTCCAGGCTAGGGACTCTGACCAGGGCTGGAGACCCTTCCCTCCATGTGGCCCCTCGACCTGGCAAAGGATAGCCCATTCCTGACCCCTGCTTTGTCTGCTTCTGGCCCGTTCCCTCCCCTCCCCCCGCAGGCTCCTGGTCGGGCCCTTCATGTTGTAAACGCTGCAGTGAAAGCCCTAATGGCCCCACTGGCTCCCTAGAGAGGCAACATTCACCAAAGAAGAAAATGTGTATTAAAACAGGGCGGGGACACTCATCACTTATGTGGCATCTGCTGCATAGCAAATGGGCTTGGGCTCTGCTCACTGCCTTCATCAGAGACTGGGGCAGAAACAAGGCCAGAAGGGGCTTAGGCAGACAGACGGGGCCTGGAGTCATGGCTCTGCTACTTGCTACCCACGTGATCCTGAGCACATCTCTCTGTCTCTGTGTCTCAGTGTGCCCATCTGGGAAATGGGACAGTCGCCTCCACTCTGCTGAGTTGATGTGAAGTCTCAATGGCATGCTTAGGATGTGGATCTTGATTTTATGTCATTGAAGACCCTCAGCATCCTGTAAGATCCTTTGTCCTGAGAGGGACTCAGTCATGGAAAGGCTTGGGACCCAGGGAGCCAGAGGTTATGGGTTGAATTGTGTCCTCCCCCAAAAGTTATGTTCGAGTCCTAATCCCCGTTACCTGTGAACGTGACCTTGTTTGGAAATGGGGTCTTTGCAGATGTAATCAGTTAAGACGAGGTCATTTGGGTGTGGCCTCATCTCTTTAGGAATGGTGTCCTTATAAGAAGAGGAGAAGAGGCAGAGGGAAGATGACCACGGGAAGACAGAAGCAGAGATTGGAGTGATATAGCCACAAGCCAAAGAATGCCTGGGGCCACCAGAAGCTGGGAACGAAAAGAAAGGATCATCTGCTAGAGCCTTCAAGGGAGAGCACAGCCCAGCTGACCCCTGAATTTGGACTTTTAGCCTCTACAACTGTGAGAGAATAAAGTTCTGTTGTTTTCATCCACAGAGTTTGTGTCATTTGTTACGGCAGCCACCGGAAGCTAAGACACCCGGGGCCTGGGCTGGCAGCCTTTAGGCTGGGATTGAGCTTCTGAGACGGTTCACCCCTGGCCTTTCCTTTACCAAAAGATCAGCTGCCGTCCAGTCAACTCTGACTCATGGTGACCCCATGTGTGTCGGCACAGAACTGCTCCCCACAGGGTTTTCAGTGGCTGATTATTCGGATACCTCACCAGGCCTTTCATCTGAGGTGCCTCTGGGTGGACTTGAATCTCTGACCTTTAGGTTAGCAGCTGAGCAGTTAACTGCTTGCACCACCCAGGGACTCCTCCCTTTCCTTTAGGGTGGTCTATTTCTTCGCCCCTGGGTGAAGACCCCCTCAGCTGGACTGCTGCCCTGGCACATGCCGAGACCCCAACACAATCCACCTCTGTCTCTCCGTTTCGATGATTGTCTAGTCTCTGCTGGGGGCCACCTCTCCACCCCATGCCAGGGCAGCCCTGGAGATGGCCTCTCTGTCCTCTCCCCGGCTCCAGCATCAGCAGGCCTTTCATCCACGAGCTCCTCTCCTTGTTATGTGCCTTCCTGATAGCTGTCACTTTCCTCTCATGCCCCTCAGCCGCCTTCTCTGGGGGTTAGTCATAAAATGTTCCCTAAGTTCGGGGTCACTTCAATGTCCCCAAATTAGCCAATGAAAACTCTATGCATTACTCAACTTCCCCTTCTAACTTAACCTATTCCACTCACTTCCTCTGCATAGAGTAGTCAGGTGACCCTGCCATCCTGCCCCAACCCCCCACCATTGCAGCTGATTGGACCAAGCACGACCACCTGACTCACAGATGGTTCCTTTGTGGGCTAGGCTGAGCTGAACAGACTCAATGAACAGAACTGAGTCACAAGGACCGGATGTGGTGGCCATTTAACAATAAGGTCTGGAGGACTCTAGTTGGAGTTGGTGGCTTGCCAAGGTGGGCATATGGGGAAGCAGGAATCGCAAGTGACTGTGAAGTTTTGTCTGCAAAGAGGAGAAGCAGGAGAGAGAGATATCAAACTGGGAGGCCCCAGAGAGACAGAGCTGAAGGAAGGCACTTCCTGACAAATTCCTGAGTCCCAGGAGCCAGGCTGTGCTTCCTACAGCTCCATCCTGAAAATAAGAAAGGTACTAAGTGCTTTCACCAATATCAGTTTGTCATACTATGGCGGATTGTGCGTTGCACTGGAAGCTATGCCTCTGGTGTTTCAAAGACCATCAGGGTCACCCATGCTGGTCAGGTTTCAGTGGAGCTTCCAAACTAAGACAGACTAGGAACAAAGGCCTGGAGAGCTACTTCCAAAATTAGCCAATGAAAGCCTGATGGATCGCAAGAGGATATTGTCCCATACAGTAGTGGAAGATGAGCCTCCTAGGTTGGAAGGCAATGCACAATAGCTCCAATAATTGACTTAAACATACTAACAATCATGAGGTCCAATAATTGACTTAAACATACCAACAATCATGAAGACAAAGTAAAGTATTAGAATGAAATGTGCAAAGACTTGGAGTTAGAAAATTAGAAGAGAAGAACATGCTCGGCGTTTCTCAAGTTGAAAGAACTGAAGAAAAAATTCAAGCCTCGAGTTGCAATATTGAAGGATTCTACAGGGAAAATATTAAACGACATGGGAAGCATCAAAAGAAGATGGAAGGAATACACAGAGTCACTGTATTGTGGTCAGTGTTGAACCATTTCAGGAGGTAGCATATGATCAAGAGCTGATGGCACTGAAGGAAGAAGTCCAAGCTGCACTGAAGGCACTGGCGAAAAACAAGGCTCCAGGAATTGATGGAATAGCAATTAAAATGTTTCAATGAATGGATGCAATCCTCATCTATGCCAAGAAATTTGGAAGACAGCTACCTGACCAACCAACTGGAAGAGATCCATATTCATTCCCATTCCAAAGAAAGACAATCCAATGGAATGCAGAAATTATCAAACAGTATCATTAATATCACATGAAAGTAAAATTATGCTGAATGTAATTTAAAAACAGTTGCAGCAGTACATTGACAGGGAACTGCCTGAAATTCAGGCCGGATTCAGAAGAGGACCTGGAACGAGGGGATATCATTGCTGATGTCAGATGGATCTTGGCTAAAAGCAGAGAATACCAGAAAGATGTTTACGTGTGTTCTCTTGACTGTGCAAATGTATTCGACCGTGTGGGTCATAACAAATTATGGATAACGTTGTGAAGAATGGGAATTCTAAAACGCTTAATTGTGCTCATGCAGAACCTGTACATAGGCCAAGAGGCAGTTGTTTGAACAGAACAAGGGGATACTGCTTGGTTTAAAATCAGAAAGTTGTGTGTCAGGGTTGTATCCTTTCACCATACTTATTCAGTCTATATGCTGTGTAAATAATCCAAGAAGCTGGACTATATGAAGAAGAATGGGGCATCAGAATTGGAGGAAGACTCATTAACAGACTGCAATATGCAGATGTCACAACCTTGCTTGCTGAAAGTGACGAGGACTTGAAGCACTTATTGATGAAGATCAAAGACCACAGCCTTCACTATGAATTGCACCTTAACATAAAGAAAACAAAAATACTCACAACTGGACCAATAAGTAACATCATGATAAACAGAGAAAAGATTAAAGTTGTCAAGGATTTATTTTACTTGGATCCACAATCAACACCCATGGAAGCAGAAATCAAGAAATCAAATGACGTACTGCATTGGGCAAATCTGCTGCAAAAGACCTCTTAAACTGTTACAGCAAAAATGTCATTTTGAGGACTAAGGTGTGCCTGACCCAAGCCAGTGTATTTGCAGTCACCTCATATTGGAAAATGAATAAGGAAGACTGAAGAAGAGTTGATGCATCTGAATTATGGTGTTGGCGAAGAATATTGAATTTGCCATGGACTGCTAGGATAACAAACTCATCTGTCTTAGAAGACGTACAGCCAGAATTCTCCTTAGTACTGAGGATGGCGAGACTTTGTCTTGCTTACTTTGGCCATGTTATCAGGAGAGAGCAGTCCCTGGAGTAGGATATCATGCTTGGTAAAGTAGAGGGTCAGTGAAAAAGAGGAAGATCCTCAACCCCTCAGTGAGATGGATTAACCCAGTGGCTGCAACAATGGGCTCAAACATAACAACAATTGTGACGATGGTGCAGGACTGGGCAGTGTTTTGTTCTGTTGTACGTAGGGTCTCCATGAGCTGGAACTGACTCGACGGCATCTAATGACAACAACAAGGAGGAAAGTGGTCAGAGAGGAGCAGGGGGCCCAAGGGAATAGAAAACAAACAAAAAACCCTATTGCCATTGAGTTGATTCTGACTCATGGCGACCCCACGTGTTACAGAATAGAACTACTCCATAGGATTTCTTTGGTCATAATCTTCATGGAAGAAAAACATCGGGCCTTTCTTCTGTAGGACTGTTGGATGGATTCGAACAGGCAAACTTCAGGTTGGTAGTTGAGTGCAAACTGCTTGTGCCACCCAGGGAGGAGAGACTCTTGGAAATCAGAGGAGGAGAGAGTTACTGTGGATTGAATTCCAGTTCCGCTTAACAACTCAGAACCTCAATTTACTCGTCTGTAGATTAGAGGAAATTATATTCCCATGCAGGATTAAATGAGATAACCATTGTGAAGATGCCACATAGTACTTGGAAAGTAGTCGAGTACCATTAAATGACCGCCATTGCTCCTGGTGGATGAGAGGGTACCGACTGTGCTCACTGGTCAGTGGGATCACAGCTCATTAAATAGAGCTGTAGAGCAGGAGTATTTTCTTGGAGAATCTTTAGGGGAAACGGTGGGTGTCTCTGATACTGGTTTCTTTTGACCGGCCCACCCATCCTTGGCCAAAGCTGTGCAGGGCCTCCTGAGGTGGCCGTCCTCATGCAGACCTCCCAGCACGACACTGGTATTCTAAGCAGCTCTGGTTCTCTGAAATGATTACCCACAGGTCATTTGGAGCATTCGTTTACATGTCATATTTATTGCTTTTTGAGACAGTTCTTTTATTTTCAGCACAGCGGACACACTGGAGTGGCACCTCAGGGAGGAATGTAATGTGTCTTAGTTTGGGCTAGTCAACAGTCTTCAGCCAAGCCCTGAGATGACTGAGCTGAGAAATCTTACTTGTCTTTGAAGCTGGGAACACACAAGGGTGAAGGAAGTGGAAAATAGCTCTGCTATTGTTTAAACCGCAAGTCCTGGATGGTACCTGATTGTCAAACTGATCTGGTGCGGGGAAAAAAAGATACTTAATGAAATTACATAATTAAAAAGCAATAGGCTATGCCTCAGCTCAGAGCAGCTAGAATGCTGATGAGTCTACCCTGATCTATGGAAAGAGAGAAATGTAAAGGCCTTTTCTGCATCCTCTTCCTCTTTACCTCTTGGCACTGGGTGACCTGGTTGTCCATTTCACCTCCTTATACCCCAGTGCCTTTGCACACTCTGGTGCCTCTGTCACAGCCCCTTCCAGGTTTTCTGCTGGGCAAACTTGTTCATCCTATGAGTCTCAGCATAAATGTCTCCCCGCTACCCACCCCCCTAGTCTTCCCTGACCCCTCAAGGCAGGTCTAAGAAAGCCCCTCTCCACTCTTATTTGTAAGAATCCCCTTCACAGCTCTCTCTGTCTCTCTGCGTGTGAACTGAGTCACTCGTCTCTCTCCCCTGCTTCTCTGTGACCTAGTGGAGAAGAGGGCCTGCATTTGGGTCACCTTTGGATTCCTGCCTTCTGACACAGCACTTAGCACACAGTAGGTGCTTGCTGAGTGGTGACAGAATGAACAAGTTCCAAGGCATACCTCGTCGCTGACATCCTAAGATGGTATGAATTTAAATGTGCTCCTGACAGTGCAGAAAATGCTAAAAATGAGAGATAATTGTCTATTTCCCGTCTATTTCTGTCTCTCTGCGTCATTAACTTTTCCTGACGCACTCCGGCTCCTCATCAGCTGACAAGCTTCCTCACAAGGGAAAACGCACGTCAGTCAGGGCTGGGATTCCCTCCTGGAACTCCAGGTGTCAATCAGCCTTCTTTGGAACATGGGAGGCCTGATGCCTTTGTGGCTTAAAAGATTATTTTCATTCAGGGATAAAATTTCCTGTCAAGATCCCCCTCCCCACACACACATGTTCATCCTGCTGGGCAGCCAGGTGCCTAAAGTCACACCTTCAGCAATTAGCTATCATCCAGAAGCATTGGACTGGACCATTGAGTCCTGCATTTGCTCATCTATTCACTCGTTGAAGAGTTCCTATAAACTGGGTACAAGTCATTTTAAACTCACTCCTGAAAAGGTATCACAACTGTTTGTTTTCTTTTCCTAAGGTTACTGGTTCATAATAGTAATCATCATAATAGTAAAATACCAGTTGCCGTCAAGTTGACTTCAACTCATGGTGATCCCATATGTGCCAGAGCATACCTGTGCTCCATAGGACCTTCAGTGGCTGATTTTTGGGAAGTGGATCACCAGGCCTTACTTCCAAGGTGCCTCTGAGTGGACTCAAACCTCCAACCTTTTGGTCAACGGCTGAACGCACTAACCATTTGCACCACCCAGGGACTCCATAGTAATAACAAATATTTATATAGTACCTAGAGTGTACCAGGCACTGTGCTAAGAACTTTATATATGTGTCTTAAGCTGGGTTCTCTAGAGAAGCAAAACCAGTGAAGGGTGTGTGTGTGTGTATATATATGTATGTGTGTGTATATATATATACATATATATGTGTATATATACATATATATATATAGAGAGAGAGAGAGAGAGAGAGCGATTTATGTTCAAGAAATGGCTCATGCAGTTGTGGGTCAGGCTGGAGGCTTCTCCTGACTCACAAAGCTGCAGGGACTGAGAAACCCAACATCAGCAGGTGAGACAGCAGGCCTCTGGCTCGCAGGCTGCAGAGGCTGATGAATCCCAAGACTGGCAGGTAAGCTGCTAGCTCAAGTCCCAAGAACCAGAGGTCAGATAAACAGAAGCCAGCTGCAGGATCCAGAGTGAGCAAAAGCCTGCAAGCTTTGCCAGAAAGTCCACCTATATTGGATGCAGGCCACACCCCCAAGGAAACTCAACTGGCTGGCTACTCATAACAGATCTTGTGGAGGTGATCACATTATATCAGATCCCATCATGAAGGGTGATTACATCACCACATAGCTGCTCAGCTACATCATAACTGCCAAACCACTGAGAATCATGGCCTAGCCCAGTTGACATACAACCTTAACCATCACAATGTGTTACTGTATTTGACCTTCACAATAACCACACTAAATGGGTATCATTTTTATCATCTTTATTTTACAGATGAGAAAACCGAGGCACAGGGAGATACGTAACTTGCCCAAGATCATACAGCTGGCAAGTAGCAAAACTGGAGTTTGACCATGATATACTCTTAACCACAACCCTGGACTCTTAGATTTGGAAGGGACCCTAATGGTCAGTCTCTCCCAGGGGTCTGGGCAGAGTGGGAGGATCATCGGATGGGGCGATGGAAACTCTTGGCTTCCTACACAAAGCTGTGCTTCTGGCCAGCTGAGCAGAGCACTGAGCCCCCTTGGTAATTTTTTTTTTTTTTAAATCTACCAACATTAAAAAAGTAGTTGGATCATGATATGACTAATGAAGCCGGAAGGGCTCTCCAACCTCTACAATTCTGCAAATTAGATTTTTGCCCCAAAATATAATCAGACTGAGGGTTAATGGCTGAAGTCAACATTGGCCAAGGACGAGCTGTGTTTTTGGCAGGCTCTTCTTGGAGGGCCTGGCGTCTGGGTTCTCGGGGCTGTGACGAGATGGTGTCAGTGGCTTCAGCCCGCATTAAAGCATTTCCAGGTGACTGTAGGGAGCAGAGGTCCTGAGGCCATGTCCTCGGGGGAGCCTGTTGAAGCTGCACACATTCCATGTTCACCTTGTACCCCCCACATTCTTGTCCCCCAGTGCAACTGGGGCACTAACGCTGGCTAGAAGGGAAAGGGTGGCTGGAGAAGCTCTCGCATGGGGCAGAAGTGGAGCTGACCAAGGGGCCTCCATTGGCACCAGATGCAGAGAAGAATAATGCACATTCACATCCAGGGGAGGAGCCCTCGTGGCACAACTGTTAAGCATCGGCTGCTAATGGAAAGATTGGCGGTTCAAATCCACTGAGCAGCTCCATGCTAGACAGACCTGGCCATCTGCTTCCATAAAGACTGCAGCCAAGAAAGCCCTATGGGGCTGTTCTACTCTATCACATGGGGTCGCTGTGAGTCAAAATTGACTCGACTGCACCCAGCAACAACTACAACACATCCAAGGAGGAGCAGGCTGGAAACTATCATTGTTCTGACTGAGTAGCAAGGTATCACAAGTCCCTGGGTGGTGCAGACGGTGAACACTCTCAGCTGCTAACTGAAAGACTGGTGATTTGAGTCTATCCAGAGGCACCTCAGAAGAAAGGCTTGGCAACCTACTACCAAAACATCAACCATTTAAAACTGAGTGAAATAAGTCAGAAACAAGGACAATTACTGTATGATATCCCTTATATGAAATATGCAGATATATAGAAACCATAAGTAATTAGTGGCTACCAGGGGTGGAAGGGAGGGGGAAAGTGGGGCTGTTTGTTTAGAATGCATTGAATGTATATTTGTGGTGGTGGGATAATTTGGAAAAAGGTAGCGAGAATTATTGTACAACCTGAAGAATATAATCAATGTCAGTGAAATACACATGTAGAAATTGATGAAATATTATATACTTTGTTGTACGTATACATTATAATACAAAAAAAAACCTATAGAGTGCAGTTCTGACAGTCAGTGCTCTGACACACATGGGACACCACGAGTCGGAGACAACTTGACGGCAACCGGTTTAACAAGGTATTAGGAAATCCAGGGTTAAGTGCAGGGTCTTCATAAACCTTAGCGCTGCCCCAGGGAGGCAGTGTGAGATGCAGAAAAGAGCACAGGCCTTCAGGACAGACAGGTAGGATTAAATCTAAGTGCTACCTCTCATTGGCTGTGTAGTCATGGTTGAGGTATTGGTCTCTTTGAGCCTCACTTTCCCCATCTGTAAAATGGGGAATTCTGTCCACCTTTCAGGGTTGTGGCAACAATTAGAAATGGTGTTAGTCAAATACCAATCAGCACACAAAAGCCCAATAAAGTGCAACTATGTACAGCCAGAATGCTCCTTAGAAGCAAGGATGGCAAGACCTCACGTACTTTGGCCATGTTATCAGGAGGGACCAATCCCTGGAGAAGGACAACATGCTTGGTAAAGTAGAGGGTTGGTGAAAAAGAGGAAGACCCTCAATGAGATGGACTGACCCAGTGGCTGCAACAATGGGCTCAAGCATAGCAACAATTGTGAGGATGGTGCAGGACCGGGCAGGGTTACTTTTGTTGTGCATGGGCTCGCTATGAGTTAGAAGCGACTCAACGGTACCAGACAACAACATACAATTATTGCAGCAACTACAAGCCATTGCATTTGGCAGGAGTGGAAGGCTGTGAAAGGAAATCAGAAGTTGAGGTTGAAAACAAATTTGGGGACAATTCATTCATTCATTCAATAAATATTTTTTAGGTACTGACCATGTACCAGGTACAGCATGGTCTGGGAATACACTCACATACATAAAAGACACAATTCGTGCCCTTGGGCTTTTGGGGGAAGAAACCTCTTCTTCATGTTAAGGAAGCCTGGGATCTGTTTCACATGGACCCGAGATGGAGAGAAGGGTCAGGTACCAGTGCAGCAGGATTGGTCAGGATGGAGGGTGTTTGTTCCACAGGGGTTCATTGTACTATTTTCTCCACCACTGGATGTATTTAAAGTTTTCCATAAAAAAAAAAAAAAAATTAAAAAATACAGTCTATCAGAAGCACACACATCTGCATACGCACAGACAGAGAG
Organism: Trichechus manatus latirostris; assembly: GCF_000243295.1. Taxonomy (NCBI): domain Eukaryota; kingdom Metazoa; phylum Chordata; class Mammalia; order Sirenia; family Trichechidae; genus Trichechus; species Trichechus manatus. The sequence goes on from NW_004443981.1 coordinate 8,465,903, forward strand.
AGGAAAGTGAGGTTCTTCCAACCTTCACCAAGATTCTTCCAACTTTGTAACTGGAATATTTAACTTCCATTGTTGCATTACTTAAAGCATCAGAACAGTGCTTCACTAGGTTGTTTTAATGATTGTTTGTAAAATGTGCAGCTCTGATACTTAATACACCTGGAGTTCTGATTCTGGGGTCAGAATTTCGGAATTTGCATGTCGTCTCTACCACTTCCCAGGTGGGTGCTCCTTGGGTGGGTTATATAGTCTCTCTGTGTCTCTGTTTCTAGTTACAAAATACAGGAACTTTTATTTCCTATGTCATAGCACTGTTAGGAGGATTAAATGAGATAAAATATTTATGGGGAAGCTGGCACATAATAAGCAGTGCACAAATCTACTATATAAGTATTTGCTGAGTGCCTCCTTTGTGCCAGGCACTGTGACCAATACAGGGATTAGCTAAGTTTTTTATGGGTGTGTTTTCTTTGTTGTTTTTTTATTTTGTCTTTTTAAAAAAAATTACTACTATCATTATAGTTATTTTGTGATTTCATTTCTTACATTTCCATCCTTTGAAATTCATTTTGGTATGAGAAAACGTAAGGAGCTCTGGCGGCACAGTGGTTAAAGTGCTCAGCTGCTAACCCGAAGGTCGGTGGTTTGAACCTACCAGCATCTTCCCAGGAGAAAAGACCTGGCTATCTGCTTCCTTAAAGAATTACAGCCTTGGAAACCCTACTGGGCAGTTCAATCCTGTCTGATAGGGTCTCTATGAGTTGGAATCAACTTGACGACATTTTTTTTTTTTTTAAACAAGAAAATATAGCAATACCATAGTTCGAATGCTGTCAATTCTTCTGTCTTCCTTTTTCATTGTCCAGCTTTCATATGCATACAACATGACTGAAAAGAGCATAGCTTGGGGCAGGCGCACTTTAGCAAAATGACATATTTGGTTTCTAACACTTTAAAGAGGTCTTTTGCTTCACATTTGCCCAATGCAAATGTATTTTTTATACCAAAATAAATAAACCCAATTTAGTTTTTCAGATGTTTTGCCAATTATCCCACACAATTATTCATGAAAAAGTTCTTTTTTTCTCCACTGATAACAAAGAGCTGATATTAAGAGCAGTACATCACTAGGTTGTTTTAACGACTGTTAAACGCGTAGCTCTGAATTTTAACATACCTGGTACAGAGGATCTAAACTTCTCGTACATATCCATGACAAACAATTTTTACGTTTTTCGATAAAACTTGGAGTGGATTAAGGTGACGTTTATTGAGTGACTATTGTAAGCAAGATACTTTAAATGTATTGACTACCTTTTCCCCATTCTAACTTTTTTGGGCAGACCGGACCCTTCTTAGTTGTATCAAAGGATACAAGAGTAATTGAGGCAGCAGACCACTATAATTGCTCATAACCACACAGCCACACAAATTCACATAAGCCACTGAGACAAACTCTCCAACTCTCAGCCCAGGTTCCACTGTGAGGATGGCAATAAGTGGAGCATGGGAAGCAATGTATCTTTTTTCCAGTTTGCAACCATCCCATGGGAGAATCAACAGGCATGCCCAAGATACTCTCAGGAATGCAATAATATCTCTCTCTCTCATTTGTATGATGCATCCAAACCCTTCCTAATATTATCTTCCTTCCTAATACAATTTCTTTTCCATCCTCCATCAAATGCTACCCAAGCTCCACCCCTGTTCATTTTCCAGGGAGGAGCTCTTAAGGCCACGTTGCTCTGTCCCCATTACTGTGTACTTCATTTGCATGAGAAGGTTCCCCCACGCCTTGGTCTTAAGCAGACTTTCCAGCACTCCCAGTTGACCTCCACCTGAGTTCCTGGCTCACATCACTCATGAAGTCACATGGATGTGCACACTTTGCAGCCTCCTCTTCTTCCTTCTCTTGCTATGTTTTCTTATATCTTACTGACTGTGACATTGTCTAATCCACTAATTTAATACTTTCTCTTCCTACTACCATAATGCACAAAATGTTTCCAAGCATATACACCACATAATTTCACAACTTTTTAACTAAATACACTTTACTTATTCAATAAATAATCAGAGAAGCTTGGCTGTATGAAGAAGAACGCAGCATCAGGATTGAAGGAAGACTCATTAACGACCTTCGATAGGCAGATGACACAACCTTGCCTGCCAAAACTGAAGATGATTTGAAGCACTGATGAAGGTCAAAAACTACAGCCTTCAGTATGGATTATACCCGAACATAAAGAAAATGAAAATCTTTACAACTGGACCGATAAATAGTATCATGATAAATGGCAAAGAAATTGAAGTTTTCAAGGATTTTATCTTCTTGGATCAACAAACAATGCACACAGAAGCGGCAGTAAAATAATCAAATGACTTATTCACTGGGCAAATCTGTGACAAACAATCTCTTTAAAGTGTTAAAAAGCAAAGATGTTGCTTTGATGACTAAGAAGAACCTAACCCAAGCCATGGTCATTTCTTTATTTTATTTGTTTATTTATTTATTTTTATTGTATTTTAGATGAAGGTTTACAGAGCAAATTAGTTTCTTATTAAAAAATACACATATTGTTTTGTGACAGTGGTTGCCAAACCCCACATGTCAACACTCTCCCCTTCTTGATCTTGCGTTCCCCGTTACCGGTTTTCCTGTCCCTTCCTGCCTTCTTGTCCTTGCCCCCTAGCTGGTGAGACCCTTTAGTCTCGTTTTGTTTTATGGACCTGTCTAATATTTGGCTGAAGGGTTAACCTCAGGAGTGACTTCAGTACTGAGTTAAAAGGGTGTCTGGGGATCATACTCTCGGGGTTTCTCCAGTCTGTCAGACTGATAAGTCTGGTCTCTTTTTGTGAATTTGAGTTTCAGTTTACACTTTTCTCCAGCTCTGTCTGGGACCTTCTACTGTGATCCCTGTCACAGTAGTTGGTGGTGGTAGCCGGGCACCATCTAGTTGTACTGGACTCAGTCTAGTAGAGGTTGTGGTAGTTGTGGTCCATTAGTCCTTTGGACTAATCTTTCCCTTGTGTCTTTGGTTTTCTTCAGTCTCCCTTGCTCCAGATGGGGTGGGACCAGTGAAGTATTTTATTTTATTTTTATTATACTTCAGGTGAAGGCTTACAGAACAAATAGTTTCTCATGAAACAGTAGTACACATATTGTTTTATGACATTGGTTAACATGACATGTCAACCCTCTCCCTTAACTTCTTAATCTTTTTTTTTGGTGAAAATACACATAGACAAAGATACACCATTTCAAAAATTTCTACATGCACAGTTCAGTGACATTGACTACGCTCTGCCAATTGTACTGCTATTCTCACTTAAGATGAAGGCTTACAGAACAAAATAGTTTCTCATTTAACAGTTACTACACATGTTGCCCTATGACAATGGTTAACAATCCCAGTGAAGTATTTTAGATGGCCACTTACAAGCTTTTAAGACCCCAGACATTATTCACCAAAGTAGGATGTAGAACATTTTCTTTATAAACTATGCTGTGCCAGTTGAGCTAGATGTACCCTGAGACCATGGTCCCCAGCCCTCAGCCCAGTAATTCAGTCCCTCAGGGAGTTTGGATGTGTCTATGAAGCTTCTATGACCTTGCCTTGGACAAGTTGTGCTGACTTCCCAAGTATTGTGTAGTGTCTTACTCTTCACCGAAGTTACCACTTATCATTTGTCTAGTTAGTGTTTTTCCCTCCCCAACCCTCCCCTCCCTAGTAACCATCAAAGATTGTTTCTTTCTGTGTGTAAACCTTTTCATGCATTTTTATAATAGTGGTTTCTCATACAGTATTTGTCCTTTCGTGATTGTCTTATTTCACTCAGCATAATGCCCTCCAGATTCATCCATGTTGTGAGATGTTTTGCAGATTCAACATTGTTCTTTTTCATTGCATAATACTCAATTGTGTGTATGTACCATAGTTTGTTTATCCATTCATCTGTTGATGGGCACTTAGGTTGTTTCCATCTTTTTGCTATTGTGAATACTGCTGCAATGAACATAGATGTGCATATGTCTATTCATGTGACGACTCTTATTTCTCTAGGATATATTCCGAGGAGTGGGATTGCTGGATTGTGTGACATTTCTATTTCTAGCTTTTTAAGAAAGTACCACATAGTTTTCCAAAATGGTTGTATCATTTTACATTCCTACAAGCAGTGCATAAGAGTTCCAATCTTCCTGCAACCTCTCCAACATTTGTTATTTTCTGTTTTTTTGATTTGTAATGTTGGGGTGAGATGGTATCTCACTGTAGTTTTGATTTCCATTTCTCTAATGGTGAAGCCATGATCTTTTCAATCACCTCATATGCATGCAAAAGCTGGATAATGAAAAAGGAAGACCAAAGAAGATTTGATGCGTTGGAATTGCGGTGTTGAAGAATACTGAATATACCATGGACTGCCAGAAGAATGAACAAATCTGTCTTGGAAAAAGTACAGCCAGAATGCCCCTTAAAAGCAAGGAAGCTCACTTACTTTGGACATGTCATCAAGAGGGACCAGTCCCTGGATAAAGACATCATGCTTGGCAAAGTATAGGGTCAGCAAAAAAGAGGGAGACCCTCAATGAGATGGATTGACACATTGGCTACAACAATAGGCTCAAGCATAGCAAAAATTGTGAGGATGTGCAGGATCAGAATGTTTCCTTCTGTTATACATAAGGTTGCTATGAGTTGGAGTCAACTTGACAGCACCTAATAACAACAACAGGTAAATACATCTCAGATAGTTCTAACTGAACCTAATATATTTCTCTTTCAATGCAATAGGTTTCCTTCCTGCTCAATAAAATCAATGTATATGTATTATTTCATTGAACTCTTACAGCCACTAGTCACTTTTGCAAGGTACAGAGGAAAACATTGAAGCTCAGAGAGGTTAACTCAGTTATGAGGGTCACATAATTGATAAGCAGTAGAGCCAGGATTCAAGCATACAAATATCTGACCCTGAAACTCATCTTCTTCCACTCCAATGCTTTGCCTCTAGTTCCTACTGCCTCTCTCACTCAGAGTACATTTCCATTGTCACAAAATGGCATGAAGGAATCCCAGGCATGTAGTTAGCATTTCTGGGCTTGAGAATTTTAGAAACATGTTTTGGGTCTAATTCTTTATATTGGTGCTATCTGGATCAGGTGTTTCGAATCTTCTGAAAATGCCCAGGGAAATTTGATCAAGGGAGCCTATCCTAAATATTACTATTTAAAGAAGTCCTTGAAATGTGAAACATATTTCTGTAATAAAAAAAATTACTCATTAGAAAAGATTCTGAATTATGAACAAAGAAGTCAGGCAATGGATCTTATTATGGCAGGATTTCCTCTCATTAACCCATTTCTTTAAACTTGGAGCTAAGAACCAAGGAGATGGCTGAGACCAACCCCAAGACTGTGCAGGATCTCACCTCGGTGGTACACACACTATTGCAACAGATGTAAGATAAATTTCAGACTATGTCCAACCGGATCATTGGAACAATTGATGACATGAGTCGTTGCATTGATGATCTAGAGAAGAACATTGCAGACCTCATGACCTGGGCTAGGGAGGAAGAACTGGAAGGTGAAGACAACACAAGTGCCACACGAAAGAGCTGAAGCTTGCTAATAATTTACACTGCGATTTGGAACACTGTTTTTACAAGCCAAGAAAAGGCCAAATGGCTTTTTGCAGCTAAATATGATGTGTATATAGGTTTTATATCATGAAGTGTGTGGCTATAGTATTGTGTCAATCCATATCATTGAGGATTTCCCTCATTTTCTCTGACCCTCCACTTTACCAAACATGATGTCCTTTTCTAGCGATTGGTCTTTCCTGATGATATGTTCAAAGTAAGTGAGTGAAAGTCTCGCCATCCTTGCTTCTAAGGCACATTCTGGTTGTATTTCTTCTAAGATTGATTGTTCATTCTTCTGGAAGTCCATGCTATATTCAAGATTCTTTGCCAACACCATGGTCTGAATGCATCAATTCCTCTTCTGTCTTCCTTTTTCTTTTGTCCAGCTTTCACATGTGTATGAGGTGATTGCAAATACCATGGCTTCGGTCACTCCAGAATATTAGGCGAGCACCCATCATTGGTTGACGGGATTCAAATAAGTTTTATTACAACAAATGAGTTCTAGTCTGCCAAGCAGCCCAGCCATTCTATCCTTGTATTATACCTCCTATTATAGCAAAACATGCTTAGGAGTCATTAGAATTGGAGGATGGAAGGTTTTTAAAAATCTAGAAATGAGACTCTTTAAATGTACACTATCACAGTGAAGCATGAATGCTGGAAAGGGCAGCCTTGGAGTAATTACATTTTGACTTGGGGTTTGTTTAGCAAGAAATGTCATATTTGTACTTAAGGTTAGAAGTGATATCCTAGCTGGCTGGTTTGAAATAAAAGAGGGTTCATTATTTTGGCTCAGGTGCTAATGCTGACCTGATTGTTTAAAATGCATTTTTAAATGGCATCAGATAAAGGTCAAAAACCTCGTAACTCTCTCTAACTTCTGCCAAATGAGGTTGGAAAAATCTAGAATTCTGTAGCATGGCAGCGAAGGTCTTGCATGCTCTGGCCAACTCCGTCCTCCCTCAGCCTCCTGGGTCATAGCTCCTTATCTGTCACATCCTACCTCATTGGATGGCCTTCTTGTACATGTTCCCACCTCTGTGCTTTGTTCTTGCTGTGCCTTCAGCTAGACCATCCCCTCTGTAGACCATCCCTTCTGTAGACCATCCCCCAATCCTACCCTGACCATCTTTCAAGGAAGGCCAAGCTCAGGTGCTGTTGTTTCTGCGTAAAGTTGTTCTGTCTGCTGTTGACTGTGGAATTCTGACCACAATAGTCAGGTGAGGTCATTCAATAATCAACTGAGCGTTTATCAAGCCCCAGCTATGAGGCAAACAGGTGTTAGGTCAGCAGTGACCACACAGCCTATTACCTCAGCCTGGTGGAACTTGAAGTCTAGCAAGGCTAAATGGACCCTAGTAACACCAGGAAAGGCTCTTTCACCTCCAAGTATTATAAGGAGAGAATAAGAAAAGACTAGATGTGAACTGAAGCCATAGTATGCAAATTATTTAATATAGTTTACTAAAGAAGTAACTAGCGAGTAGCGGTGTTTCAGTGGTAGAGTTCTCGCCTTCCATGCAGGAGACCCAGGTTTGATTCCCAGCCAACGCACCTCATGCGCAGCCAACACCCATCTGTCAGTGGAGGCTTGCGTGTTGCTGTAATGCTGAATGGTTTTCAGAGAAGCTTCTAGACTAAGATGGACTAGTAAGGAAGACCTGGCAATCTACTTTCAAAAATCCACCAATGAAAACTCTATGGATCACAATGGTTTGATCCATAACCAATCAGGGGATGGTGCAGGACTGGCCGCATTTCGTTCTGTTGTGCGCGGGGTTGTCGTGAGCCAGAGGAAGCTAACAACAACAACTAAAGAATTCATCTTAGTGAATTCCACATGACAGTGATTATATTGTATTTCCTCAATTCTAACATCGTGTCTCTTCAAATGTTAATGGTTCTGAAATCAGGCTGCAGCTACAACGGGTGTAACAACAAACTGTGCTCTCTGTGAAAACGTTGCCTCCGCCTGTCAGGTGTTGTCACCTACTCAGAGTTATTTGACTTGGCAGCACCACATAGAGTTGGAGTTTATCTTAAATTGAATCCCTAATTGTCACTTGTGATGTCTTCAAAAAAGATTGCATTCTGGTGCAATGCTAACACAAAAGTTATTATGGGCACAAGGGCCTGAGCATAGAGCTGCAGAGGTGAATTACTGAAAGTGAAGCTTATATTTGTGGCCAGAGGGAGCCCTGAATTTCCCTATTTTCTTGAAAAGCAATAATGCAGGGTTTATAAGGTCTGGGCAGAGAGGATGCTGACCCACCACCTATAAAGCTAAGTTTTTGTCTCGTTGTAAGACATGCATAAAAGGATGGCATAGCTCAGGCAATGCAGTTAGTTGGTGGCAATAGAAATAGATCAATCTCTTGGAATAGATTGCAGAATCCTAACACTGAAAGAGTTCAGTGTGACTGATCCATGCTAATGAAGGACTGTGACTTAGGAGTCACGAGATGGATATTCTGTCAGAGGGATCTAGCTGACTTCCAGGAGAAGCTTTCTACCTTCCAGGAATATGAATTCAATTAAGGAAAAAACAAAAACATTGAGTTTAATCAGAAATCCAGACAGGGCCCAGTGTTCTTCAACATGCCTTGAATTGTGTTGCCATTCTTAAGGAACATGGCCATAAGTTATGGAAAACAGCATATGTCCATGGTGGTCTGCATAAATGTTGATGGACCAAGGTGAGTGAAAGCTCAAACCCTGACTCATATAAACCCAATTGTGAAACTAAGGAAGATGGTGACATAAATGCATGCTATTGTCATCTAGGGTGTTGGTGAAGAATACTGAATACACCATGGATTTCCAGAAGAATGGACGAATCAGTCTTAGAAGAAATAAAACCGGATGCTCCTTACAATTGAAGATGGTGAGACTTCGGCCTGTTTACTTTGAACACGCCATCAGGAAAGACCAGTCGTAGAGAAGGACATCATGGTTGATAAAGCAGAGGGTCAGTGAAAGTGCAGGAAACCCTCAGTGAAATGGATTGACACAATAGTTGCAACAATGGACTCAAACATATCAATGATTATGAAGATGGTGACGGACATGGCAGTGTTTTGTTCCGTTATACATACGGCTGCCATGAATCAGAGCTGACGTGACGGCAACTCACAACAACTTTATTTTTATTCTAAAACAAAGCTGTTACTGAATTTGTGGCTATTTCATAATTGTTGAAAGTATAAAATTAAGGAGCAATACTTGTTTGGTTACATTTATAATTACCAAAACTTCCTAGTTGGGAGTTGGCGCAATTTTGGCCAAGGGTAATTAAAAATCCCTGGTCCTACCTAGACCCTCTCCTTTATTACTTTGGTTCTTCACTGTATGGCATTCCTCTTCGATGTCCTACCTGGCACAGTTCGTATCAGTTTATATTGGAAGCGACATTTCCAAGTGTTATGGATTGGATTGTGTCCCCCCCAAAAAATGTGTTGTAACAAGGCCTCCACCGGACTGAGTCCAGTACAGCTAGATGGTGCCCGGTTACCACCACTGACTGCTCTGACCAGGATCACAACAGAGGGTTCTGGACAGAGCTGAAGAAGGTGTAGAGCATAATTCTAACTCACAAAAAAAAGACCAGATTTACTGGCCTAAAGGAGACTGGAGAGACCTCGAGAGTATGGCCCCCAGACACCCTTTTAGCTCAGTGGTGAAGTTACCTCCGAGGTTCACCATTCAGCCTGGGAGTGGACAGCCCCGTAAAACTAAATGAGACTAATGAGGTACAGGAGTCCAGTGACAAGGGCCAGAAGGCATAAGGCGACAAGGAAGCTGGTGATAGGGAACACAAGGTTGAGTAAGGATATTGTTGATGTGTTGTGAGATTGTTAACCATTGTCATAGGGCAACATTTGTAGTAACTGTTAAATGAGAAACTATTTTGTTCTGTAAGCCTTTATCTTAAGTGAGAATGACAGCACAATTGGAAGAGCGTAGTCAATGTCACTGAACTGTGTATGTAGAAATTTTTGGAACGGTGTATCTTTGGTTATGTATATTTTCACCAAAAAAAAAAAAAAAGGTTGAGAATTTAGAGGGTTAATATGTTGTGGGGTTGTTAACCAATGTCACAAAACAACATGTGTACTACTGTTTCATGAGAAACTATTTGTTCTGTAAGGCTTCACCTGAAGTACAATAAAAAAAAAAAAAAAAAGTGTTGTAAACCCTAACCCCTATACCTGTGGATGTAACCCCATTTGGAATAGGACTTTCTTTGTTCTGCTAATGAGGCCATGCCAGTGTAGGATGTGTCTTACACCAATCATTTTTGAGATATAGAAAGAGCTGATTAGGCACAGAAGGAAGCAAACACAGATGGAGGGGAATACGTGTTACGCTGCATGAAGATCACCAAGGAATGGAGAAACAGAAGCTGAAAAGAAACAAGAACCTTCCCCCAGAACCAACAAAAAAAGAAAAACTTCCCCTAGAGCTCGTGCCCTGAATTTGGACTTCTAGCTTCCTAACTGTGAGAAAGTAAATTTCTATTCATTAAAGCCACTCACTTGCGGTATTTCTGTTATAGCAGCACTAAGAAACTAAGACATCTTGTATCAGTGTTTATCGCCTAGACATTTGTGTTTGGGTGATGCAACAGAAAATCCAAGTCACGATGACATAAACAAATATGGATTTATAAAATAAGTTCAAAAGCAGGCGGTGGCTGGTATTGACTGGGTCAGGGCCAGTGACACTGTGATATTCTTAGTCTTTCCTTCATGGCTGCACAAAAGGGACGGTAGCTCCAGCCATCATATGTGCATTCCAGGCAGGAGCGTGGAGAAAGAGAAAAGAGCAAAAAGGCACAGGAAAGAAGAATTTGCTCCCTTGAAGCACTTTCCTGAAACCCCACTCAAAAACTTCTGCTTATATCTCAATGTTCACAACTGTCTGGAGGAAAGGCTGGGAAATGCAGGGTTATTTTTTATCTGGACTCCTCACTATCCTCCACAAATTGGGATTTTTTTAAGTATAGAAGTCAGAGAAAGTGGGTATCAGTGGGCACCCGGCAATGTCATAGGTCTTCCTAGTAACTATGGAAAGTGTTCCCTTCCCTGTATCTACAATTGCTCAAAGAAGGTCATAATTTAGGAACAGAGTCTTCCCTAACTCTAGGCTATACCTCTGGCTGGCCCATTCCTAGTCTGATGCTGCACAGATCCTCTCAATGATAAAAACATAAGATAGTTTGTTTTCCCCAAAATGCTAACTTTTCACCGTCGTGGTGGAGGGAAATTTCCTAGACCCTTAAGTTTGGCAGAAAGGACACAACTTTGAAAAAAGTATTCTAGCTGAAAACATCTTCCTCACTGTACAGAATTCAATGATCGGAAAACCCTTCCTGTGTTACTTTATCAACATTTCCCCTGGCTGTGGCATTCAGAGTGTTTACTCTTTAACCCTTCTATGTTTGCTATATGTGGGACTAACCAGCTCCTTCATCAACAAGTTGTACCATTTGGTCATTGAAGTTCCTACTGGATTTACAACTGCATCATTCCCACTGCTGGGATTCATTTTTTCCTCTTCTGGTTCCTTTGTCTATTCATCTCTTATAGTTTCTTTCTGCCTTGTGTGATAATTTTCACATGGACTGTGGTCTGCTAGAGGGCAGTGATCTTCGTTCTGTCGTCCCAGCAGCCCTGCCATAGGCATCTTATGGGTTCTTGGAATAAAATTGACTTCTCTTGTGGTGTAAGTCCTGGGATAAGGATGTTGAGAGCTACTAAAAGCCTTTCCCATCTCCATCTCCCAGTTTCTGTCATTTCTGACTATCATGAGATTTATATGCCAACACCAATAAAATAATGACCACATGGACTGAGCCATAAACCAGGTATTTTGTATACATTATATACAACATCTAATATATATCTAATCCTCCCACTTACCTGAGAGGTAATGATGATTAGACCTGTTCTATAAGAGAGGGAGCTAACCAAGTCCCTTGGCCAAGGTCACAAAGTGAGTAATCAGTAGATGTGGAATTCAAACCAGATCTGATTCTAAAGCCATGTCTTGATTGAACCCAGGATAGCTCATCTGGTCTAGATGTTGCCTGTAGAGTGTCGTGGGTGTGCCAGAAGAAATAGAAAAGTTCAGCGTGGACCTACAGCTGGGAATAGTGGGTTGAACAGAGTGGGTGCACAGTTGTTGAAATGCAGCCCTTAGCTACAACCTCAGCCGTTTTCTAGAATGAAATTTCTCACATGCTATAAAATCTGACACAAAAATTGTCATGTGTCTCCAAATTTCAACAAATAAATATTGCTGTCTTATTTGATATACTAATGCCATATGTTTTCTGGTCAGTGAAAACACCAGACTAAGGAAGGCTAGCACATTCTAGCTTTAAAACCTAATTATGGATGACAATATGGTGTCGGGCGAACAGTATATGACAAGGAGTGAGAAAAGCTGGGTTCTAGACCCAGAAATGCTTCAAATTTGTTGTGTAATCTTGTGTGAGTTATTTTCCTTTTGCGGGCCTCAGTTTCCTCATCTGTAAAATGAGTGTGATCTGGGAGAAGCCTACTGGAACCCCTGTGTGTAGACAATCCTGGTGGGTCCTCTGGGTACCTGCGGGTATGTGGCTGACCTGGCTCTAGGCTGGCCAGTCACCCAGCAGCAGAGCTGGGTCAGAGCAGAGCTCAGATGGGCCGGGCCAGGTGACTAGAGAGGTGACTTCTGGTTCTCTGTCAGGCACTGGCTCAGTGTGTGATCGTGGACAAGCCTCTCCCATCTGTGCCTCAGTCTCCTCATCTGTAAAGCAAAGAGCTTGGAATCAATACTTGTCAAGCTCATTTTGGATCAGACACTCAGCAGTACTGTGATCTAATCCTTAGTTGGTTTTCGTCAGGTGACGTGATCCTGGTCTTTACCTTCCTGGGCTTTGCTTTCCCTCTCCATCCAACTCAGATCCCGGTCTCTGCACTTCTTTCAGTGCCTCCCCCAACAGAAACTCTTTGTTCTATATTTTGATGCTTGAGGGGCTAGTAAGAGAAATCCCCCTCAAACCATTTTTAACCATAAAACATAACTGATTTGTGTATCTGAAAATTCATAAGTCCTACAAGAAAGACAACCAGAATGCTCCTTAGAAGTGAGGATGGCGAGACTTCGCCTTGCTTACTTTGGACACGTCATCAGGAAAGACCAGTCCCTAGAAAAGGACATCGTGGTTGGTAAAGTAGAGGGTCAGTGAAAACAAAGGATGCCCTCAAAGAGATGGATCAACACAATAACCACAACAATGAACTCAAGCATACCACCGATCGTGAAGATGGTGCAGGCTTCTGTTATACATAAGTTCACCATGAGTCACAGTCAACTCAGTGGCAACTAACAACATCTGAAATTCAGCAGCCCAGAGACACAACCCGGACCTGTGTCTCTCCAAACACCTCCAGGCCCCACTGCCTTGGTGTGGCCTCCTTCTCAGGATGACTCTTTCTTCACGGATCCAAGACAGCTCCCTGTTCATCCCTGGGAGGTGGGGTGGGACGACAGCATCTTTTTCTTTCCTACCCTACTCGGTAGGAGGTATTGACTTAACTGATAACTATGCAACAGACCCCTGGGCTTTCTTCTAATTGGATCAAAGTATGTCACATGCTCAACCCTGAATCAGTATGTGGTCCGAGGGGGGGATTACGCTAATCAGTTTCAGCCTGAATTATGTGCCCATCCTAGAGCTGGAGGTGAGTCTGTCTTCCTGAAGCACAGGCTGTGCTGAGAAGGTGGGGGTTGGCAAAACAAAAGCTGGGGCACAGGTACCAAGAGAAGGGGATGGATATCGGGTGGTCCCAAAGGTCAGGTGTTCATAACAATGGTCCAGTTACAGTGCAACCTTGGGCAGTATAGTGTATCAGCTTCCTGTGTCTGCTGTAACAAGTGACCGCCAGCTTGGTGGCTTAAAGCAATGCAGATGTGTTCCTTTACATTTCTGGAGGGCAGAAGTCCAAAATCAGGTTCTCTAGGCCAAAAATCAAGGTGTTGGCAGGCTCTATGGAATCCACGTCCTTGCCTTTTCCTGCTTCTAGAACTTCATCCCTTGCATTCCTTGGCTCATGGCCCCTTTCTCCATCTCCAAAGCCAGCACTGCAGCATCTTCCGGGGTCACACCTTCTGTAGCTTCTGTGGTCACATAGCCTTCTCCTCTCTCCCCTGATCCTCTTGCCTCCCTCTTATAAGGACCTTTGTGATTACACTGGGCCCACCCCATAATCACGGTAATCTCCTTATCTCGAGATCTTTAACTTCATCACATCCAAGAAATCTCTTTTGCCATATAAGGTAACATTCACAGGCTCCAGGGACTAGCACCTGGATATCTTTGGGGCCGTTATCCAGCCTACCACAGTGGCCTTCCTGCTGCCGTTGGGCAGAATTTAATACACCTTCTTCAGTGCTCAGAAGGTCTTTATTCACACCTGAGTCATAGCAGCTAGCACACTCTCATCACGGAATCCTGTATGTGTTTACAGGACTGCTTCCCGCACCAGGCTGTCAGTACCTTGGTACCAGGAACAAACTATTTATTTCCTGAAAGTGTAACATTATGACTGTCCCGGAGAGCAGGTTCTCAATGAATGAATGAATAAATCTCTTCATCTGAGCAAATACAATGCAAGTTGAAAGCATAAGACCTGAGGGAATCTGAACAAAAGGCGGCTCAGAGGCAGCATGGGGTTAATGAAATGACCCTAAATCCCAGTTCCCAATCGCCAGGCCCCTTCTGTTGGCTCCATACCAAGAGAGTTGTCCAAGCACATCTTATTTCCTGGAGCCTATTTTTAAAACCCCTCAGTACTAGCAAGCAACACTGTGTCTATAAATAGAATCTATGGATTTTATGATCAGAGAAAATGAGTTCATCATATTAAACATACACACACACTATTTACAGTCCCAGGATTTCCACAACTGAGACACTCACCGAGAAGCCCTGGCTGCCTTTCCTCCCAGCCGTACCAGGCTTGTGGAAATAAATGTGGCAGACGAGGGGAAAGTACGTCGTTCTAAATTGCATTTATTTTTGAAAACCCGCTTTCCAAAGGAGGGGATCATGCAAAATGTATGAAGCTGACGGGACTCTTTTGGAAGAAAAGAATCACACTGATGGTTGTGGAGTAGCTGAGGATTCCGAGGGGCTCAACCATGAGTAAGGAGGAAGGAACCATTCAAGGAAATTCAACGTGTGACCCATCAGACAGGTCAGAAAACCGGGGCCCTGGGGGATCCTGCAGAAGCAGTCACAACGGCCAACTGCTTGGCGCTCACTGAGTGCCATGAGCTCCGCTAGGAACTTAAGTGCATTACTTCCTTTCATCGTCTCAACAGAACACAACATGTAGGCCTCATATTACGGATAGGGAAACTGAGGCACAGTCAGGTTGAATAACTTGCTCAAGGTTTAGATAAGAACTAGGCTTGGAGAGGAAGCCAGCGCTCAAGCACTAAGCTAGATGGTCACTGTGATGGATTGAACTATGTCCTCCCAAAGTATGTGTCAACTTGGCTAGGCCGTGATTCCCAATACTGTGTGATTGGCCACCATTTTGTCATCTAATGTGATTTTCCTACGTGTTCTAGATCTTACCTCTATGATGTTAATGAGGCAGGATTAGAGGCAGTTATGTTAATGAGGCAGGACTCAATCTACAAGATTAGACTGTGTCTTGAGCCATTCTCTTTTGGGATATAAAAGAGAGAAGTGAGCAGAGAGACAGGGGGACCTCATATCACCAAGAAAGTAGTGCCAGGAGAACAGCAAGTCCTTTGGGCCCAGTGTCCCTGCACTGAGAAGCTCCTAGTTCAAGGGACAAGGACCTTCCTCCAGAGCCGACAGAGAGAGAAAGCCTTCCCCTGGAAGTGACACCCTAAACTTGGACTCCTACCCTACTAGACTGTTTGAGAATAAACTTCTTGTAGTATTACCACCCACTTGTGGTATTTTTGTTATAGCAATGCTAGATAGCCTAAGACAGTCACTATCACGGTTTTAGGGAGCAGGGAGAAGGTGGGATGGAGACGTGTCTTCTCAAGTCTTTTGTTTGGTTTCCAAGACCTCCATGATCAAACTCTACATGCCTCCTGCAGTATGACTTCCTCCTTCTCTTTCTCAATTATTCTCCCTCCCCCTCCTCCTCCTGCTCAGCTACTCTACGACCAGAAATGTGATTCTTTTCTTCTAGGAGGGAGGTCACCTTAATAGCTTACCTTTGGGTGATAGTCACCATATTCATCACCCATGTGGGGAGGCACAGACCCAGCAGGGATGCTGCAATCACTCAGGACAGCCACTGGCCACAGATAGCCAGACCATCCTGCTCAGGCACCATGCAGTCTTGTTCTGGCCCAGCAAGTTTGCTTTTCTTGCTTCTAGTTGAGATCCCCTTGCCATTTCTGTTCCCCATCCAGTCCCACCTCCTCAGAGGGCTTTTCCAATTACTCCAGCCCAGGCCCGTTTCCCTCCTCTGGCCTCCTATCCCCCTGGAGGGTCAGACTATTAAAACTCCTGTCAGTGGAGGTTTGTGTATTGCTAGGATGCTGAACAGGTTTCAGCAGTGCTTTCAGACTAAGACAGACTAGGAAGAAAGGCCTGGTGATCTATTTTTGAAAAAAATCAACCAACGAAAACCCTGTGGATCACAACAGTCTGATTTGCAACTGATCAGGCGGATGTTTCATTCCACTGTACATGGGGCCACCAAGAGTCAGGATCAACATGACAGCCGCCAACAACAGCATGTTGCAAGACCCTAAATGTCTTTGGAGAAAGCAGATGCTGCAAGCAGTGATTGTCAGCACCCAGAGTGCGGCATCGGTGCAGTCACGGAACTGAAACCAGAGGAGACTCAGCTCAAGTCCCAGATGTGACTGGTGAAGAACGTGAGGCCCAGTACAGGGGCAGTACTTCTCTGGCCAGCAGCTGAGCCAGCACAGGCTCTGCGTTTCGTGAGATGAGCATCATGCGCTGTGTCAGGTAAAAAATTTGAGCAGGGTTATCCCTGAGGATAAAACATAATATCTAGAAACTTCTTTCTCATTTGTTAAATAGACACACAAAATAAGATTTTTTCACTGGAATGTTGGAACTGTTGTTGTTGGATGCTATTGAGTCGATTCTGACTCACAGAGACTCCATATGACAGAGTAGAACTTCCCCATTGGGATATCTTGGCTGTAATCTTTACAGGAACAGATCGTCAGTTCTCTCTCCCGCAGAGCCACTGGGTGGGTTTGAACTGCCAATCTTTCTGTTAGCGGTGGACCACTTAACCATTGTACCCCCAGGGCTCTTTGGAATTACTGATCTGTAATTTCTGCCCTAGTCCAGACCACCATATCTCTCCTGCTAGCAGCAACAGCTTCCTTCCTTTCTCACTCCCATTCGTTCTTCACTCTTCAACCAGAAGGATCTCTGAAATCTCAAGTTGGTTGATGTCATCTCCTGTCTCAGTCTCCTAGTGATGTTTTAACAGAAACACCACAGGTAGGTGGCTTTAAAGAACAGAAATATATTTCTTACAGTTCATGACGCTTAAAGTCCAAATCAGGGTCTTGGCCATGTTGATTCCTTCCTTGTCCATAGTGCTGGGCTTTCCTTGGTTCTTGGCCATCCTCACATGGCATCTGTCTTCCCCAGTATGTGCTTGTTTCTGTGTCTAATCTGCTCTTTTTATAACTCAAAAGTGATTGGATTTAGGACATACCATACACTGGTGTGGCTTCACTGGCATAATAACAGTTTGCATTATGGAAAGTGATTACATTACATTACATTACACCCACAGGTAGAGACAGATTCCAACACACATTTTGAGGGGACACAATTCAATCCATAATGCTTCCCTTCCTATGGATTGTCCCTTCAACCCTCCAGGTAAGTCATAAACTTCCTATCAAGGTTCCCAAGGCCCTTTATGGTGCACAAGGCCCCTGTCCACTTCTGAAGGTTCTCTTCCTGCTGCTCCTTTACAGGTAGTTTTCCCTCTGGCCAGAGCAAGTTGCTTGCTGTTACCTGAACCCAGCTGCTCCTTCATGGCCTTGGAGTCTTTGCTCAAACTCATGGGAGCTCCTTGAGGGCAGAGAGCATGTCTTTTCATTTCTTTATTGCTAGGTCCATAGGGGATGCTTAACATTGGTTAATGGAAAAAGTGGATGAATGAATGAATGAATCAGTTAGTATTGTTTTCTATGTCTGGAATTCACTCGTTGCCTAATAATCCTTCAGAGCTTACTTACCTTCAACCTCACCTATTTTGTAAAGTCTTCCCTGGACACCACCCCCAGTCTAAATCAGGGGCAATTTCATCCAGGTACTGCAGCACTGTGTAGATTTTCTACGTGTCTGTCTCACCCTCTAGACTGTCTCCCTCAATAACAGAGACCACGTTTTATATGTGGGTGTATCCCCAGTGCCAAGCGTGAGACCATATGCAAATGATAATTGAATGAACTGAGTAACTATGTGACTAAATGAATGAATGAATGAAAAAGCCCAGAAAATATATTCACAGTCACCGGGAACATGATGAGAAGAGTTGGGGCTGGATTCAGGGGCTCAGGCTACCAGTTCTCTGTTATTTCTAACACTTCCCGTTGAAGACAAGAAGCTGGGGGATCCACTAGTTTTATAATTTTGTCCAGGGCTTTGGGATGCCACAAAGCATACCAAGCAAGTAGAGAACATCCCACACTAACCAACCAGAATGATTTCACTCGTGACGTCAAACTCAATCACTCATCCATGCTTTCTTTCTCTAGAAGAAAGTTGTCCAGGGCACGGCTCATTTCACTTTGCATCCTGAATGATAGGCTCACAAAGAAGCAGTGGTGCCTTGGGAGGAAGACTGTCAGCAGCATGGAAGATGGTAACATCTTGGAGCTGTTTGGAGTAGTGCACTGGGCAGCGAGCAGAGAAGCCAGGATTATTGTCCCAACCCTGTTACTAAGTTACTGTGTGACCTTGACCAAGTCATCTGGTCTCTCTGGGTCCTGGTTCACATCTCTATAAAATGGGGGAGCCAGAATGTATTTCCTCTAAGGCCCTGCCTGGTTCTCAAGTTCTGTGTGTTTATATTTATAGAGCTCATTTGGAAAGCCAGGAATGACTCAGAGGTTAATAATGAAGGCAGGACTTTTCCAGTAAAGTGGTAAGTAGTAGGTTATTGTCCAAGTGCTCAACGATCAACAGCAAATGTAATGACTATAATAAGGAAGATAAAATGCAGGAGGTTTCCTGGCAGCAAACCTGCTAGATGCAATAAAGAATGAACTCACTTACAAATAATATCCTAGCCATGACCTCCCCCCCCCCGACCCCAATACCTACAGATCCCCTAGAGACCCTCTGCCTCTATGGATTCCTGTCCTTTTCTCTTCTAAAAACACTCTTCCACTAATTTTCGTTTATTTATTTGTTTTTGTTTTTGCGGGTGAGTCCTGGCTCATTCATCCATCTTTAGGGCACAGCCCCAAATCCAGCCCATAGTACATGTGCAAAAAATATAGGTTGAAGAAATAAAAGTGAGGATGGCACAGGGCCAAGCAGTGTTTTGTTCTGTTGTACATAGGGTCGCTATTAGTCAGAACCAACCCGATGGCACCTAACAACCACAAGAACACATCACCTAATCATCAGTGGTAAAATTCAGTTACAATCATTCCCAATTACCTGAACATAAAATTTATCTCTTTTAGCTACTGCATTGGCATCCATGGTTTCACACTTCTAAAATGAAAGGATTAACCTGACTCTACTCCCTTTTGAGCGTAGCCATTTAAAATTTACAAAAGCTTTTAAATTCATCATTAACTAACGATACAATAAATACTGGGTTTTGGGGTAGAGTTTTACAGTTCGTATAAGATTTTTACATCCACTATTTCATGTGCTGTGAGCAGCAGTTATTATCCCCATTTTGCAGGCGAGTAAATCAAGGCTCAGAGAGGGGAAGTGACTTGCTCAGGGTCTCACTGATGGTCAGGGGCAGAGCCAGGTCTGGAATCCCTTCAGTCCCAAAGGTCAGAGCCCATCTATGTCCTCTTCTCTGATCCCTCCCTCACTTACTGCCAACAAAAAGCAAATTGGGAAAGTCTGAAAATCCATGGATTGACGTCAGTCTTGCTCACCTTTTATTCCTTCCCCCACTCTCAAGAAGAAAATACCTTGCTGAAACATCGAAAATGATTTTAAGGAAGGGAGGGAGCAAAGAAGGGAGGTAGGAAAAAAGGAAGGGAGAAAAAGGAAGGGAAGAGGGGAAGGAAAGAAACCCCTTGCCAGAGTATAAAGTGCTCTCACATTCATTTAATTCTCATAGGAAGCCTCTCAGGCAAGTCCTATAAACCCCATTTTACAGATGAAAAAACTAAGATAAACTGTCTTGCCCAAGGTTATATTGCTGGTAAAAATTAATTGTCTAGCCGAAAATTCTCATAGTCTTCTCAAGATATGATTCTACAAAGCTGACAACAAGATGCGCTAAAGAAAGAATAAAAATCCAGATAAACCATAAGCAAACCCCCAGCCCCCAAAACAAAGGGAGGTTGAACCTGTCTTATCAGATAACGGCAATATAGGTGAACAATTTCACTTTACTAAGCTACAATGAAAAAAGCTAGCAGGGGCTCTCAGCCCTTGAAATATGCGGTTCCATTTAGAAGCATTCAAAACAGACTTCCTACATTGAAAGTCCTATATCATAATTTTAATTAAATGCTACATGTCATAATAAAATAATGACCTGTTTTGCATATTCCTTTATAATGCTCCATCTTTACTGTTGCCATTTTAAAGAATTTTCCCTGAGTAGCACTCATTTCTAATTAGCATCCTTTTGGAGTTTTACAGCTTCTGAGATTTCACAGAAAGCCGAAAGAGAAGGGAAAGAAAGCCACAAAATGTAATTTGGTGGAGAAAGCAAATTCAGTCTTCATGCAACACACACAACTGCTCAGTTTGAGTGACTTGGTTCAGAAAGGCATTCATTTCAAAGCGAGAAACATTGGTTTTGAGCCTGGTGCTTGGCACGGGGAAGGGGCTGGCAGAAAGATGAATGGCACAGTTCTTGACTTCAAGAGTCCAACATCTGCTGGGGGAGACGGACCCACCCACCATGAACTTGAGTGTGAGCCCCACTGAGCGAGTTCTATAATAGGCCTCTCCAAGCTTCTTGCACTAAAGCCCTAATTTTTTTACCCTCCCTGAAGCTGCCTTATTTTTGAAAAATAGAAAAGGCATATCTGCCCCTACATCTCTTATTAATAAATTCCACCACAATAATGCTATTATTTCTAACAAGGACGACAAGCATTTGAATAGTGTTTCAGAGTTTGCAAAGCACTTTCCATTCAATGTGCCTTAAAACCATAGAATCAGAGATTTTAAGTCAGGCAATATTTTTCAGCTGAAAGTATTTATGGAAGTATTTCCTACAACTAGCAAACTTGAGAGATTACCTTTTTCAAGTATTGTAAGAGAACCCCTTGCGGGCCATTTCCAGCTATGCCAAAATGCATGCTGACACCTTTCAAGTATTAAAAAAAACAAGTGAAAAATCTCAACTATTTTGACGACGTTGACCAAGCCAGTGGGAAATGCACATGACTCTGCAGAAAAAAAGAACATTATTCAGCAAAAAAGACATGCATTCTTCATAAGGCTATAAAATAATTTTTTTCCTAGAGCATATTTTTAGATCATTGAACTGCAAGAATGCTGGATTTCTTTTCTGAAACAAATTGATTATCAAGAATTACTGAAACTCTGTTGAAAAAAAATAGCAACTGATCTAAATTCCCTGTCTGAGAAGCATTAAGGAAAATTATGTACGCTCACCTATATGAGAGGTGAGCCGTATATTCTCATATATATGGAGACTGTAAATCATATCAAGACTCATCGCTTCCCCCAGCTAAGTTCTTACATGGTACACTAGCTCTTTTTATTTCAATCCTCAATTCATGGATTTGGGAAATCATAAGCCTATCAAGGCTAAAATGTGTAGAGGTGGCTAGCGTGTGTGTTACTAGCCATGGTGCTGAATTGGCCATCATCTCATTGGCACTGTTCATACCGGACTGGATACCAGAAGCTGCCCCAGAAGAATCAGATTCCTTCATTGCAGTGCCTGCCAGAGATAATCTCCTGAGTTATGACTTGGGCTGCTGCCTCATGGAACACACTCCCGCACCCAGGTCTCACAAGAGTAGGTTGATGGGTAGAGCCCAGGTCACGTGCCTGCATCCTAGCTGCAAGGGAGACTGGGAAATGTAGTTGTTGTTTTTCATTCTACCATGGGAAGGTGAGAATTGTGTGTGGGAACTGTCAAAGTATAGAAGAGTTGCTCAAAGATATTAGATACCCATGAATGACAGCTGTTCATGACAGGCCTTGTAAGCCAACAGAGGAGTTTTGCTTTTGTCCAGGAAGAGATCCTTGAAAGGATTTGGGGAAGAGAATGGCATGGTTACATTATATAGTTTAGGATGATCACTTGGCCTGGAGGGTAGAGGACGGACTGGAAGCTAGCAGGCCAGTTGGGTGCCTGTCAGAGTCGTTCAGGTGAGAAAGTACGAGTGCCTGAAATAAAACTAGGGCAGTGAGAATGGAAAGATTGACATCCAAGAAGACACGTAAAATGTGTTTTCTCTTAAGTTACCCTGCCTTTCATGCCCTCATTTTAGCAGCTCTTGGGGATCCTCCTTTTTATCTAGTGTCACATCTGGAATTTTAATGCATTTTCCCAAAGAAACAATATTACAAGTGGTGGGCTATCTGGAGAACCTAATCATTCATAACATTGATTCTCTGACAAGTGGCTTTCAAATATCTCTTTAGCATAGAGTCTTTCTTCAAATGAAATCTAATATAAAGTAGATGAGGGTGGAGGTTGGGGAGGATGTAGGAGATTTGGGCTCAGAATGCTGCCCTTCCTTTTACCCCAAAACATCAATCATCCCTGGGGAACCTCTGCAGAACCCTGGGTTGCAGGGTGCATGGTTTGAGAATCTGTGCCTCCTGAAAGTGTGTACTGAGAGTTCACCAACCAACTACATACAGAACTGTCTGTAACATAACTGGTTCACAGTCACCATGTCTGCTGCTATAAATGCTGGGGGAATTCAATGGAAAGAAAAGGGGAGGGGAGGGGGAGAGGAAGAGGGAGAAGGAGAAGGAAGAGAAGAAGAATCGAGTTGTCAGGGAAGGTTTCTTGGAAGAAGGTGTTGCTGGAGCTGAGCCTTGAAGTGTAAGAGGTAGCTGGTGAGAAGATGGAAGTAACAGGAGAAAAAGGCTACAGATTGGATGCCAGCAAGATCACTTACTAGAATAAGATAGGTGGCTGTGGCAGGCAGACTTTAAGATGATGCTAATGGTCTCACCTGTTGGTATTCACACCTTTGTATAATCCTTTGCTTTGAGGTGGCAGGACCTGTGACTTACTTCTACCAATAAAGTACAACACTTCTGCGATCAGACTGCATAAGATTTTGGCTTCCATCTTTCTAACAGATTCTCTCTATTGCCTTCTTGGCTTGCACACTTTGATGAAGCAAGCTGCCATGTTGGAGAGGCTCATGTGGCCAGGTACTGAGGGCAGCCTCATGCCAACAACTAGCAAGGAACTAAGAACCTCAGTCCAACAGCTTGCAAGGAACTGAATCTTGTCAACAACCATCTACATGAGTTTGGAGGAGGATCATTTCCTGGTTGAGCCTTCAGATGAGACCCCAGCCCTGGCTGACGCATTGATTGTTGTCTTGTATGAGACCCTGAGCAGAGGACCCAGCTAAGCTGTTCCCATATTTCTGATCCACAGAAACCATGAGATAATAAATGTGTGTTGTTT
The DNA here is from genome assembly GCF_000243295.1 of Trichechus manatus latirostris. NCBI lineage: Eukaryota > Metazoa > Chordata > Mammalia > Sirenia > Trichechidae > Trichechus > Trichechus manatus. The sequence goes on from NW_004443981.1 coordinate 8,489,440, forward strand.
TAAGTTACACAGCAATAGGTAACTATGGCAATATAGTGGCTTTGGGCACATCCTTAATATCTCTGACCCTCAGCCTTTTTCTCTGTAAGTGAAGGTAATAGGTGAAGGTAATATGCCTCTCAGATTTGGTAGAAGGATTAAATCAAACAAGATGTGGCATCCCAGCATTCTGAAAGGCTAGTGGTAGATGTTCAATAAAACGTAGCTATCACTGCCGCCATCACCACCACTATCAGTCGTGCATAAAGGGGAAATGACCCTCAAAGATTTTTATAAATCTTGCCACTTTGTGGAAGAATCAATACAGCCCCATGAAGCTCTCCCAGAAATTCATCTCCAGAATAAGGGCAAAAACCAAACACAAACTCTCTCGACGCCTTAAACCCTCTGTCCTAGGTTGGCCCTAATTGCCCATGCTTCTCAGATCGCACTGCACCAGAGAAAGTCCTGGGTCCAGGACTGTGGTTGGATTTGTGATGCATATTAATTAGTTTATATTTTGTCAAGGGAGAGAAAGGCAACGTTGTACTAGCTTTTCAAGGCAGCATTTTCCCAAGTTACCATAAAAAAATAAGTTTGCATTTTCTTTACTACTCCTCCATCATACTTAACCCACAATGTAGACTATACGAAAAACCAAACTCACTGCCATTGAGTCGACTCCAACATATAGCAACCTTGTAGGACACAGTAGAACTGCCCCATAGGGTCTCCAAGGCTGTATATCTTTACGGAAGCAGACTGCTGTGGATATGAGTCACTCTCCAGTTGGAACGCTTAAAAGTAACAGGATAAACATACATTCCATACCGCTTTGCCAAAAAGGCTTGGCTAATCCAACATAATTTAACTCCGTAGGACAGATTTTGCTGTGTTCGTGCTTTCTTTTTTTGTTTCAGCTTCCCCTGAGGAGTATTAACTCAAAGTCATCACGAGAGACCCATCGCTGCCTGCTCCTTTCTGCACTCCCACACACATCACTCATCTTTGGTAACTTCAGCCATTTGATTAAACGCATACACACTCACACAGATAGGATGGCAACACTTCTAGAATGACAATTTGACTGGGAAGTGGGCAAGCCATAGACACGTTTTCATTTCTGCTGATTTCATTCTCATCTATCTTTTCCATCCTACTCCATCCAGCCGTACAACTTGCTCTTTAAATGTAAAGACTGCGATGAAACACATTTGGTGAGTGATCTCTGAAAGGACTAGGAAGACTGACGTGGGTTGGCAGCTAACAGAGAGGTACCCTCTGGACTTGTATTTTCAATGATCTCTAAAAGTGTAATGGATTACAATAATGTTCTAACAAGGTTGTTGATACGTAAACCTTAACGGTTTAAACAACAAGATGACATAGAAGGACAATCTTTCTTTGTCCAAAAGTAGGCATGATGACAAAGTGTTTTGAGTGGGTAGCTCTGGAAATAGCAGCCATTTAAAATATTAGCCATTTCGAAGGCAAAGAGGGAAGTCTTTCAGATACTGCTTGTTTTGTTACTCTGAAAAAGGAGAAATTGTTTCTGGAAAGTTCCGCATTTGTATTCATCGATGTGACAGAACGTGTGGTACTTTTACTAGCTATAGCCTTTGGCTGGTCAGATATAAATACATCTTACTGTCACCCTTAAATCAATTCCGATAATGGCTTCTAATAATTTGAAATTTTCATCAGGCAAGTTCAGATTCTTCAAGATCAAACAACCTTGGGTTTTAGGGAACTTTGCTTCTTCATCTGTAAAATAGGGTTAACTTGTAGTATATTTGTGACTTTTAGGTTGAGAGAATGTATGTGAAAATGCCTCACACAGTGCCTGGCACAGAATAGACACTCAATGAATGCTGGCTATTATGATGCTGGGAGTCCCCGGGGAGTGCAAATGGTTTAGGCACTCGGCTGCTCACCAAAAGGTTGGAGGTTCGAGTCCACCCAGAGGAAGAAAGGCCTGGTGATCTACTTCTGAAAAATCAGCTGTTGAAAACCCTTTGGACCACAATTCTACTCTGACACACATGGGGTCCCCATGAGTCGGAGTGGACTCCATGACAACTGGTTTTGTTTTGTTTGATGATGATGATGATAATGATGATTAAGAAACCACAGTAGAGACTTGTATACCCTGATTATTCCTATTGAAAGTATCAGCTTTCTTTATGCAATGAAATGTCTTTGGAAATTAGCCTAGATAGGTTATTAATATAATCACCCTTGCAACTCAGCATTCATGTGTTTTATGAAATACTATCTTTTTTGTGAGTAATCCAAAGCCCTCCCTCTTCATCCATTTAGAGGAATCTCACATATAAGAGAAAGGGTGGTGGTGGTTCAGTGGTAGAATTCTCGCCTTCCATGTGGGAGACCTGGGTTCGATTCCTGACTAATACCCCTCCTGGGCAACCACCTCCCCCATCTGTCAGTGGAGGCTTGCATGCTATTATGATGCTGAACAGGTTTCAGCAGAGCTTCCAGACTATGACAGACTAGGAGGAAAGACCTGGAGATCTACTTCTGATGGGGACAGCACAGGACAAGGCACGCTGCATTTCACTGTGCACGGGATCACCGAGTCGAGGGCTGACTTGGCAGCAGCTAACGACAACAGTGCATAAGAAACTAGCTTTCCTGAACTGGACTTGGCCTCTGCAGAGTCAAACCAACCAAGCTTGCCTCCAGCTGAGAGCAAATAAAAGTCTCAGCAAGGCTCTCAATTGCAAAGGCAAGGTGCAGAACGCTTTTCCTTCTTTGTAGTCAAAAGATTCCGTCTGTAAATATGACTGAGGTGACACTATGGTGATTCGCTTCAACATTAGTAGGTGACGTGGTTAACTGGGTGTGTGAAGCGGAGAGCAGCGGGTTCGAGAAATGATCTCCGATCATATATCAGCTCTGACATGTTATCCCTCCATTGCTATGGCTTCCCTGTCGTTGGAGAGTATTTGCCAGCTTTTAGAGCAATTAACATTATGGATGGTTGAGACAACCAGGAAGAATGAGTGACTTCGGCAGCCTTCACGTTTTTAGTAATTTTATGGAAATGTCTGCTTTATGGGAATATCCCCACAGCAGAACTGAATTACTACACTAATAGTAATCCTTGGAATAAGGCAATGTGTGCTTGAGTGTACTCGGAGCAAGTAATTTAACAACGCTTTCCAATTTTACCTCGGGAGCTGAAACCACGCGTGCAGACCCCGGGTAATTATAAATAAAATATCTAGGAATCATTTTATTTGTAATTAACTGGAGACAAGACTATTATCACCTTGCCCCCTGCATTGTAAGTTATCTTAAAAAACACAAGGAATAACTCACATGTAAGAATGCATAGCCATCCGAGCTGTGGACAAGGGACATAATGGAAGTGAAGCAAGGGTGAGTTTCACCGGCCCTTGGCCTGATGGAGGGGCTGGACAGGAGAATGAGACTACAGATGAAACCTTAGCATTGAAATTAGACAATCTGTGCCCCAGACAGCAAACGGGAAGAGAAGACAAAGGAGTGACTGGCTTAGGTATCCCTGTGAACGCGTAGAAACGTCTGGAGCATTTTTCCATGGTGCTTCTTTTGTTGCTAGCCAGGAGGAAGTCCCCGGCATTCTCTGTGGTCCATTTAAATTCTAGGTAAATGCAGAGGAACCCTCAGATTTCCCCCAGCTGGAGAACAAGCATAACTTTGGTTCAGATAGGTTGTGAGCATGATTAAGTGCCTGAAAAATGGATGCATTAGGGCCTGAATAATATCTGAATGCTTCTCGGGAGAAAAGCTCATAGGGGTATCCGTCTCGCCACCAGAAAGCCTGCCAGTGCCAACCTGCAGCCAAATACCCTGATTATCTAACTGTCACCGGAAAACAAAAATAGCAGCAAAAAAAAAAAAAAAAAAAGGTAAAATGAATTTAGGGCTTCTCTGTGTTGCTGCTGTCATTTTGCTTTGATCGGGGGAAAAGAATAAAAAATAGCTTTAAAATAATCAGTACCTGGAATCCACTGTGGTGTGAACTGGGCCAGGCCACTTAGGATCGTGGACACTCGGAACAGGATTCAATCAATTTGGCCTTTGCTGATGCTATTCATACGGGGACATTCTCCTTTTCTGGCTCTAGAAAAATCTTTGCTTCTGCACACAGGCTATGGATTACCGTATGAGAAAATTTTCTTTTGGTCCCTCACGGGGTTTGGAAGACAGTTTGAGATGGAGACGTTGAACCTGTTTGTATCTAATCTGGCTGAGAAAGAGATAGTGAAATGGCTACAGACTTTCTCTCTCTGTCTTTGCAGTTCAGTTGGAAAGAAAACAAATTTCTGCTAATAGCACGGTGCAGCAAGATTGCTTTTCTGGATAGATGTATCTGGCTAAGCGGGTCTCTGCCTGCCTTTAGCTCCCCCAGATCCTCATCTCGTTCATCACATTCTGGTCAAGCTAGTTGGGGTTTAGGTGACCAGTCTTTCAAGGGCAGGTGCTCGGTCTAGCTCCAGGCCTGGTACCAAGTTTGCTGAATGATGTCCCCAGAGGCCCCAGTGAAGCTATTGTAGTTGATTCCATACCTGTTGTTAGCTGCCATTGAGTCGGCCCTCAGTTCCTGCTGAACCCACGTATAACGTTACAAAATGCTGCTCAGTCCAGTTCTGTGCCACCCCCTTAATCAGTTAAGGATCAGACCCTTGTGATCCATAGGGTTTTCACTGGCTGATTTTCTGAGGTCAATGGCCTAGTTCATCTTAGTCTGGAAGCCCCATTAAAACCTGTTCGGCATCAGAGCAACACGCAAGCCTCCACTGGCCGACTGGTGGTAGCTGGGCATGAGGTGCATTGGCCAGGAATTGAACCTGGATCTCCCATCTGGAAGGTTAGAATTCTATCGCGGAACCCCCACTGCCCCGTATATAATCCCTTTCGCACACAAAGGAACACGGATATCGGTGGCCCAGAAATGATCTTTGGCAAAGTTACTCATCGATGAGCTTACACACGAATGAGTCTTTCCCAGTGGGAGAGGCTTGGCTGTACGAAGATTTCCAGCAGATGTTCACCCTTGAGATTTGCCTGGGTCTGTACGTTATTCATCTGATCCTATTAAATAGGTGGAAAAAGCCACCGCTGTTTTTGATGGGCTTCAGATGCCGGAGATGAAAAACTGTAGAATAGACACTTTACCAATTCCTCTCTACAGATGAATTATCTATCAATAGCGATGACTAGGAGTCCCTGGGTGGCGCAAATGGTTAAGTGCTCAACTGCTAGCCAAAAGGCTGGTGGTTCAAACTCACCCAGAGGCGCCTTGGAAGACAGGCCTGGCGATCTGCTTCTGAGAGGTCAGAGCCTTGAAAATCCTATAGAGTAGTTCTACTCTGCACACACGGGGTTGCCCTGAGTCAGAAGAATAGACTCCACAGCAACTAAAGACAGACACAGCAGGGGGGACCATTGTGACTGCCAGGCAGCAAAGACATTTGAATGCATGTCATTAACGGCTGGACTCCTAGGATCTCGGAGGGATCTTAAAGGTCACTCAAGCCCTTTGCAACATCACTGCTTGACAGACCTTCAGCTTTTGCTTGCAACAAGGACCTTTTCTGCAGCCAGCAGGGCACACACTACCTCCCAAAGCAAGCCATTTGGTATTTGTATTGCTCTAAATCAGGGGTCAGCAAACTGTTTCTGTAAGGGCCGGATACTAAATAGTTAAGGCTCTGTGGGCCACAACCGTCTGTAGTAACTACTCAACTCTGCCCTTATAGCAACATTCCAGTTGTTTTTCTTCTAAGAGTGACTTCTTCTAACCGTCCACAGTATATTCAATATTCTTCACCGACACCACAGTTTGAATGTTATCAATTCTTCCTTTTTCACTATCCAATTTCACAGGCATATGGGGTGATTGAAAAGACCGCGGCTTGATCCTCAAAGCGAAATCTTTGCTTTTTAACATATTAAAGAGGTCTTTTGCAGCAGATTTGCCCAACGCAATACATCATTTGATTTCTTGACTGCTGCTTCCTTGGCTGTTGACTGTTGATCCAAGTGGAATGAAATCATTGATAACTTTCATTTTTTCTCCATTGAGAACGGGTGTACTATTCATACCTTCCACGTGCACCATGCACTCATTCCAGGTCTCCAAGCACTGTCTCACACACAGGGACCCGTGTAGTGTACTGTGTCCCTTGCAATGGCCCTGCAAAGTGCTACCCCACAGGAGATCATGAGGCCTTTGTCTCTAGGAGTGATGGCAGGTGCCCTAGTCAAACACAAGCCAGCAAGTCTTTGCGTGGATGACTGCCTGGAGGCTGGAGACCTCTCCTCAGATCTCTGCCTTCCTCTCTCCAAACCCATCACCCCGTTATCTGGGCTCAGCAGAGGGCCTTGCCTCCTTCTCCACGGAGGGAACCAGCTCTGTCCCTGCCTCCCTCCAGATCCCAGAGGGAGGGCAGTCCCTCCACAGTGCCAGGGCTCATTCCTCCCCTGTGCCCTTCAGCCACCGGGACTTACTCCATCTGTCCAGCCCTTGCTTTGGTGTCTTGGGTCTCTCTCAGCTCTTGCCCATGTGAGCTGCTTGGTCATGCTCTCTGCATATCCCTACACGTTCCTCCAGATTCGCCTGTTCTTGCTCCTGCCTGCTCTACCTACCCAACACCTACTTATCCTTGGAGACCCAATTCAAACGCTACCTCCTCTGTCCTTGCAGACAGATGTGGTCACTTTGCCTCTATGCCTCCAAGAATCGTCCTTGAAAATCTCTATAAGATACAGCTTATCAATTCAAGACAAAGTTGAGCGCTGCTATCGGGTAGCTGTGAGTCAGAACCAACATGACGGCACCTAACAACAGCAACAGCAATATTGATGATAACAGTTATCTTTTATTAAGAACTTACTTTGTGCCAGGAACTGTGCTGGGGACTTTACATGCACATTTCTTTTGTAATTCTAAGCATCAGGCGTTATCATATCGTTATTGTCCCCATTTTCCTTTAGCTTGGCAGACAGTATGGGATAGTAGTTAGGAACTTGGGCTTTGGGGTCGGGGAGGCCAGGCTACAATTCTTAGGCCCGCCATTTTCTAGCTGTGTGACTTCAGGGAGCTTACTTAGCTTTTCTGAGCTTCTCCTCCTCAGTAGGTATGATGAGCCTGCTTACAGGATTCTGGTGAAGCTGAATGAGCTCTTGTAGATACAACGCTTTGTACCTGGTATGGGTTAAAATCTATAAATGGGTCTATTAGAACTCAGAGAAAAAAGAGCTTATCTAATTCATCTATGCATTCGTGGTGCCTAACGCTATGCTCCTTACAAATTTGGGAAGATGTCCCTCCATTGCACTGCAGATGGACGTCCTGGAAAGATGTGGTTGTGGGCATTCATGGGCTTCCTTGACGCCAGCTTGCTTGTGTATGCCCCACCTCGATTATTTGAGAAAAGCCTGAGGAATAACAACGCAAGATAGGGGGTAGTCCTATCCCCGCCCTCCCATCACCCCCCATCCCCTGCCCCATACACACTGTCAAGTAGGAACATGCTGGCTTTTGCTATGGCACAAGCCAACCTTTTTCAGATCTCTGCACACTGAAGTCAATGTTTGTGCTGCCTTGGGGCACAGACACCGGTTGTGCACCGAATATAAGCTCTGAGGTTTTGTTTAATGTAAACACTAGGCTCCTTGACCAAATCGGAGGTTGAATTTACATCTGCATATTTGAAAGTTTGAGCTGAAGAAAGAACCAAACGGTTGCCAATGTAGCACCAGGACACAGTCTTTCCACCCCCCTTAAAAACTGCTGCTCCCAACTTCATTGGCAATGTTGGAACTCCACTTTTGCCCCTGGGATGGGATGCAAAGTGGTCTTCCCATCAAACTGCTTCCTTGGGCCTCAGTTTCTTAAGATACGGGTTTCTGTTTGGGTGGTTTTGCAGGATTTTTCGACAGCCTTACTGGCATCTCACAAAAAAGTTTTTTTGGAGGAAGTGTGCTGTCACTGGGTCAACCCAAACTACTCATTTCCCGAAAGTCCCGAGGGGAGGGATCTGCCCCTGGAGACCCACTGCCAGCTGTGGGGTATTCTTGGACAGCCCATTCCCCTCCCGGTCTGCAATGCCTGCCTCCTGCCTCTTTCTCGGATATCCATACCAGAGAGGAGAGTGAACAGCGGGGTGTGGAGTGGGTCCCGTGGGCGAGGCGGCAGGTGGCTACGGTTCTGTAGCACGTGGGAGGGAGGTGTGGCTTCAAGAGGCAGGTGGGTCTTCTGAGGAAGCAGGCGGTGATACGGGGGTGTGGGAGCCTGCGAAGCAGGAGGTCTGGGTTCTGGGCCCAGCTCTGCCTCTAGGCACCCAGTGGACTTGGTTGGGCAAGTTACATCTCTCATCCATAAAAGCAGAAGTCCCCGCCTGCTCTGATGATGCCTTTTCAGGGCTGGTACCCTGCTTTCCTGGGCGTTGGGTGTATTTCCATGAGGACTCGGACGATGCCCAGACAGGCTACACGCCTCACAGATAGCAAATGTTCACATTGGTGGAGCTTTGGAGACAAAGACTCCATTTTACTGACGGGGAAATTGAGGGCCAAAGATGTTAACTAACTTATCAAATGCACTGCGGGGCACTGGAAGGGCCAGGATTTGAACCTGGCTCCGAAAAGCGCCAAATCCAGAGACAGGAAAGCACCCTCAGGCAGGTTAAAGGGCCCCCAAAGGGGGCAACTGAACACAGGGGTGGGGGGCAGGGAGAGGCGCCACCAGGTGGTGTGACCGCGACGCAGGTGCCCCCACCCACCGGCCGTCTCCCGTTCTCTGGAAGGTAGGTGGAGCTCACGCAGGGAGCTGAGCGAGCTGCGCTTCCGCGGTAAAGAAACGTGAAAACAGTAGCAAAATGTTCAGGAAGGAGGGCGGGAGTGGAAGAAGGAGGAGGCTCCTTCACCAGCGGCCCGAAATCCCCATTTACGCCACGTGAGTGGGAGCGTGTCACACACACCCACGCTCCCTCGCCACATTCGCCGCGCTCCCGCCCGGGCCGGGCTCATCTCGGCGCGCCAGTGGGCGCCCGGCCTCCGCGGGACAGGTCGCCGCCACCTGCTGCTGCAGCTCCTGGGCGGGAAGGAGCATCTCCGGGACCCTCATCCACTCTGACCTGGCCGGGCCGCAGTCCTCCAGCGCCAGGCCGAGGCCGGTCTTCCCCGGGTCCCTCCCCGGCGCGGCCCGGGCGGGCGGGTGGAGGGGAGGCGGAGCGAGGAGCTCGGCCGCGCCGCCCGCCCTCCCACACCGGAGCTCCCCCTCCTCTCCCCTCCCTCGCTGCCGCAGCCCCGCTCGCCGCCCGCGTCAGCGTGGGCTCCCCGGCGCTAGTCGCTAGGTAACGGGGCTGGCTCTGCAGACCCGGGCTGGGGAAGCCCGAGCCGCGTCAGCAGCGGCGAGGCGGGGGCGGGGGCCACACGACCCTCGCCATCAGGGCCTGCAGATCCCGGGCTCGCCCGCAGCCCCCGCTCGGGATGCCCTAACCGGCGTTCTTTGCCGATCGCCGCCGCCGCCGCCAAGGCGCCCTTCCCCGCAGGGACCCTGCCTCCACAGCCCCCTCCTCCTATCCAGTCCGTGCGCACTGCTCTGCGCCCGGTCGCCGCCGCCGCCTGTAAGCTGCGCTCGGGCCGGGCCGGGCGGGGAGGGGCACGGCGGGCGCTCCGCGGGCAGCTCCCCCACC
>NW_004443981.1:8499229-8508087 GCF_000243295.1 Trichechus manatus latirostris
GCGGGCACAGAGGCGCGCTGGGTGGGGCGGCGCAGTGCTGCTGGGCGCCTGCCCGCCGGCCCCGCGGGGCGCAGCGCTCCGCGCTCCGCGCTCTGACGCTCTTTTTCTCTTTCCCTCCGCGCTGCTTCCCGAGGTCCTCCCGCGTAGCCCCGGCGCGGGGCATGAGGAGCCCCTGGGCGCCGCCCGGAGACGACCCGGCTGCGCGCACACCTCGCCAGCGGCGGACGGGGACATGAGCAGCGCGCACGGGGTCCGGTGCCTGGCGGCCAGCCCCAGCCAGCCGTGGCCAGCGGATCGGCGCTGTCCGGGACAATGAGGCAGAAGCCGGCGGCAGCCTCCGCTTTCCCCTTCTCGTCCTCGCCTGCCTCCGGCTCCGGCGCCCCGGGCCCGGGCCGGGCTGTGACTCTGCTGCGTGCCCCGCGCGCTCCCCCGCCCGCCTCCGGATGCGCTGCTCGGTAAGCCAGGCCCTCCGCCTCGCCTCGGGAGCAAAGCCCCTTCGCGCGACCTGGGGTGATGCCTCCGAGCCCCCTGCCCGGCCCCCACCCAGAGCCCGGAAACCCATGGGGCTTTCAGCTGAACCCCTAGATCTCTCCCGGCCCCCCACCGCCGCCTGGAGGCTGAACTGCCCCAGCGCCTTCGAAACCTGGTGCTTTCCTCCGCCATCGGAGAGGCAGATGCGGGCTAGACATGCAGGCGGGAGACCTCTTCCGTATAGCTACCACTGTATGTAACCTGGGTTCGGACTCTTCATTTGGAGAGAGACACTCATATTTAGTGACCACGTAATGGGTGTCCTGGCTGCCCTGGGCTGTGCACCTCGCAACCACCCAAGGAAGTAGGTCCTGCTTCCTCCGTAGCTCAGAGGAGGAAACTGAGGCCCAGAGAGGTTGAATGGCTTGATCAAGGTCACCAGGCTAGGAAATGGGGGTTCAGGATTGGAAACTGGGGTGCTCCTCTACTTCTTCACCAGCGGTCCCTTTGGAAGGAACGTACTGTCCCTTTTCCTCTGCTTCCGTCTCCAGAGTCATGTGTGTGTAAATTCCTGTTCCAGTAAGTATCTGATCAAATGGAATAAATCGCAGGTAGCGTTTATTTCTTTGTCCATCCCTCCCTCCCTCCCTCCCTCCCTCCCGTTGTTTCTGATCCCTAATGTGAACTCTAAGTGTGAGAAGCCACTTGGCTTAGTTAAGGTAGGAGGGTCATATGTTCCCCCCGTGTTCTTGCCCAGGATTCTGGTTTTCCCAGGCCTGGTGAAGGATCAAAGGGCAGGCTTTGGCTTCTCCTGTGTGCCCCTGCTTTGCTGTAGGTGCCCAGTGCATGGTCCACCCATGACTGAATCCTCAGCCTTTTCGTGGGGTGGGGGCTAATCAAGGCTACCCACCCCTGTTGTGTAAGTTTGGGATTCGGTGACTTAACAGGTGCTGGGCCTCATCTCAGTTGGGCTCACGTTTTGCAGCCCCTCCTCTTCAACAGAACTTGACACTTCTCAGCCCAAAGGAAAGGGATGAGGGCTTTAATGCAGATGCGAAGGCTTCTCCCCCACCCCCCACCCCCCACCCCAGTTCTCTGGTTTGCAGCTTTTAACTGTTTACTTAAGTATAATTTAGGTCAGTCCTGGAGGGAAAGCCACATGGAATCATTGGGTCCTGGTTTGAGCAGCTAATTTAAATGGTTGAGTCACAGGACATGGGGCTCAGTTCTCTACGTGGCATGTACAATGTTGGTCTTGATGCAGGAGACGTCCCTTAGCAATAAGGGCCTCTGTTTCTCTGTTAGTAGGAGAAGGCGGATTGGGCTGGATGGCCTCTCAGATTCCTTCCAACGACATGCCTGGATGAGTGTGAGAAGCAGTGGGTTAGCACCTGGGCTGGGGTGGGTTAGCCGATCACACGTACATTTGGACCAATAGCTCCGAACTGAATAGGTTGTTGATCTCCGCAACCAGGACTTGGCGCTGAGGGGGTTGTAAGATTCAGGTCTAGCCAAAAGGAGGTGACGCCTGGGCAGTGCTTTAGTGACTTCTTCATTGGGCCAAAGCCTCGTGGCTTTAAACTGTCCCCAGGTGCCAGATTGGGGTTATAGCTGGGTAAGGCATTTCATGTACAGAGATGCCATTAGTCCCTAAGAACTGATGAGATACAGTGCGTCAACTCAGTGCCCGGCAGGCTAGAAAGCAGCAAGCTGGCGAGTCTTGCCTGTCCCTTCCAGAAAGACTCCATCATATTTGCATGAATAAAACCTTCTTGGCCTCAACAATTAGTGCAAGTAAAGAAAGTGATTTTCAAAGGCTTCCCAGTCCATTGTTTGCTGCTTATATTAGCAGTGAGTGGAGCCTGCCTAACTAGGGATGCAGAGCGGCTGTGACGAGAAAGGTGGACCAACGATATTTAGACCCCGACTGTCTTCACCTGTTGACTGCAGCTAAATTCATCAGCCTGACCTGTGGGCCGTTAATGGGTTGTCATCGGTCTTTTTCAGACGTGCATTAATGAATCTTTTGAAGTGTTACTGAATCCCAAGTGCAATGGGAATTGTCCACCTTTTTCCCAGAAACTCATCTCCCAGTGGGTGTTGTGACTGTTTGAAATTTACAAAGCCAGAGCCAAGCTTTCATTTTCGACAAGCTTCGCAGGGTACACCAAGGGAAAGGGATGCATCTTGCGTGGGGATGTTAATTTCCTAGCATTGTATGTTTTAGCTCCTCGTGATTAGCTGGTAAGGTTTGGAATAAAAATGAATGCAGGGAAACCATCTTCACCGTTACTTTTTAAAATTGCAGTGTAATTGTGAAATAAGGATTTTTATATCATAAATGACACTACTCATAGTCAAAGGCAGATGACAGAATGAAACATCACCCTGATCCTGATAGTTAGTTTTTAATTCGTCCATTTTCACCTTTTCCTCTTTTCTCCCCCCAGTATGGAAACGTGCAATTGAGAATAAATTCTCCCTTTTTAATTTTGCTTTGTCTTAAATTCACTTCTTCCCACACCATCTGTATCATGGCCATGTGTTAAAATATATTTTAGATGCCTTGGGTCTCTTTTGGAAGACTAGGAGGGGTATCTATCGTAAATAAATAAGAGAACAGTGAGCTGTTACCTGTGTTTGCTTAACATCTGTAACTCAGGAGTTTAGCCCCTTCGCTCTCGTTCAGAGCTGTCACGCTCAGCATTGCGAGCACCGAGTTCGAGTGCTGCGGCATGTGAGTGTCACTCAGAAGGTCGCGGGTACGTCTGGAGGGTGTAGAGCAAAGAACGTCCTCCTGAGGCCAAGAAGCCTGGGGTTTGCTCCTGACTGTGTTGTTCATTTGCTTGGTGACCTTGCACAAGTGATTCCCATTCTCTGGGTCCCACTTACATATATGCACCAGTGTGTTTGTGTGTGTGTGTATGTCTGTATGTGTCTATATGGACGTGTGTGTATTACTACCAGATGTCCCCGTGATTCCCTCCAACTCTAAGAATCCTTGGAATTTGGATGCAGTCAGTTGTTAATAGTTCCAGAATGCTCCGTACTTTCAGGTTATGTAACAGTTTCAATTAGACATCCATGTAAATAATAAGGAACGTGTCATTATGAAAGACTGTGTATTACCCTAAGTGAGGACTCCACCCTGAACGTGTGATGTTAGAACCTTCATTTTAAAGGCGATGATGCCAGCTTCCCCATCAGGGTTCCCTTACACAGTGGGATCCCAGCACACACCTGAGAAGACTGGCATGGGCAGTGACCCTCTCTAGGGTCCATGTGGCAGGAGACGCAGGCGTCGTTATGTAATTTGGGTCAATGGGGTAGGGATCATCTGACGTTCTAGCGATACAGCTCCGAGGTCCAGGGGACTTGGAGGTTTGCCTCTGTCTCAGCCTGTTCCTGGAAGGTAAGAAGGGGAAGTATATAATTACTGTTTGCAGTTGTTTTGAAAATGGAAAGCACTTTAATTAGAGCCTTGAGCTGCTGAAGCTAAAACATGGTGAGATATTAGTGGATTTCGCGGAGGTGTTTTTGCCAGAATCGGTTTGCAGGCTGCCTTTGAACACCTTCCGTGGGCTGTTGTCTGAGGTCAGGCCTCCTAAGACGCTGCGGTCGTTTTCAGAAAAAGAGGGTGGGAGAAAGGCATCAGCAGTCCTTAAACATGCTGTCCTCACAGCCCCGTGCAGTGGATGCCGCTAACCCCATGTTCTAGTTGCAGCACCTCGGCCTCCCAGAGGGGGAGTGTCCTGCTCAGAAGTGTGTAATTATCCAGTGGCAGAGCCAAGCGAGATTTTAAATACACTCTGAGTTTAAATCACTCCATGCCACACCTCATTTACACTGTCGCTGCAATGTGTCTGGCAACCAAATTGTGTCATTCACCCCGAATTTCTAAATAACACTGTGGCCCCGGAGAAGCCATGTAGAAGATTTGAGGTCGGTAGTGTACGGGGTGCTGTGGCTGTGGACAGACTTCACTGGGATTTCTGTTAGGACATAGGATTTTTTTCCATTGCATGATGTCAGATGTTTCCAAAGAGATTCAGAGATAAGCCAAGTGTTACCCTGAAAGGCTTAGTGTTGGTAGTTCTTTGGGGAAATGAAAACAACTCCTTTCGGTTCTGTGTCACCCTGGGGTTCGGTGGGAAGAGATCACAAGCTGATGTGTGGGATGGTTGGGAAGGCGCTGCTAGCCTGCACCACCCAGAAGGAGCCCTGGAGTAAGTTATATAACAGCTTCCAAAAAGGACTCTGACTTCTCTCAAAGATGCCACACAAGCTCATCTTCTCCAAAACAACACACCAGAGAAGGAATTAGGAGGAGCATTTATAAGAACTTAAAGGTTCACCTGTGACTCTTAAGAAGGCTTAGGAGGAATGTTGGTTTCGAAGAGCTTTTCAAGCCCATCCAATAGAGTTGCCATCATATGGAATATTTAGCGGGCTGTGTGGACATCTAGCCACGTTAAGTGTCGGAGAGCAAATACTCTTTTTTTTTTTTCTGCTGGTAGGTCGGCAGACCTAGAGTATAAACTATACAAAGGACAGGAGATTACAGAATCCTGTCTTAAGCAGGCAGTTTACAAAGAATAAAGAGAAATCACTGAGGTACACTTTAGCCCCATCACTTGTCCTTGTTGTTTGCTATGGTTGAATCAGGCCCCGTCGAGTCAGCCCCCGGCTCATGGCCACCCCGTGCACAATGGGATCAGAATATTGTGATCCATTGGATTTTCATTGGCTGATATTTGGAAGTAGATTGCCAGGCCTTTCTTCCTAGTCTGTATTAGTCTGGAAGCTCTGCTGAAACCTGTTCAGCATCATAACAACATACCAGCCTCCAATGACAGATGAGTGGTGACGTGCTTGGGCTGCATTGGCCGGGAATGGAACATGGGTCTCCTGCAGGGAAGGTGAGAATTCTACCACTGAACCCCCCACTGCCCTCCTGACTTGTCCTGACATTCTAGTGATAATATCTGGGCTGATGGTCTTTGCCAGCAGTTTAAAATACCTCCAGCCGTGTGCCTGCCTTACCCATGTCATGTGGGTGATATTTAACAAACAAGACCATCGCCTCACCTCCTTGGATTACTCAGCTGCTTATATGCTAAAGCCGTAAGTTCTATGATCATTGGTTAGTGAGAAACAGCAGACAGTGAAATGACAGAATGCGTTAGAACACTCGATCGCGACTCATCTGTGATCTGTAAAATAACGAGCAACATCATCACAGTCAGCACGATTTGTTTTTTAATTTGGTGAATGAAGACTAAAGTTGTAGGTTTCCAATAAGACGCCCTGAGAACCCCAGGTAGCTTCAGCTTGGGGCCAGATGGCAAGAACGTGTGGTTATGAGACAGCAAATGTAGCCAGACACAGGATCAGAAGGAGGTAAGCTAAGAAGGCAGCGAGTCCATAGCCTCTGATTTGTGACTTCTGTGAGCAGTGATTTGGGACATAGTTTAGGAAGTAGAAATGATTTAACATCCATTCCCCGCATCAAGAATCACAGAGTCAATTCACTAGTGAACTTGAGGTGTTTTTGTGCTGTCTTGTATGTAGCTTATGACAAGTGTAGATGACACTTTCTGAGGGCTTAAAACCCTGCCCCTTTGCAAGCCCTCCTGGTGGATTAAGAGTGGTGTGGCTTAGTATCTGCTAGGCTCAAGGCTTTGGCGGACGAGCATTACCGAGCCTGAATCACTAGGCCAGATGATGGTGTTCGGGATGGCCAGGCCAAGCCAGTTGTCATCGAGGCGATTCCGACTCATGGTGACCCCTTGTGTGTCAGAGCAGTACTGTGCTCCGTAGAGTTTTCAAGGTTGTGACCTTTCAGAAGCAGTTCACCAGGTCTTTCTTTCGAAGAGCCTCTGAGTGGATTCAAACCATCAACCTTTTGGTTAGTAGCGCAGCGCTTAACTGTTGGCGCCGCCGGAGGACTCCTTGCTATTCTGTGAGGAGCTGCTCTGTGGGCCTCCATTAGCATCCCGAAGCAAAGGAGCAAATGAGGAGAGCCAGGGCCTCACGTTTCTCCATCATCCGGGTTTCTCATCCTCTGTCTGCCAGGGCAGTGTGGGGATCCTGACCGCAGACAAGCTGTTCAAGTTCAGACTGGCCTTGATGTAACCAACCCGGCCCCCCGCTCCGGGGACTCTTAGATCCTTTTAATTCAGGAAATGGATGATAATGATCATTGTCTTATTTTAATGATCAGTATTGACCAGTTTTATATTTTTAAATGAAGTAGATGTGCCTGGAGAGCACAGCACACAAGCTTGCAGCGATTTATGAATGCATACCGTTCCCTGAACTTGCAGAGAGGGCTCCCAAAAACGTAAGGCCAGCTCTGCAACGTCAAAAGCTAAAGGTCGAAATGAGAGCCCCCACCCGCTGTTCTCCCTCTGAAAAGAGAGGTGGAAAAATACGTTCGGTTTCTAAAAGGAATGTTGAAACTGTCCCTCTACCAGTGTCACCCACGAGATCACACTGCCTAGGTCTGAAAATCCCTCGTAGATGCTGCTTCCACGCTGGGGCCGTTGTCCGCAGGCCTGCTCGAGGACATACCTGTGGAGTCCAGAGCTGCTTGTCCATCTGTCCAGGCAGTGTGCCACCTCCTCCATCCGGGGCATGCTGCTCTCTGCTCCTGCCTGATCACCGGGCTCCAACCTGCCTCATTCTTCCATCAGACGTCGTTCCTCCATCCCTCCAGACAAACTGGAAGGTTTGAGGTTCGAGTCCACCCAGAGGTGCCTCGGAAGAAAATCTGCTTCCGAAAAACCAGCCAGTTGAAAACCGTGTGGAGCACAGACCTACTCTGTGTCCAGAACGGACTCGACAGCAACCGGTTTGTGATTTAGAATCCAGTGACTTCAGCCATTGTGCCGGAGGCAGGCTGCGGCGGGGGGGGACAGCCCAGGCCGGGATCGGGGGACCTGCTTGTCAACTCTCATCTCGCCTGGATGACTGGGCCAAGCTGCCACCCACTGAGGGACCCCCCACCCCCCGCCGGTTTCCTTGGTTGTCAGCTGCCATGACTGGGCTACTACAGGCTTTTTCCAGGTGTGATCCCAGGACCACCTCCATGAAAGCACCCCGGGAGCTTATTAAAATGTAGGTTCCTGAGCCTTGCCTCAGACCCATAGGATCAGAATCCCTGAGGATGGGGGCCCAAAATCTACATTTTTAACATACTCCCGGGTCATTCTCCTCGCAGGCGCTCTGAAAGATGAGAAGCACTGGTTCTTACAGGTTGTTGTAGCAGCCATTGGGTCGGCCCCTGACTCATGGGGGCCCCACGCACAGTGGAAGGGAATGCTGCCCAGTCCTGTGCTGTCTCCACGACTGGTTACGATTGGACCGTTGTGATCCATAGGGTTTTCATTGGCTGATTTTCAGAAGTAGATCACCAGGCCTTTCTTCCTAGTCCATCTTAGTCTGGAAGCGCTGCTGAAACCTGCTCAGCGTCATAGCAAGACGCAAGCCTCCGCTGACAGATGGTGGCTGAGCATGAGGTGCGTTGGCCGGGAATCGAACCAGGGTCTCCTACATGGAAGGTGAGAATTCTACCACTGAGCTACCGCTTCCCTCACCAGTAGTTGAGCACTAGTGCTCCTTCTCACTCCAAAACACTCAGAATCTAGCGCTCCTCGCCTTGTCCCCTGACCATGCTGGCCGCTCTCCACCTACACCCACCATCACGCTATCCATGCCTCCTCCTAGCTGCTCTTCCTACTTCTCCCTCGCCCTCTACAGTTTGCTTTCCACAGGGCGCCCTCAGTGAGCCTTCTAAAGCGTTGCGTCTCTCCTCTGCCCAGGGCTCTCGTGCTCACTGAGCAGTAGCCAAAGCCCTTTCCACGGCCCCCAGGGGACTCCATCTCCTACTACGGGCCCCCTGCCTCCCCTGCAGACAGCCACATTGGCCTCTCTGCCATTCATTAAGCCCACACACGGGTCCACAGGGTGGCTCAGGAGAGCATGTGGGACCCGGGAACTGACAGGGTCAGGCTACCTGGAGGGTGGGAGCAGCCCCAAGGAGCAGCCGTTTCCTGCCCCACCACTGCTTTGAAAACCCAACCAGACTGATGATCGGGTGGCCCACTGGGGCAGATCTCCGTGCCTGGGCCCTCCAAATAAAACCAGACCAACCTGACTCATGGCGACCTCGTGTGTTACAGAGTAGAACTGCTCCATGGGGTTTTCTTGGCTGAAATCATTTTTTTTCCTTCTATTTTAGATGAAAGTTCACAGAGCAAATTAGTTTTGTGACATTGGTTGTGACATTGGTTGCCAGCCCCATGACATGTCAACGGTCTCCCCTTCTCGACCTTGGGTTCCCCATTACTAGCTTTCCTGTCCCCTCCTGCTTTCTCATCCTTGCC
>NW_004443981.1:8524275-8528524 GCF_000243295.1 Trichechus manatus latirostris
TGCTTTTCTAAACCTAATGTTCTTTTCTAACGATTGGTCTTTCCTGATGACGTGTCCAAAGTGAGTGAGCTGAAGTCTTGGCGTCCTTGCTTCTAAGGGCATTTCTAAGACGGATTTGTTCATTCTTCTGGCATTCCATGGTATTTTCAGTATTCTTCGCCAACACCATGTGCTTAATCCGTGCTAGTGGTTATCCTTTATGACAAGGTCCTAGTGTCTCCAGCAGTGAGTAGTTTGGAGGATGAGAGGTGCAGGATTTCAGAGTCCTGTGGACATTAACAAGTAGTAGCTGAAGTGGGTCTTAGACATGGTCTTAGAGAGGGAGAAACCACCTAATCGAAATCCCCATTTTATGGATGGGCAAACAGAGGTTCATGGAGGAAAAGTCTGGCCCATTTACATGTGCTGAGACCCAGACTGAGGGTGTGTGGTTTAGAAACGTTTTTTGTTGCTGGTTTTTTTTTTTTTTTTATTTATCTCCTTCTTTACCCATTTTTGAAGTGCGTATTTTCCCTCCCTTTTATTTTCAGTAATCATTTATTGATTCTCTCTTTTATTTTCTAACATAATATTTGAGAGGGGTAGGAGACAGTCCAAGAAATAGTTTCAGAAGGTGTGTGCTTAGCAGAGAAATAGGCAAGCGGTGGTGTCTGCTCAGCGTGAGAACATTCTAGCGGTCGGGGCTGGCAAAGGCAATTGCTTACTCACTGTTTGCGTGCTGGTGATTCATGAAGCCCTTGAGATGCTCAAACAGAAATCTGGGTGACCATGTGGTGAGATTATTAGAGAAAGGCTGAGTGTTAAATGAGCGGTCTGGCTGGAAGACCCTTCATGTGCCGTTCCTTTCCTGAGAGTCAAAGGTCAGGGAGCAGGGTCTGTGCCTTCAAATCCACCTTCGCCAAGTGTTTTCTGAGCGTCTCCTGCGTGCCAGCTCCTTACAGATGTAATAAAGACGTCAAGGGAGCCAGTCTGCTTAGATTGAGTCAGAACATACAAATTATGCAAATATATGCAAATTTAGAGCATAGATGTTAAACTAATAGACTTGGACTCAAGACAACCCTAAGGTTGACACGTCTGCCTTCTAGTGGTGCCATTGTGGACAAATCACTTAACCCTAATGAGCCATAACTTCCGCTTCTGGAAACAAAGCATTTATTCATTCATTCACAAACTTTTTATTTAGCTTTCGAATCATGCCTGGCATTGTCTTTGGCACTGGAGCTCCAGCAGTGGAGAAAACAGAAGCCTTCAAGTGGCTTCTATTCAAACGGGGGAAGACAAATAAAAAATAATATACTTTCAAGTAGTGATCAGTACTTTGAAGAAAATAAAGTAGGGGAAGTGGGTGGAGCCTGCCAGGAGTTTGGGGACTTCTATAAACGTGGGATGGAGCCCTGGTGGCATAGTGGCTAAGCATTCGGCTTCCAACCAAAAGGTCGGCAGTTTGAATCCACCAGCCGCTCCTTGGAAACCCTATGGGGCAGTTCTACTCTGTCCTATAGGGTCACTGTGAGTCGGAATTGACTCAATGGCAATGGGTTTGGTTCGGTTTGTAGACATTGGGTTGCCATGAGTCAGAATCAACTCCACAGCAACTAACAACAGCGATAGACAGGGTGGAGTGGCCAGAAGACTTCTCCTTCCTGTCCACCCCATGTATTGGAGCAGAACCTGAATGATGGTATTGGAGCAGAGCCTGAATAATCGGAGGGGACAAGTCAGTGCAAAAGTTTCGACAAAATGTGTTCTGGTAGAGAAAACAGCAAGTGCAAAGGCCCTGGAGT
Organism: Trichechus manatus latirostris; assembly: GCF_000243295.1. Classification (NCBI taxonomy): domain Eukaryota; kingdom Metazoa; phylum Chordata; class Mammalia; order Sirenia; family Trichechidae; genus Trichechus; species Trichechus manatus. The sequence goes on from NW_004443981.1 coordinate 8,526,063, forward strand.
GGTGTGTTCAAAAGAGATTAAGGGCGTCAGGATAGTTGGAGCAGAATTGAGCGACAGGGAGAGCAGGAGGGATTTGGAGAGGCAGACAGGGATCACATCATTCATGTTGTTTTCAGTGACGGCAACTTAGAGCAAAATCCATTTTTTTTAAGTTTTTCCACCATTAGCTTTGGACAAGATTATATCAAAATGGTAAGCCTGACTTTTCTCTGCACGTCAGTAACATTTTCTTCAGAAAGCTGTCATTCAGATGGATGCTGTTTCCAGCTTGGATACAAACACAGTTGGAGGGATCTGTAGGCACAGATGAGATTTTTGTATCTCAGTAGATGGTAAAGCCCCCCCAGCTGTCTGGTTATGTTGAAAAAAATCACATTAAAATGCAAATATTCCTGAGTAAGTGAAATGTTGATGAGTACAGACCTCTGAAGAAAAATATTCATGAAATACAGGCTGTTATCCACAGCTAGCGTGGCCAGACCATTTGCTCAGCAAGACCTGAGCTCTAGAGAATCTCAATTACGGAGCTGCTCTGCGCAGTGCCCTTAGCACACCCCGGGGACTCCCCAGGGGCATTTAGAAATGGGAGCGCATAGTGCTGGGTCATCATGAGAAGATGGGTGGGGGTGCCCACTTCTCAAAAGGACTTTCTGGCCACGTCACTTTCTTATTCTGCTTGGACCTTCTCAGCATGGACTGTGGAGTGAACTTGGCGACTCTGATGCCTCCGTCTTGCAAGAGGGATAGGTCCACATTCCTTTGCGCTTGTTTCCATTTCTTCTGTTCTGATCTGATCAGGGACTTCAAGTTGGATTTCCTGAGAAAGGATTAGTCTTTTCTTTGTGGGACACTGAAAAAAACGGAAGCATTCATTTTCTCAATAAACGTCCTTTATCTGCAACGTTAGGGGTCCTTGAATGGTGCATATGGTTAACACGCTTGGCTGTGAACAGAAAGGTGGCGGTTCAAGTCCATCCAGAGGTGCCTCAGAAGAAAGGTCTGGCGATCTACTTCTGAAAAATCAGCCATTGAAAACCCTATGGAGCACAGTTCTTCTGACACACATGAGGTCGCCATGAACCGGAGTTGACTCAATGGCAATTGCTTTTTACTTGCAACTTTGAGCCATAAAAAGTGGCATTGGAGAGAGAGAGGGAGTAAATGATTCATAAATGACCGCTGTGTGCTGAGCACTGTCGCTGTGTTCTCATTTAATCTATACAACAGTTATCAGGTAGGCGTTATTATTCCATTTTGTAGACAGGGAAACTGAGGCTCAGGATGAAAGAACTGAGGGAGGTCTGTGGCCCCTTTGTTGTTATTAGTTGCCATCCAGTCAGCCTCGGACTCATGGCAACCCCATGAACAGTGGGACAAAATGCTGCCCAGTGCTGTGCCATCCCCATGATCAGTTGTAGATCAGACCATTGTGATCCACATGGTTTTCATTGTCTATTTTCAGAAGTGTTCCGCTAGGCCTTTCTTCCTAGTCCATCTTAGTCTGGAAGCTCCACAGAAACCTGTTCAGCATCATAGCAACGCACAAGCCTCCACTGATAGATGGGTGGTGGCTGTGCTTGAGGTGCATTGGAAGGAATCAAACCCAGGTCTCCCACATAGAAGGTGAGAGTTTTACCACTTGTAGCACTTACCAGGGAGCAATAATGTGGGGCACTTAGGAGCTTGGGCTCAGAGCTGCACTGTCTGGGTCTGAATTCCAGCTCCCTCAGAGTGTGCCATCCGTGGGACCTGCGGGCATTCCTTGTCATCCCTGGCCCCACTTTCCTCATTTATAAAATGGGACAATGGTACCTCCCCTCGTTCAGTTGTTGTGAGGAATAAAATTGTCAGTGTATAGAAAGTGCTTAGCTTAGTCCAGCTACCCTGAAACTGCCTGCAGAGAAGAAGCCTGAGCTAGCCATGTGGAGAGACACGTGGAAGGAGATGCCCAAGATGCCCAACAGCCTTGGCTGTGCCAGCCAGCCAGCCCAGCCCAGACCCGAGTGAAGGAACCTTTGTGACTCCAGTCCCAGCCACCATCTGAGTGAAGCTGCATTGCTCCCAGGAAGTGTTCCGTAGCCTCGGGAGCTCTGCTGCCTGTTTTAAACATGCCCACAATCATTCGACCAACAGGAAGTGAGACAGGAGGATGCCAGCAAAGCCAGGGGGCTTGTCCATGTCAGAGAAAACCAAACTTGAGACTCAGAGGTTCTGTTAGATCTGGATCTGCGAGAACCTGCAATTGAGGTTCAAGAATTCCAGAATGAACCATCCCCCTAACAACAACAAGCATTGGATGCCAGCTCAGTCCAGGATCCTGCTCGCACGGTTCTCACTCAATTCTCCAGAGAATTATAACCCCCACTTTACAGATGAAAAATTAATGTTCGTCATCTTTACTGCTCCTCCAGAAGGGTCACCTGTCTGCATCTATCAGACATCACTGACAGTACTTGCTGCCG
>NW_004443981.1:8529063-8530605 GCF_000243295.1 Trichechus manatus latirostris
ACATTGCGTTTAGCTGTCATGTCATCTTGGTCTTCTCCAATCTGGAACGGTTCCCCAGTCTTTCCTTGCCTTTCATGAACTTGACATTTTTTGAGTAGTATTGATTGCTTTGTTGTTGAATGTGTCCATTCCTTCCTTATCGGAAGCTTTGGGTGTTCATTGGTTCCTTGGTGTTCTGTCTTCTCCCATGTGTATGTGTGCGTGCGTGTGTGTCTGTCTCTGTGCCATTTTGCTTTTTTTTATCACTCAGAAGTGATTAGATTTGGAACCCACCCTACTCAGGTATGATCTAATTAACACACAGGATTATGTCTACAGATATAGGGGTTAGGATTCCAACACATATTTTTGGGGAATATAATTTAATCCCTAACGAATGGATATTTATCTAGTGCTTGGCCCATTCCCTTTATTTATGAATTAGCAGTTCTGATTGTTGTCATCCGGTGTAGCTGGCAAGGTAGTAACTGACTACGTCATAGAGGCCTCCCATGCAAAGCTAGATCTCAGCATTTAGGAAGGTAGAGTGCTCTAATTTTTAATAATAATGATCAAAGCCTTTGTTGAACAGGTTAAATGCTTTCCCGATGCATTCTTTCTTCCCTGGCTCTTTGGAACCCTACGAGTGCCTTCCAGTTACCAGGGATGGCCCACCTGCCGTCTTCCTTGAATTGCCATCTAAGGACACCCAGGTTGTTCTGTGGCCACCTGGGCTGGGCATGGGAAGGTGTTAGGATTTGCCTTTTGGAGACCTTTTGCCCAACCCTGCTGGTAACCTGCCTGGGCACGGAGTCCAAGTCACTCAGACCGATGCTCTCAGCTGACTTCCTGAAGGCTTGGAAACCCACGCGTAAGAACTCACTCTGGAGTGCTGAGTAGAGCTAGAGGCCACCCAGTCCAGTCATTTCATGCTGAAGAGCAAGTTACCAACTTTTATTTACTGTGGTCAGATTTGAGGAGTCAAATGGGCTTTAAAAAATTAGCATGATGTATCTCACACATACCAAACCAAAACCAAACCAGTTGCCCTCGAGTCAATTCTAACTCATGGCAGCCCCAAGTGTGTCAGAGTAGAGCTGTGCTCCATAGGGTTTTCAGTGGCTGATTTTGGAAGTAGATCACCAAGCCTTTCTTACAAGGCTCCTCTGGGTGGACTCGAACCATCAACCTTTTGGTTAACAGCCAAGCGTGTTCACCATTTGTACCACCCAGGGACTTCTCCCGTACTTACATACAAAAAATAGCATATTTGTGTGGTTGAGAAAAAATACGTTAAGTGTATTTCAGAAGTAGATCACCAGGCCTTTCTTCCAAGCTGCCTCTGGGTGGCCTCGAACTGCTAATCTTTTGGTCAGCAGCTGAGCACGTTAACCGTGTACACCACCCAAGGACCCCTCATGTGGCTATAGTGATCCTTTTATTTGCTCATATGCCCTCCTTGAGGCCAATGACCTTGTCTTCTATTTGCATACACCCATTGCTCAGTAAGGGTTGACTTGTCTTAGATGCTCAGGGAATATTTGTTGGAAGCCAGATCCTCAG
>NW_004443981.1:8531240-8551388 GCF_000243295.1 Trichechus manatus latirostris
GCCTTGTCCTTATCACTTGGATGGCGAGGGTCTTCCAGGATTGCAGGGAAACAGAAGCGCTTGGTGTCTTTGTAGTTTTATTTACTGATATGTTGATCATTTTGAAAATGATAAAAGTAAAAGTAACACCGTCAACTATGTTGCAGAATATTTCTGAATTTTCCCCCAGGCATTTTTTTCTATACCAGTGAGGTTTTAAAAATATTCTTTGTAATCATAAGTGGACCTGAATTCTAATATCCTGTGGTTTTCCCCCTCATCACTGCCTAGGTAGCTTCCTTTTATGCCACGCGGTCTGTGTCACTACCATTTTTATCTGCTGTGTGACATGTCAGTGAGGGGTCATGCCACAGTTTTTCCACCGTTCCCCAGTTTGCTTTTGATCATTGAGCAGCGGTTTGGTGACAGTAGATCTTTGATTATTAATAAGCAACACTGAGACCTTGGTGTTGAGAAAAAGTCAAGAGGGGCCTCCACGAGCAAATAGAGGGAGCAGGGAGCGCCAGGGCCATGCGTGGTCCTAGGACCGGGGATCTCTCGACCACTTCCTTTTCTGGCAGGGTCACTGACCTCATAGATGTGGGATAGCTGACTTCATGGCCTCTTTGTGGGAGAGATGGAGGAATGTGGACAGGAGGAGATAAGCAATAACAGGATCACAGCATCAGAAGATGCTCATTAATGAATTAAGGTTTATCTGGAAAGCTCCTCCAAAATTGGAAAGCAAGTCATTTAGACAACAGTATAGAGGCCATGAAGAGCCCTTGTGGTGCAATGGTTAAGTGTTCGGTTGCTAACCGAAAGGTTGGTGGTTCGAGCCCACCTAGCAGCTCTATGGAAGAAAGACCTGGTGATCTGCTCCCATAAAAGGTACAGCCTAGAAGACCCTATGGGCAGCTCTGCTCTGCCACACTGAGTCGCTATGAGCTGGAATCAACATGATGGCACCCAACAAACAATATGGAGGCTGAGCGCATCCAGTTTGTGCGTGACCCGCAGCAGGCAGGAGAGGGACAATGAAGGAGTACAGAACCATCTAGAATCCAAGATGATCTCAGCAGGGGGGAACAGTGGGCAGAAGTCAGCCATCTGAAATGGAATGCAGTCAAATGCACAGACCTGTCCTTGAGTTCCAACCACTCACATCCCAGGAACGGGAGGGGAGCCGTGTGGCTTAGCAGCATCGTGAATCCTCAGCACAGCATCGTGGCCCCATAGCTGGTGGGACTTTGGGCAGCATTAATGGGTGTGCTACATCCAGAATGAGGGACGGGATAATCCTGCCTCACCTGGACTGCGAAGACGTCTCCTAGAATAACATTTTCCTTATGCCTAAGCTGTGCTTTGAGGGTGGACCTTCCCAGGAGAAAGGGACCAGGATGAGGAGGGGCTGTAGGGACAAGTAGGGAACAAGGGGTGCTTACCTGGAGAAAAAGGCTCATGGGGACATAAGAACTATCCTCAATAATCAGCAGCATCTTTGTTGTAGTCATTGTCATTATCATTTAGTCCTAGTAGCTGTCATTCATTCATCTGGGTGGTTTACAAGCGTTATCTTTAATCCTTGTTGTTGTTCTTAGTTGCTGCCGAGTCGGCCCAAGATTCATTACAACCCCATGCATAACAGCATGAAGCGCTGCCTCATTCTGCACCATCCCCATGATGAGTTGTGGATCAGACCTTTGTGATCCGTAGGGTTTTTATTAGCTGAAATTTGGAAGCAGATTGCCAGGCCTTTCTTCCTAGTCTGTCTTAGTCTGAAACCTGGTCAACACCATAGCAACACAAAAACCTCCACTGGCAGACAGGTGGTGGCTGCCCGTGAGGTCCACTGGCTGAGAGTCAAGCCCGCGTCTCCCATAAGGAAGGTGAGAATTCTGCCACTGAACCACCGCTCTTTAATCCTACAAGCTAACTATTACCTCCATTTTCCAAAGGAGGAAACTGAGCTCAGAAAGATGAAGCAGCTTGCCCAAGTCACGTACAGGTAAAGCATGGAGCCAAGACTGGATCCCAGGTGTACCTGAGGCTGGAGTTGTCATTTCGTCCCCACTAAATGTCCATTTTTCAAATATCTGAAAGGTTGCCTTACAGAAGATGAAGAGGACTTGTTTTTGTTGAGTTCTTAGTTGTAGAAGTGGTTCAGTGGGTGCAGGCTACACCAAGGAGATTTTTTGTCTTAAAGAAAAGAAGAGCATTCCTGACTGAACTGTTGGCAGGTGGAATAAACCCCCGTGAGAAGTGGTAAGTTCCAGAGTTACTGGAGGTCTTCAAGAGGAAGCTAGACAAGCACTTAGCAGAGTTCTTGTAGAGGGAATTCAAAGGTCAAATGAGGAATCAAAATAAGCTTGCATATCCCTTCTCTGTGAGTAAAAGTTCTTTGGTTGCAAGCAACAGATGTTGATAAGTAATGGGCCCTCACTACTTTAAGCAAAAACACAGTAGTTTTGGAGGGATATGAGGTCATTCGTGGAATGGAAAGAACTGCCAAACCAGGGCTTCAAACCGGTTCGTTCCAGTTCAAACCCCTGCTGAGAATTTGCATTTTCACCCCAGATATACTAAATCAGAATCTAAATTTTAACAAGCTCCCCAGGTGATTCTTTTGTATAATAAAATTTGGGGACCACGGTTCTACTAGTGGTTCTCAGAATTTGCCCCTAACCAGCAGCATCAGCATCACCTGGGAACTTGTTAGAGATGCACATTCTCAGCAGGGGTTTGAACCAGTTAGAAGCCCTGTGCTGAACTGAGCTTTCAAAAAGGCAGGAAGCAGGCTGGCTCCCGGCATGCAGATGGCAGCAGCTAATGGAATCTCGTTAAGGCATCATGGCCAGGATGAATCAGTGTCTGCAGCTGTCCCATCTCATGTCACTCCGCCTAAGATTCCCATCCAGAGACAGAACATCTGACGGGCTTAGCTTGGGTCCCAGGCCCACTCTTGGCAGCGTAGTTGATGGCATCCATTAAACCAAAACCAACCCCACTGCCATCATCGATTCCAACTCTTGGCTACCCCATGTATTACAGAGTAGAACTGCTCCATAGGAGCTGCTTGGCTGTAATCTTTATGGAAGCAGACCACCAGAGGCATGGGTGGGGAGGGCAGAGGGAGGCACTTGCCCCCAAGTGCAGGTCCAAGGGGGCACCAGACAAGGCTCAGAATGACATTCCAAGGGGCCACAAATATGAACGGTGCCTGGCTAAGGCAGCCAGACCAAGGGGGGAAAGGCATTTCTGCTGACTCGTCACCAATATTAACTTCTGTTCATCTTGAAATTAGCAGTGGGGAGGTGCAACATAGTGATTGCCCCTGGCCGCTCATTACCCTCACTATGCCCCTGCAGACTGCCAGGCCTTTCTTCTGCAGTGCCGCTGGATGAGTTCTGAAAGAAACTCAGGGCACTGATCCCAAAAGAAGGCCACGGATGCTGGGCAGACCAGATGAGCAGTGACCTCGGTGGCTCCTGGCACTGTCTAGTCATGCCTCCAGGAGCCACACTGAACCCTGACACCCTGCTCGGGGCTCTCCCCAGCTGCCTGCAGCCTCTCCACTCCCGCCACCTCCACATTCTGTCTGTCCACATTCTGTGTATCCGTGTGTTTCATTTCCCGAGACACGCTCCTAGAGAGACATCGACTGTTAACAACTAACTCTGCAGGGTGTTTATCAGAAGCAACCAGCAGAGGACCAGCCTGCTGAGAACCGTGCTCAAAAGCAAGTTGTCCGTCACCTTGACTTTCTGTAAGGGCACTCAGCGTGCTGGAGAAGGATGTTCTGTCTTTGTGGAAGGAGCCCCCTTCCTGGTTACTGAGTGCAGGGCTGCTCTTACAATTGAGCACAGCACTCGGTACGCCCAGTCTTTAGAACGCTGCTGTTCTATTTTTAAAGTGGTTTTCATTAGTTATTAATTTGTTTTTAAAGGCTACTAGCTATGAGTCGGAACCGCCTTAATGGTACCTAACAACCTAAAGGTTGGTGGTTCACACTCACCCAGCAGCACCACAGAAGAAAGGCCTGGTGATCTGCTCCCGTAAAGATTACAGCCAAGAAAACCCTATAGAGCAGTTCTACTCTGTAATACATGGGGTCGCCATGAGTCGGAATTGACTCGACGGCAATGGGTTTGATTTCTTTGGAACTTGTTTTTTATCTTCATTATTGTATTATTATTAATCACTTATTCAGTTGTTTTATTAACCATCAATTATTAATTTATTGATGAATAAAGGGATAACAATAGCACATTTATAAAATATAACTTGTAAAGAATAAACACTCATGTACCTATTACCCAGCTTAAGAAATATGACCGATTCCATATTTTTATGCAATTTTTATGCAAATAACTCTTGCAGTCCACATTTTTTTGCCACCCACCCTCCCAGGAATTTTTCACAAGCTCACTATGCTTTTTTTTTTTTTTTTTTGCGTAAAAATCCGGTACTTGAGAAGTTCCCTGAGGCCCCTCCCTGGCCCCACCTACTTCCCTCTCCACTTAGAAGGAGCTACTATTCTGGATTTGTTGTTGTTGTTAGGTGCTGTCAAGTCAGTTCCAACTCACAGCGAGCCGATGTACAACAGAATGAAACACTGCCCCGCCCTGTGCCATCCTCACAACTGTTGCTATGCGTGAGCCCATTGTTGCAGCCACTGTGTCAGTCCATCTCCTTGAGGGTCTTCCTCTTTTTCGCTGACCCTTTACCAAGCCTGAGGTCCTTCTCCAGGGACTGGCCCCTGCTGATAACATGTCCAAAATATGTGAGATGTAGACTCGCCATCCTTGCTTCTAAGGAGCACTCTGGTTGTACTTCTTCCAGGACAGATTTGTTTGGCAGACCATGGTATAGTCAGTATTCTTCACCAACACCACAATTCAAATATATCGTTAGGTTTTCCATGTTTCTGAACTTCATCTAAAAGGAAACACCATTTATTGTAGGTTTCTGTGGCATGCCTCTTCACTCAGTGTTAGATTTGTGATTCATCCCTGCCACGGCACATTGCAGCATTTCCTTCCTGTCCCCCACTCTGTGTTAGTCCAGCGTGTGGCTATGTGACAGCGTAGCCAGGCTACTGTGGATGGAAATTTGGGTTGTTTCCAGGATCGCAATCATACAGGCATTGCTGTCTGTTAATGTTCTCATCTATGTAAACCTGTTGCTGAGTGTGTTAACCATTTGTACTATGACGTAAAGATGCAGGTGTACTTAGGGTATGTACCTAGAGGTGGCGCAGTGATTAACTGAAAGGTTGGCAGTTCAATCCCACCAGCTGCTCCGCAGGACAAAGATGTGGCAGTCCACTTCTGTAAAGATTACAACATTGGAAACCCTAAGGGGCAGTTCTACTCTGTCCTATAGGGTCGGTGTGAGTCAGAACCACTCGAAGGCACACAACAATAAGAACCTAGAGGAAGAATTGCTGGGTCATCAGAGAATGAGTACTTTCAACTTTATGTAATGATGACACCCTGTTTTCCAAAGTGATGGTACCAATTTCAACTGCAACTGATGTCTGAGGCTCCCTGTTGCTTTGCAACCCTTGTCAGAGTTTGATTTTGTCAGACTTTTTAGTTTAGTTTTAGACTTTTATGTTTTTCAGTAAAGTGTTATAACATTCTTGATAAAGGTTTTGCACATTTTTGTTAGATTTATTTCTAAACAGTTTTTTTTTCTCTTTTTTTTTTTATTGTGCTTTAGGTGAAAGTTTACAGCTCAAGTTAATTTCTCATACAAAAATTTACTGGTATGTGACCCTAGTTGCAATCCCTATAATGTGACAGCACACCCCCTTTTTCCACCCCGGGTTTCTTGTGGCCCCTCAACCAGTTCTCGTCCCTTTCTGCCTTCTCATCCTGCCTCCGGACAGGAGCTGCCCATTGGGTCTCATGTATCTGCTTGAACTAAGAAGCACACTCTTCACAAGTATTATGTTTTCTAGTCCAGTCTAATCTTTGTCTGAAGAGTGGGCTTCGGGAATGGTTTTAGCTCTGGGTTACCAGAGCATCTGGAGTAGACAGTTTATATTTGAGATAACATTGTCAATGCTATTTTTTAAATTAACATCTTTATTGAGATAGAATTTATAAGCCATAGAACTCACCATTTACAGTGTATAATTGAATGCTTGCTTTTTTTTTTTTTAATTTTCAGAGTTGTGCGACCATCACCAAAATCTAAGTTTAGAACATGTTCATCACCTCAGAAAGAATCTCTTGAACCATTAGCAGCCACTCCCCCACGACCGCACAACCTTAGACAACCACTAATCTCCTTTTTGTTATCTGTCAACTTTCCTATACTGGACATTTCCTGGAAAGGGATTCATAAAGTGTGCGGTCATTTGTGACTGGCTTCTTTCATTCAGCATGTTATCATGATTCATCCGTGTTGAAGAATGTATCAATACTTCATTCCTTTTTATTGCCAAATAATGTTCCAATGTATGGATATACCGCATTTTATTTATCCATTCATCAGTTGATGGATATTTAGGTTGTTTCCACTTCTGGCTGTTATGAATAATCCTGCTGCAAACATTTACATACCTGTTTTGTATGGATGCACGTTTTTCTTTCTCCTGGGTATATGCCAAGGAGTGCAGTTGCTGGATCATATGGAAACTCTGTTTAACCCTTTGAGGAACTGCCAAACTGTCTTCCAGAGTGGTGCACCATTTTACAATCCCACCAGCAATGTATGAAGATTCCAGTTTCTCCAGATCCTTGCCATCATTTGTTACTATCTGTCTTTGTATTATAGTCACCCTAGTGGATGTAAAGTAGTATCTCATTGTGGTTTTGATTTGCATTTTTACGATGATTTTTGTATATCTTTTTGGAAAAATGTCTGTTCAAATCCTTTGCACATTTTTAATTGGGTTATTTGTCTTTTTATTATTAAATGGTAAGCGTTCTATATGTATTCTGGATACAAGCCCCTTATTGGAATGCTTTGCAGATATTTTCTCCCATTCTGTGGGTTGTCTTTTCACTTTCTTGGTAATATCATTTGCAGCACAAATAATTTTAATTTTTAATTTTGATGAAGTCTAATTTATCTATTTTTCTTTTGTTGCTTGTGCTTTTGGTGTGATATCTAAGAAACCATTGCCTAATCCAAGGTCATGGAGATTTAGACCTGTATTTTCTTCTAAGAGTTTTATTGATTTCGCTCTTACATTTAGGTCTTTGATCCATTTCGAGTTAATGTAAACATATGATATAAGGAAGGGGGTTCAGCTTCATTCTTTTGCATGTGGATATCCAGTCCCCCCAGTACCATTTGTTAAAAGACTATTCTTTCCCCATTGAATTGTCTTTGCCCCTTTGTCAAAAATCAATTTATCATAAATGTAAGGGTTTCTTTCTGTACACTCAGTTCTCTTCCACTAATCTATATGTCTATCCTTATTCCAGTACTACACTGTCTTGATTACTACAACTGTGTAGTAAGTTTTGAAATTGTGATGTATGAGTCCTCCAATTTATTCTTCTCTTTCGAGATTGTTTTGGGTATTCTGGGTCCTTTGTATTCCCATGTGAATTTAAGATCAACTTGTCAATAGCTGAAAAAAGCAAACTTGTGTTTCAATAGTGATCATGTTAAATCTGTAGATCAATTTTAGGAGCGTTGCCATCTTAACAGTTTTAAGTCTTCCAATCCATGAATATTAGATATCTTTCTAGTTATTTAGTATTGTTTTTAAAAGTAGATTTTCTAACTGTTGTTTAGAAATGCAGTCAATTTTTATATTGACTTTATATTCAGCACCCTTGCTAAACACTCACTGATTCTGATAAAATATCTGTATATTCTTTTATGTTTTCTGTGTAGACATCATTTGTGAATACTTTATTTTATTTTTTGAACAGTAGTATGTGTATATTAATAGTTTTTGATTATTTGAACAATTGAATAAAGCGTTTGAATGATAGTTTTTGTTCCACCTTTCCAGTCCTGATACCTTTTATTCCATTTTATATTTCCTATCACAGGGACTAGAGTGCCTGACTTGTAGCTGGTATTCAGTATATACTTAATGAATGTAATGAATTTATACCTGTGTTGCGCATATGTCAGACATTGCCTAGCCTGGGCCTTTGTTATTTTATTTTACTTTGTTTTTGTTCTCCCCTCTCGTCTCTGTTATTGCTCTGGTTTCCATGCTAATCCCCCGGCCTCCTTTGGTCTTCTCCGTCACTATCATCCACACCTTGGCCCGATTGTTTTTCCTCCCAAAGGAACTGTGTTCCAGTCACTTCCTCCTAAGAAGCCCTCAGTCATTCCCTTGGGAATCCAACCACACTCCCAACAAAGTTTCCATGAGAAATTCAGGCTAATAACCCAAGCAACTTAGGATGCAACCCTTCTGAGCCGTAGAAGGCCTTTTCTGGGCCTTTGCTGCAGAGAATCTCAAATGAACAGTGTGGACCTGATTTTACTCCTCCACTTCCTTCTGGGTTGGAGTCATCTCGGGATAACTCAGGGGAAGACACTAAATAAAACCTTGAAACCAAGAGGCCTCCGTGACAGCACTTTGTTTTGCTTGAGTGACTGTGATGATAGTTCCTTGGTTATAAGGGCAGCACTAATTGTGTCTCCTTAGACCAGCCATGGCATTATCTTTCCTGTCCTCTAGAGTAGGGCAATGCCAGATCCCACCCCAGGGTCCTGTCGTTCATCCAGCACAACCTTCCTGAGTACCTGCCCCGTGCCAGGCACCGTGCTTGCAGCCAGGGACTCCAAGGCTTCCCTGCTCAGGGCTCACAGTCTAGCTAAGGAGACAGACAATAAACAAGAAAAGGAAGTACCTGGGGCTTGGATAGATGTCTGCCCAGGGCAGAGAAAGCAGTGGATCTCTAAGGTACTTGAGCTGTCTCATGACTTTTTGCAAAGGTTGGGCCATGGAGTCACCAGAATGAAAGAGAGGATCGATGTGGTGCTTACAAACAAGCCAACAGGTACAACTGCTTTGAAAAACAGTTTTGGGAGGACCTGTTGTTGTTGTTAGGTGCCATTGAGTCGGTTCTCTTTGTACAACAGAAAGAAACACTGCCTGGTCCTGTGCCATCCTCACAATCTTTGCTATGTTTGAGCCCATTGTTGCAGCCACTGTGTCAATCCATCTCCTTGAGGGGCTTCCTCTTTCTTGCCGATCCTCTACTTTACCAAGTATGATGTCCTTCTCCAGGGACTGGTCCTTCCCTGATTACATGCCCAAAGTATGTGAGATGAAGTCTTGCCATCCTCACTTCTAAGGAGCATTCTGGTTGTATTTCTTCCAAGACAGATTTATTTGTTCTTCTGATAGTCTATGGTATATTCAATATTCTTTGCCAACACAGTAATTCTTCTTCAGTCTTGCTTATTCGTTGTCCAGCTTTCACATGCATATGAGGCTATTGAAAATACCATGGCTTGAGGGGCCTGGGTAGCTCAGTCGGTAGAGCATCAGACTTTTAATCTGAGGGTCCAGGGTTCAAGTCCCTGTTCAGGCATTATTCTCATTTCCCACGCCTAGGAATATATCCTAGAGAAATAAGAGTTGTCACTCGAATAGACATATGCACACCTATGTTCATGGCAGCATTGTTCACAATAGCAAAACGATGGAAACAACCTAGATGTCCATCAACTGATGAATGGATAAACAAAGTGTGGTACATACACACAATGGAGTATATGCAACGAGAAAGAACAGCAATGAATCTGTGAACCATCTCATAATATGGATGAAACTGGAGGACATTATGCTGAGTGAAATAAGTCAATCACAAAAGGACAAATATTGTACGAGACCTCTATTGTAAAAACTCATGAAAAAGTTCACACACAAAATGTAACAATCTTTGTTGGTTACCAGGGATGGGAGGGGTGGGGGGGAACTAGGCAATAGATAAGTGGTATGTTGCGTAAAGGGTGAGACAGTACACAAAACAGGGGAAACTAGCACAACTTGTACAAGGAAAGGTCATGGAAGCCCCATAGACACATCCAAACTCCCTGTGGGACTGAATTGCTGAGTGAAGGGCTGTGGGGACCATGGTCTCGGGGAACATCTAGCTCAATTGGCATGACACAGCTTGTAAAGACAATGCTCTACATTCTACCTTGGTGAGTAGTGTCTGGGGTCTTAAAAGCCTGTGAGCGGCCATCTAAGATACTCCACTGGTCTCATCCCTTCAGGAGCAAGGGAGAATGAAGAGAACAGGATACAAGGAAAAGATTAGTCTGAAGGACAATTGTCCACAGCTACCAAGGCCTCCACCGGACTGAGTCCAGTACAGCTAGATGGTGCCCGGCTACCACCACTGACTGCTCTGACCAGGATCAAAACAGAGGGTTCTGGACAGAGCTGGAGAAGGATGTAGAGCATAATTCTAACTCACAAAATAAAAGGACCACATTTACTGGTCTAAAGGAGACTGGAGAAACCTCGAGAGTATGGCCCCCAGACACCCTTTTAGCTCAGTGGTGAAGTTACCTCCGAGATTCACCGTTCAGCCTGGGAGTGGACAGCCCCGTAAAACCAAATGAGACTAACGAGGTGCAGGAGTCTAGTGACAAGGGCCAGAAGGCAGAAGGGGACAAGGAAGCTGGCGATAGGGAACCCAAGGTTGAGTAAGGATATTGTTGATGTGTTGTGAGATTGTTAACCATTGTCATTGGGCAACATGTGTAGTAACTGTTAAATGAGAAACTATTTTGTTCTGTAAGCCTTCATCTTAAGTGAGAATAGAAGCACAATTGGAAGAGCGTAGTCAATGTCACTGAACTGTGCATGTAGAAATTTTTGAAACGGTGTATCTTTGGCTATGTGTATTTTCACCAAAAAAAAAGGTTGAGAAGTTAGAGGGTTGATATGTTGTGGGGTTGTTAACCAATGTCATAAAACAACATGTGTACTTCTGTTTCATGAGAAACTATTTGTTCTGTAAGCCTTCGCCTGAAGTAAAATTAAAAAAAAATAATTAATTAAATCACACAAAAAAATTAAAAAGGAAATACCATGGCTTGAGTCAGGCACACCTTCATCCTCAGAGTGACATCTTTGCTTTTTAACAATTTAAAGAGGTCGTTTGCAGCAAATTTGCCCAATGCAGTACGTCACTTGATTTCTTGACTGCTGCTTCCATGGGCGTTGATTGTGGATCCAAGTAAATGAAATCCTGGACAACTTCAATCTTTTCTCCATTTATCATGATGTTGCTTAATGGCTAAAGTCGAACATATGCATACCCTATACCCATCCTGGCAGTTCCTCTCCTGAGTATATGCATTGTTTTTGTTGTTGTGTCAATTCCAACTCATGGTGACCCTGTATGACACAGTAGAACTGCCTCATGGGGTTTCCTAGCTTGTAATCTTTACAGAAGCAGATCACCAGGTCTTTTCTCCTGTGGAGCCGCTAGTGAGTTCTACCTGCTGATCTTTCATTGTGCCACCAGGGCTCCTTTGTGTCTATGTAGCCAGCAGGGAATTGTGCACGTATCAATTTTACATCAAAAGAAAAAACTGTAAACTAATGTTGAACTCTAGTTAATATATGCATTTTGCAGTATTTAAGGGAAGTGTAATCATATCTGTAATTTACTTTGAAAAGCCATCTTCTTTTTGGTGCATTCCAAAGTAAATTACAGATATGGCTATCAATGGCCGGATAGAGGTCCAGGTAGATATGTGATAAGGGAAGTATGGTAGTATGGTAACATGTTAATGGAGTTTGGATTGTGAGTATGTAGTACTCACTGTTATAGTTTTTCAACGTTGCTGTATGTTGAAAATTTTTAAATATAGTGATAAATGCATACTTATGTTCACCAGGGGAACCCTGGTGGCATAGTGGTTAAGTGCTACAGCTGCTAACCGAAAGGTCAGCAGTTTGAATCCACCAGGCGCTTCTTGGAAACTCTATGGGGCAGTTCTACTCTGTCCTATAGGGTCACCATGAGTGGGAATCAATTCAATGGCAAAGGGTTTGGTTTTTGGTATGTTCACCAGAAGACATGTCCTAGAATGTTCATAGCAGCACAACTTATAATAGCTCCTAACTGGAAGCAACCCAAATTCCCATCAACAGTAGAATAGATACATGAATTGTGGGCATGTTCATATAATGGAATAAAAAAAATTTTTTTTAAAAGCCAAACCCGTTTCCATGGAATCAGTTCCGATTCATAGCAACCCTATAGAGTAGAACTGCCCTATAGGGTTTCCAAGGAACAGCTGGGGGATTCGAACTGCCAACCTTTTGGTTACAGCTGAGCTCTTAACCACTGCACCACCAGGGCTCCATATAATGGAGTACTATTCAAAAATCAGCATGAATCACTCAAGAAAGGACCTATTGTATTTATGATTCCATTTATATTCAAAATTCAAAAACAGGCAAAACTAATCTATGTCATTAGAAGTCAGGATAATGGTATTTGGAGGGGTAGGAGAGGAAGGGATAGTAACATTCTTTTCATGGCATTAAGTATTAAGACCTTGTCCATGTCGCTGTGTGTAGCTGTAGCTCGTTTTTTTCACTGTTATATAATATTCCATTGTATGGAATGGCCACAGCATATTCATCTGCATATTCTTGATGCACATTTGACTAGCTTCCAGTCTTTTGTTATTGCAAACACAGCTCTGCGCAGGCTTTCTGTCCACGTCTCCAGATGCAGGAGTTTCTATAGGGTAGACACCTGGGAGAGCAGTTGCCCAGGTGTCTTAGTCATCTAGTACTGCTGTAACAGAGATGCCACAAGTGGATGGCTTTAAGAAAGAGAAGGTTATTCTCTCACAGTCCAGTAGGTTACAAGTCCAAATTCAGGGAGTCAGCTCCAGGAGAATGCTTTCTCTGTCAGCTCTGGAGGCAAGTCCATGTCATCAATCTTCCCTTGGTCTGGGAGCTTCTCTGCACAGGAACCTCGGGTCCAAAGGATGCACTCTGCTCCCAGCACTGCTTTCTTGGTGGTATGAGGTTCCCATGTGTCTCTGCTCGCTTCTCTCTTTTATATCTCAAATGAGATTGGCTTAAGACAGTATCCAATCTTGTATACCTCATCAGTATAACTGCCACTAATCCATCTTATTACATCATAGTGATAGAGTTTACAACACATAAGGAAATCACATCAGATTACAAAATGGTAGACAATCATACAATACTGGGCATCGTGACCCAGCCAAGTTGACAGATATTTTTGGGGTACACAATTCAGTCCATGACACCAGGTAGAGAATAGGTGTCTCTTCACTTTTCCAGGTAATGGCAAGCAGCTTTCCAGCATGGCTGCACCAGTATATATTCCCACTAGAGGCCATGAGAGCTTCCCATGGCTCTCGTCCTCACACACACTTTGCTAGACCTCATACCTCTCTGGTCTCAGTGAATAGCATTCCCTAGGTCTGTCCACCCTGCCCATCCGGCAGCCAGTATTTCAGAGCCAGAGGGACTGTGAATGACCTCGTACACGTTTCATGAATATATAGGACAACACATCTCTTGGATGTGATCCAGTACATGCCATCAGAGAATACTCATGTTTTCGTTTTTCTGCTGTGCACTGTCTCAGCTTCTGCTTCAAGTGAAGGGGCAAGGGGAAACAAGCTCAACAAAGTGGATGGTACCTGGGCTGGAGGTCTGGGCGAAACCCTTTACACGAATGTCAAGACCATCACCCTTGAAATTGATCAGCCATTTTCTGCCATTTCCCCATGGCCAAGGGAAATGTGTCCCAAGATTGGCTCCACGTGTGATTTTTTCACCCCTACCCATGGTCCGGTCCCCAAGCAGGACATCACCACCCCCCACTAGATCAGACTAGCTATAGAGAGGATGCTTTAAATGATCATCTTTTGTGCTGCCTCTTTCCAATTACAGGTTAGCCTGGGGAGGAAGATAAAGACATTTGCAACCAAGATGGTAATCACGAGTGGAAATGATGAGGACAGAGGAGGCCAGGAAAAAGAGAGCAAAGAGGAGAGTGTCTTGGCAATGCTGGGGATCATTGGGACCATTCTGAACCTGATCGTTATCATATTTGTATACATATACACCACTCTGTGAAGGGCCCAGCAGCCTCAGCATGGCCCAAAGATGGGAGTCCTGTGTGTCAACAGACTGGTGATTGGACACTGCAAGGACCAGCAGGCTCGACCTACACACACCACTCGATCAAATGCACCTTCGAACTTTACCAACAGGTCACAACTACAAACGGATCCTGCTGCAAGGAGCAGACACTAAAGCACAATGAATCCACCCAAACTCATTCACACAACAAGGAACTCAACGTCTTTGGCTGGGGGCTCAAAAGAATGCTGGGAAGACGAGTTTTTGACGCCATAGGTGAGTGGATGGATGTGGGAATCTGGTTTCCCAGATGGCTGGTGGAGATCACCTGTTCAAAAAGATGAACTGGGTGGATTCAGCTGTGTGTTTCCTAGAACAAGCGTTTGATCTCAATTCGACAAGTGAGTTAGTATAAAAAACCACAGGGGTGATCACTGGACAGGCGTCCCACTCATCAAAAATGTCTAACTATGTGATACTTGGGAGATAACTTATTTTTCTTTTTTTCATTGTCTTGACATGTGTATCTGTTCATACCAAGGTTTATAAATATATATTTTTAATAAATGTGCTCTGTTTTTTAGCATGAACCAAGTATGTGGAGAGGCACTCCCGGATTCATAGAGCTTCCCTGAGTTCTGTCTGCTGCAGCCCTGGACTGCAGCTGTTCCGTTCTGCATCCATTCTCATTTCTCTTCTTTCATTTGGAATCTTTTACCTTTTCTCTCTCTCTCTCTCTCTTTGGTCTGGAGGACTTTTCCACATAACACCAGCCACAGCCTTGGTGGGTGCATGACTTAAGATTGTCCATCCAGTGGCTTTTTGTCATTGAATAAGAGATTTAAAGTGATCGTGGGCGTGCAGACCTTCGACTCAGCACATCTGTACTGAGAATTACGCACGAACAACGGCTGAGCGAAAGACCAGCTTGAAAAAACAAAGGACTACCGTCAAGGAAAAGGAGCAAGGTTCTATTTGCAGATCAGACATAAGACAGAATATTCAGCTTCTTCTTGACAGCACTGTTATTTCATTCTTGTGACCATTCGTTTATCAGATTTTGATTTTAATGGCCACGTACAGCAAATGAGGAGGAAAACAAGAGGCAAACTCAGCATTTGGTGCGTAATTCCTTCCGCAGCCAGCTGCCCTTGGAAAGTAGGTGGGGTGTAAGCCCCCTGCTGTGAGAGCTCATGCTGGGTGGTTCAGCTCCTCAGGCTGTGAGGATGAGGACATCCCTATGACAGGTGACTTCTCCAGGGCACTAGAAGGGGACTGATGATGACCCTCAAGAATTGCCGTGCATCCTAACGTTCCTGGTTTACACCCACATGAACCGTTTCCTCCCTGGCAGGGGTGGTTGATAAATGAATGTGCCCTGTTCTCCTGGCTCGCTGAGACGGGTTCTTGCCTGGCTGTAGAGTCATGGTCTTAAAGACAGAGTCAGTATTTCTCTGCCAGCACCACTCACTTGGCACCAGCCTTGCCCATGGGTGGAAGAGGCAGCAGCCTGCCTGGTTGGATTCAAATGGTGCCACCAAGGTTGCTGCCAGATATCTCCCTCTCCCATGCTATGGTGTCTGAAATTCCACCATTAGAGAGTCATTTCTTGGGCTGTGTTAAGGGACCAGGCTCTTCTATGAAGCAATTGCCCTGAGCACCTGGCTCTGACATTGATTCGCCAGGTATCATATTGAAGGTGTATTCTGTGCCAGGCACTGTGTCAGGCGCTTTCCATACCTTAAGTCATTGAATCCTCACAGTAACCCTGTGGGATAAGGAGTCTTTTCCCCACATTGTAGGAGAAGAAACAAAGGCTCAGAGAGATTCAGGAAGCTTCCCGGAGGTCACATAGCTGTTAGTGGTGGAGTCAGGATTCAAACCCTGATCTGATTCCTTGGCCCTGTGAGGGCATGGAGGCTGTGGGGGAAGAAATGAAATGGAGAGGAGGGGAAGTCACAAGAAGGGGACACTCAAGGGTCAGGGCACAAAGCTGACCGTTTTGCTGAGCACCAGCTCTGCACGCCTTCTCCTCCCCTCCCCGTAAAAATACACCCCCTGGGAACACCTGGAACACTGGCAGGATGTCCTTCCAATAAGGACAAGGGGCAAAAGGAGGCTGGTTAGAAATTAAATAATGTTGGGGGAGAGAGCTATCTAACAGTTTCTGTGTGATTCTAGAATGTATGAAAATTATGAACAGTGAACAGAGTAAAAAAAATAAAGGTGCAATGGAAAAAAAAACTGTTCATGTCTTTTTTTGGGGGGGGTGATTTAGAAAACTTGTCAATGTTCCTTTTCCTATGAATACTTTTTTGTTTTATTTAAAAAAAATGAATTTGACTCTGTTAAACTGAGACTATTTTTGCTTGTCGTGCAGAAACTCCAGTGATTTTTCAAGTATACTAATATGAAATTTATTGAGGGGGAAAAACTGCCTTTGCAATCCTTGGGGCAGCTCCTTGGATGGTTCTTCCAGGTTGTCCAAATCCACAGCCTGGAAATAAAGCTGTCCATTTAGTGACTGCCAAGCAAAATGGCGCTGCTGTTTCCCACAGCTCTAGCGGGCCTCATCTTATCCCATTCTAATTTGGCAGAGACGATGAACACATACTGGCCAAACTCTCAGCTTCTCCCAGCATCTGAAGCAATCATGAGGGGCAGTGGAAGGGAGGGGGGAACAGTTGCTGTTGAGTCTACCCCAACTCATGGCGCCCCCATGTGTGTCAGAGTGGAAATGTGCTTCATAGGGTTTTCAATGGCTGATTTTTCAGTAGTAAATCTCCAGGCCTTTCTTTCAAGGCATCTCTGTGTGGGCTCAAACCTCCAACCATTCAGTTAGCAGCCAAGTGTGTTAACAATTTGCACCATCCAAGGACTGCTTGTGAGAAAAACCAAACCCACTGCCGTTGAGTCGATTCTGACTCATAGTGACCTTACAGGACAGGGTAGAACTGCCCTGTAGGGTTTCCAAGGCTGTAAGTCTTTCTGGAAGCAAACTTCCACATCTTTCTCCTGCGGAGTGGCTGGTGGGTTCAAACTGCCCACCTTTCAGTTAGCAGCCGACCACCAGGGCTCCTTCCCTGTGGGAGGGAGAGGCTATAAATGGCCCTAGATCCTCAGCTTCTAGGTAAGCCAAAGCCCGGCCCTGACCAACAGTACCAGTAGACAAAATGACACCAGGGCTTCATACTTGACCCAGCACTTGGCCCCCATCTATGAGATCTGCACAACAACCTGTGAGATATGTGCAGATTCGCTTCCTGTGGCCGCTCAAACAAAACACCAACTGGGTGACATGTTAGGTGCCGTCGAGGCAATTTCGACTCATCAGCGACCCATGACATTTAAGAACAGCAATGTATTGTCTCACGGTTCCGGACACCAGAAGTCCAAATTCAGGGTGTCAGTAGGACCATCCTGTCTCCGAAGGCTGTAGGGGGAGGTCTTTTCTTGTGTCTTCCAGCTTCTGGTAGACCCAGGCCCTCCTTGGGGTATAAATACATCTTCACATGGCCGTCCTTCTGTCTGTCTCTCTCTGTCTCTTCCTCTCTGTTATAAGGACACCACTCCTTGATTAGGACCCATCCCACTCCTGTAGGACTCGTGCTAACTTAACTGATAACATCTTCAAAGGCCCTATTTCCCAGCAGGGTTATGTTCACGGGCACCAGAGGTTAGGACTTTGACATAATTTTTTTGGGGGGTGCGGGAGAGGGCACAATTCAAGCCATAACAGCATGGTTATCCCATTTTATAGATGAGGAAACAGGCTCAACAAGGTTAGTTGACTTTGGAAGGTCACACAGCTAGAAACCAGCAGAATCAAATCTTCTGGCTCCAAGTTCACGTGCTTTCAGCAAGTTGTGTGGCCCCAGCTATGGGCTGGAGCTCTGTTGGAGCCATCTGGCTGGTTCATTCTCACAACACAGCTTCCCATCAGCCCTGCCACTTCTTGATCACAATACAGCTGGCCCAGGGAGTGTGGCTAATTTGAGCATTTCAACCCCAACCCAAGGTAAAGAAACCAAGCCCCAACAACAAAAAACCAAGCAAAACAACGGCCACGGAGCCTGGTGGTTTGGAGCCACGGAATGCAAACCACTTGGTTCTGACTCCCACTTCTGCTGCTCACTATCTGAGTGACCACGGGCAGTTCATATCAACTCTGTGAGCCTCAGTTTTCCCCACCTGTAAATGGGGCATAACTACTGCAAGGATCATTGTGAGGACAGAGTGAGACAGGTCATCTAAAGTTGTTAGCGCAAGCCTGGCCCATAGTAAGTGCCCAGTTAATGGTAACCACCATCACTATATATGGAGTCCCTGGGTGGCACAAATGGTTAAGCACTTGACTACTAGCCAAAAGATTGGTGTTTCAAACCCACCCAGAGGCAGCTTGGAAGACAGGACTGGTAATCTGCTTCCAAAAGGCCAAAGCATTGAAACCCCTATGGAACAGTCCTACTCTGCACACATGGGATCTCCATGAGTCAGTATCAACTCGACAGCAGCTAACAACAACAACATAATCAAGGATACCCGCCCAGTTAATGGCAGCTATTACTACTATATACAGGCAGTCAGGGGAATGGTTGCAGATACTACAAGCCAGGCACCTTTACCTCCATGATCACATTTATCCACTCAAAAGCTCCATCAGGTAGGTATTTCACTTTATCTAACTGATGCAGAAATTGAGACCCTGAAAGGTAAGTTGACTTAGCAAAGGCTCCAGGACCATGAAGCGATCAGACCTGGCTTCAGATATTAACGCCACACTGCTGCAGCCTTCACCTTTGCAGGCAAAGAACAACATTGAAAGCCCCAAATAAACCATCACTAGGGGCCTGATGTTCGGCGGAGGAGAGAGGATACCTCAAAGACTTTCAAGGTCAGTGTGAGGCACCTGGACCTCATAGAGGCAAAGGAGGGGCTTAAGGTCCCACTGATTCTACAGGATGGGGTGGGGGAAGGACATAGAAACCCTTTGTCTAAAACTTTTTTTAACCAATAAAGCAATGGAGGCCCAGGCAGGATTAAGTCCCCAAGTCACACAGCTTGGGAGTCCAGAGATCCCAGGAGTATGAAAAGATTATGATCAAAACTAAAAAACCCATTGCCATCAAGTTGATTCCGACTCATACCAACCCTACAGGACAGAGTAGAACTGCCCAGTAGGGTTTCCAGGGAACGCTGGTGGATTTGAACTGCCGACCTTTTGGCTAGCAGTGAAGTTCTGAGCCACGTGAAAAGGTGATGTATAGAGAGGGGGAAAAAAGCTCTGGTTATTGAGGGCTGGGCCACAAAGGCTTTTTCCATTATGTCTGTCTGTGGTTTCTAAGCAGAGCAAATGGCCTTTCAAAGAGTCCTGAGCTCTGCCCTGCCTTGTACTTGGAATGTGCTCTTTAGCCTCAAGGAGCACAGCTTTGGGAGCCCCTCCTCTCCTCCTCCGGCAGACTGGAGATGCCTCCAGCTTGCCAGGTGCGCTCTCCTACAGGGATGGTCAAAGGGAGCACTTTGTAAGCCGAGAATAAAAGGGGGAAAACTGACTCAACAACACAGCCCTACTCTTATTCTTGTCATAGATAACACTCATATAGTCATTGTCAAAAGAGAATTATAGTTTACAAAAATTCTATATAAGCAATGTTTTACATTTAAAAATTGAATTAAAATTATAATTTAATTAAATTTTTGGATTATTTTAAATCCAAAAATAGCACCACCCAGAAACAACCACTGTTAATCTTCAATGTATAAACTATAGACCAGGTGGCTGGCACATTTGTGTGGTCCAACCATTGTTCTTGAAATGTTAACAAGTCATCGTCTCTAGGTAGGACACACACTTTAGTTGACTGTCCCCACATTCCCTGTTGTCACACTTGGACCCCTTCCCAAGTTTCTGCTACTTGCTGCATCCAAAGATGTTCCAGATGACTACCACTCAAGAGCCATCCAGACATTCCCCATATACAGTAGATAGACCATGATAATTTACGGAAATGGTGTCATGGCATGAACACTTCTCCCAGATGATTTTTCATTAAAAAATATCGTGAATACTCTTTCAT
>NW_004443981.1:8552846-8555170 GCF_000243295.1 Trichechus manatus latirostris
GGGAAGAGCTTCTAGAATCACTATATAACAATTCTTCTCTCTCGGGAAGCAGATGGAGTGAACAGACTGTTAATATTTTCTGTTGTTTGTAAACAAGTTACACAAAATCTGCCCATAACTTTCCCAGATGATGGGCTGCATCTTGCCACAAGAAATGAGACCACATAGCATCAGTCAATTTTCTCCTAAAAGACTCTTTATTAAGAAGGTATGTGTGTGCACTTCTTCTATTTCTACTAGATAATGGGAAATTTGTCCAGAATGAGATAAAAGAGTTATGATTGGATGTCCGTTGGAAGGAAGACAATAAAGGGTCAGCATATGTCCCTTACCTGGGACAGCAGCCTGCCAGGTTCATAGAAACTCGACTTCAGAGCCTGAACATTCACTCTGTCGTCTGCCCCTAATCACTAAGAGGGCAGCCCAACTCACGGTCCAGACAATTTAAGCATCCCATCTCCCAGCCAAGGGCATGAAGCAATGAAGTAATAGCTGAATAGTCCTTAGAATCCTAGTTAATAAAAAATAAAAGGACAAAGTTTTTCACTGGTATCTCTCTCGTTGGGATTAAAGGAATCAAAGTTAGAACAAGCACAGAGAGGTGAGTCCATCTTAATTTTGGCCAAAATCCAAAGATTGCTCCTCAGGTCTGTACCTCTAAGCCACCATCTTTCTTTTAATCAGGAAGAGGCCTCTTCTATCATGAAAGCCCAAAGACATAGATTGATACGTCCATCAGTGTGGACCAGTCTGAAGTTCTGAGACTTGGCTTCAATATTAAAGAATTGTGTGAACTTAGCTTTAAGGGAGAATTCTGATTTGATGTTGGCTTGGCCAACTGAGCTAGGCAATAATTCTTTCCTATCACACTTTCCTCCATAAAAGTTGGTGGCTAATTCCATTGCCTGGGTCATTTGAGCAATACTCATGTGTAGCAAGTCCATGAGCTCCCTTTTTCTGAGGGCCAGGAAGTAATGATGGCAAAATGGGGATGGGAATCAGACCCAATCTCTGTTCAAGTCCCACCTTTGCCACTGAACACTGAATGATCATCTGATTTTGGACCAAACCCTCAATGTTCCTGAACTTGCCTTTTCTTGTCATTCGTTTAATAATTCCCGGTCTCCAAGTGTTGTTGTGTGGCTTACATTTTTATGTTATATAATTTTGGGAAGTAAAGCGTGTATGCTTCTATTAACTGTTAACCAAGCTGTTGATTATATTTAAATTATGTATACATATGTATACAAGATACAGCTGTATACATAATTTAAGTACAATTATACAGGCATACCTCGTTTTCTTGCACTTCGCTTTACTGTGCTTCGCAGATATTGCATTTTTTCACAAATCAAAGATTTGCGGCCACCCTGTGTCAAGCAAGTCTATCAGTGTCATTTTTCCAACAGCATGTGCTCATTTCTTGTCTCTGTGTCACATTTTGGTAATTCTTGCAACATTTCAAACTTTTTCATTATTATTATGTCTGTTATGATGATCTGTGATCAGTGATCTTTGATGTTACTATTGTAATTGTTTTGGGGGTACCACAAACCACGCCCATATAAGACAGCAAATTTAATCAATAAATGTTGTGTGTGTTCTGACTGCTCCACCAACCAGCTGTTCCCCCCTCTCTCTCCCTCGCCTCGGGCCTCCCTATTCCCTGAGACACAACAGTATTGAAATTGGGCCAATTAATAACCCTGTAATGGCCTCTAAGTGTTCTGAAAGGAAGAGTCTCAGGTCTCACTTTAAATCAAAAGCTAGAAATGATTAAGCTTAGTGAGGAAGGCGTGTCGAAAGCCAAGATAGGCTGAAAGCTAGCCTTTTGAGCCAAACAGTTGCCAAGCTGTGAATGCAAAGGGAAAGTTCTTGAAGGAAATTGGAAGTGCTACTCCAGTGAACACATGAATGATGAGACAGTGCAACAGCCTTATTGCTGATATGGAGAGAGTTGTAGTGGTCTGGAGAGAAAATCAAACGAGCCACAACCTTCCTTTAAGCCAAAGCCTCGTCCAGAGCAAGGCCCTAACTCTCCTCAATTCTATGGAGGCCGAGAGAGGTGACAAAGCTGCAGAAGAAAAGTTGGAAGCTAGCAGAGGTCGGTTCACGAGGTTTAAGGAAAGAAGCTCTCTCCATAGCATAAACGTGCAAGGTGAAGCAGCAAGTGCTGATGTAGAAGCTGCAGCAAGTTATTCAGAAGATGTACTGTAACTGATGAATGTAGTGGCTATACTAAACAACGGAAGTGGAATCTGAAGATGTGACTGAATTGCTGCAATCTCATGACAAAACTTTAACAGATGAGGAGTTACTTCTTA
>NW_004443981.1:8556329-8560558 GCF_000243295.1 Trichechus manatus latirostris
ATAGAATTTGTTCGCCAAGAAATAGTGATAAGGATACAGGAATCAAATGCAATGATGTTTTCACTATCAAAATTAAGTGTGTAGCTTCAGCTGGGATGGCGACAGAGGCCTAGTTATTTGAAGTTAAATATTAGGAACTTGGGAGTTGCTACCTATTGTAATGGGAGCACAGAGAGCTCTTCATTAGCTGATAAAAATTCAATTGAGCTGAAATTTTTAGCATTTGCTTCTATGCAGGAAGAAAATGAACAAAGATACATGTTTTATTAGGAAGACAAAGATTTATGTTGTGAAAATAGAACTTGCCTTATACTTCAACCTCCCATGGCCCCGATGATCCTCAGAAGAATCTTTGCAGAGTTGATGGAGCACAAGAAGATCTGCTCAGGGTCACCATCCATCAGTAACAGTCATGAATAGCCATTGAACTTCAGGCCAGTGATCTTGCGCCTTATGCTGCCTCCTGACTGTTCCAGAAGACAGAACCTTAGTCATGGCAGCTGGAAGAGATCACCATAATACTCTGGATCTCTGCTATGGTAGACGGCGTTTTTCTTTCTGAAGTATATCATTTCTCTGTGCATCAGCTTTCTTATCTATAAAATGGGATGTCTACCTTACAAATGTTTGGTAAGGATTTACAGATCATGCACTTCCAGTGCCTGACACATAGAAGGAGCTTACTGAATGGAAGTTATCATTATTTTCTAAAGACATGGGAGTAAAGCCTCCATTCAGTGCCTTTGAGGCCAACCTTGGTAACCACTTCTTCCAACATGACATTCTAGACCGCTGTTGCTAAGTGATCTCTCACTGGTGACTGTAAGGAGTTGGGGAGTTCTGCTGCTTACCAGCTGTATGACCTTGAGACAAATGACTTGTCTGAGCACTCTTTTCTTAGAGGAGGCAATGATACCTGAGTATTATCTCCAAGGATGAATCAGAACACACCAAGATTTATTGCTTTTCCTTGAAGTAAAAATACTCTATGTCTTAGTTATCTAGTGCTGCTATAACAGAAATATAAGTGGATGGCTTTAACAAAGAGAAATTTATTCTCTCACAGTCTAGGAGGCCAGAAGTCTGAATTCAGGGTGCCAGCTCCAGGGGAATGTCCTTGTCATCAATCTTTCCCTGGACTAAGAGCTTCTCTGCACAGGGACGCTAGGTCCAAAGGATGCACTCTTCTCCTGGCTTTTGTTTGTTGGTGGTATGAGGTTCCCATGTCTCTCTGCTTGCTTCTCTCTTTTATATCTCAAAAGAGACTGGCCCAAGACAGAACCTAATCTTGTAGATTTAGTCTTGCCTCATTAACATAACTGCCTATAACCCTACCTCATTAACATCATAGAGATAGGATTTACAACACATAGGAAAATCACATCAGATGACAAAATGGTGGACAATCACACAATACTGGGAATCATGGCAGTGCCAAGTTGACAGATATTTTGGGGGAACACAATTTAACCCATGACACTCCATATAATTATAAATATGTCTCCAAATTTTCAAGATTGTTTGAGAGTTTAACTCTAGATCTTCCTTCTATTCCACCGCGCTCCTCCTTCCAGAGCTGGTCTCCATGTGGTAGATGTTAGTGTAGATGTGCTGTTATGACTGACATTTATTCTGATGGGTTGGTTTCCCATTCTTATTAGCCAGTGCCCGTGCCATACAGATGGGTGGATATTTTAAATACGACTTTGCCTTCACGTAGTTTCAAGTCCCCAGGCTTCCCAGAAGGGACCTATATACTCCATCCTCTTATACATCCTTCAACACTAAACTCAAACCTTTGCCAGGTGGAAGAATTGTAGAGGTAAATGCTGCTGCCATAGTTCTTATGATTTACCCAGAATTGCTCCCTTGCACAAGATATGCCAGCCATGATGTCATCCATGTTTCCCCTTCTAGCTGAAGCTGTTTCACCTATAGTACTCTGCAGGAAGCATCACCAGACTTTTCTTTGCTCAAAGATGATCACTGCTTGCTCCAGGGATGATGATTGACCCAATGGTCATCTTATCATTGACAAGCCAAGGACCTTTGATGTATGTAGCCTGGCTCAAAAACATGGGTTGGGCCAATGCAATTTCCAAGAGATATAAATGAGTTTCCAGTATGGATCCAGGTTAAAGGGATAATATATTGAGAATGTCCACGATATACAGAAGGCTGTGGAAATCTTAGCGATTATGCGTGTCCTGGAGGCTTGAGTAAGGTAATCAGAAGAGGTGAAAGAAACATATGGACTATGTGATAGATTGAGTTATTGGCTCCAATTCTTAGTATCATATATTCCCCTCTATCTCCACACATTCCATGGCCCAATAGTGGGCAGAGTTTAATTTCCCCAGCCATTTACTTAAGTCTTGGCTATATAACTTGCTTTGGCTAAAGGAATATTAGAGGATGTGATACAAATAGAGGCTTGGAATGTGCCTTTGCAGTTGGGTTTTTCTCTCTTGAGACTCTGACATTACAATGAGAGAATATATTCTGGATAGCCACTGCCCTTGCAGCCTGAATCTGAAAATGAGACACAAGGAGCAGAGTTTCCCCAGCCAACCCACAGACCTGCAGCCTCAAGTAGAGCCACCCTTGTTAACCTGAAGACATAGGAATGAGAAATCAATATTTGTTGCTGTATTCTAGGTATTCTGTTTTCCAGAAATAGCTGACCATGTAATACAGGCAGAGAGAGGCAGATGTACCATGATAGAGAGAAGCTTCTATTCCTGACACTTCTAAGTTTGAGTTTTCCTAAACCCAGTAGTGCCCCTATTGCTCCTCTTGGGTTTCCATGGAACTTTATATTGTGTCTGCAGGAAACCCTCATTTTCATTCAAGAAAATAGTCTTACAAGAGGCAGATTCCAGTTTTGTGGGATCTGAAGTTTCTACAATTTGGGGCCTCCTTAAGAAAAACAAAATTCTCAATTGCAAATACAAAATTAGGTACTAATGTGAATATTTATAATGAGTAAAACATCACAACAGATTACCTACTTTTTAAATCTAAGGGGACTTCTGCTTCTGACCATGATGAAGTAATGATAGTGGATCAGCCCTCTTGCCATAAACAACTAAAAACTCGACAAAATATATGAGGCAACTCTTTTCAACAACATTAGACAACAGGCAGCACAGGACTTTGATCCCTGAGAGAAAGGAAACACATGAGCCCCAAGCTCTTCCTGGCTTTTTGCCTGGAGGCAATACCTGGGCCACAGCGCAGAGAGTAAGAGCCAAGCACAGCACAGCAGACTCACTGAGCTGACGAAGCAGAGATCAGAATTTGGGACTGCTGAGGCAGTTGGAATCGGCAGTGTAGAGTTTAGAGGAGAGCTGCCCAGAGAAGGAGCTCCAGAAATCTGTGTAAGGGTCCCCTTAAATCTTCAGCCAAAAATAAGCTGTACAAGAGAAGGGTGAGACTTCCCGACAGTGAACAGCTACTGGGAACCTGTGAGCTGAACAGAGATTCTGAATGCCGCACAGTGCTGGGAGACATAGGAGTTCTCTCTAGCCAGAATGGAGAGACTTTGTTGAATACACCAGTAATTCAACTGAGGCCTACAAAAGCCATGCCATAGGAGGAGTTCTACTCTAATTCCCAAATGAAAATTTTTTAAAAGTTCAGAAAAAGATCATGCTGGTTAGCCAGTAAATTATTTGCCAGATGGAACAAAACATAACACTCTATAAAGGAAGACAGTAAAATCCAGACTCTCAGCAATGTAGTATCTACAATTTCTAATATGATAAAAGATTACTACACATGCAAAAAAAAAAGAAAGAAAGAAAAGAAAATATGAGCAAAACAAGAAAGAAAAGGGACCCAGAGATACCAGGAATTTTTGGAATTAGCAGAAAAAGATTTCATAGCAGCTGTTATAAATATCTTTAATAATTTAAAGGAAAAGATGGAGATAATGGATGAACAGATGTAGACAGCTCAGTAGAGAAATGGACGTACATAAAAGAACTAAATTTTAGAACTGAAATATACACTTTCTAAAATAAAAAATGTACTGGGTGGAGTTAATAGCATTTTGGACACTACATAAGAAAACATCACCAAACTTGAAAACAGGATAATAGAAACTATCCAAACTGAAGCATAACGAGAAAAACAGCTAAAAAATAATCACCTCACTGACCGGTGGGACAACATAGTAGTCTAACATACGTGTAATCGGAGTTCCAGAAGGCGAGAGAAGAAAGATC
>NW_004443981.1:8561329-8563681 GCF_000243295.1 Trichechus manatus latirostris
AAAAAGCACCTATCACATGAGAATAAATTAATAACTTATACTTCATTAAAAAATTGAAAACTTCTACTCATCAGAAGATGCCATTAGAAAATGAATAAGCAAGATATATATTGGAAGAAAATATTCACAATACGTGTAGCTGACAAAGGACTTGTAATCGGAGTATATAAAGAATATATAAAACACAGACAACTCAGTAATAAAAACAACCCCATTTTTTTTAACGGACAAAAAACATAAAAAGGCATTCCACAAAAAATGACATACAAATGATCAATAATCTCAGGAAAAATTTGCAACATCATTAATCATCAGGGAAATGCAAATTTAAAATGCCACTAAAACCCAAACCAAACCAGTTGCCATCGAGTTGATTCCGACTCATAGTGACCCTAAGGGCAGAGTAGAACCGCCCCACAGGGTTTCCAAGGAGCGGCTGGTGAATTTGAACTGCCAACCTTTTTCATTAGCAGCCAAACTCTTAATCACTGCATTATCAAAGCTCAAAAAATGCCACTACACACCCAAAATTTGAATAAATTTCTTGCATCTGGTTTGTGTCTTCTGAATTTAAAAATATTGTTAGGGTTTTTAAAATGTCATTCACAGCGCAAGGCTTAAACAGTTTCATAATGTTCAGATCTTTTCATTACTCTTAGACTTTTTAAAGAAAAATCCAAGTTATCACGTGTGTTTAAAATAACCCAACTATGATTCTCTGGAAGTTTGAAAGAATCAGAAAATTTCCAGAAAACTTTTTTCTTTTATATTTCAAACCTTGTTTCCCTTCCACTAACCACACACTTGTAGTGCTAGGTGTCACAGATCATGTTCATATTAAGAGCCCATCTTGGCCCTTGCAAGTCTGGTTATGATGCCTGTTGAGTCCGTTGAGTTGGTGGAAGCCCCTCCTGCATTGGGTGAGCTATAAATAGCTTAACTATACATGGAAATGGCTGTGAATGATATAGATTTATTCCACAAAACTCCAAATAAATGTGTCTCTATCTCAACATCTTTTCAGTTGGATACCAAAAATGCTATGGCTACTCCACTGTCAGCTGATACAAAGGGAAATGTGACCGAGCGGAGGTCAGTCTGGAAACAGCAGTCCTAACTGATTGCAGTTAAAATATTTGACTTCTACAAAAACTTATGACCCTGTAGGCACACTGGCAGAGCCTCACCCAGTGCCTTGTAAGAAGCCTGTTCTGTAAGAGATCCTGAAGTGTAGGCTTTGTTAGTTCATGGTGAATCTGCCGCTGTACCTTGCAGTGGACATCTACCATCTTGTCTGCAAAAAAAAAAAAGCAAGGCGGGGGGGCCTTCTTCTGTATGGTGCTCCTTCTCTTATTCGATGTGGTTTTAGAAGAACCTGCCCTCTTCTTCCGGATCAGTCAGCATAATCTCTCCCTCGACCAGAGTTGATTGGCACAGGGGTAGTCACCTGACCCATTGTGGGCCAGTTAGAACTAAAGATTAGGAAGAGTATCAGTCTCTCAAATGCCAAAGCTGTGAGATGGCATAAACCGTAATAATACCTAGAATTTATTGAATACTCAATAGTATATTTACAACAATCTTATGAGGTAGGTTCTGATATTATCCACATTTTACAGATGAGAGTTCTGAGGCTCAGAGAGGTTAGCAGAACTGCTAGTGGGACATAGCTCATAAGTAGAAGAGCTGGGATTTGAACCCAAGCAGATTGACACCAGGGTCCCTTTGCTTAACCATTGGTCTATGTTGTGTCATTTAATTTCTGGCTATGGGAGGAAGTTGGTCTGAGAGAGTAAAATATATATACAGCAAGACACAAAAACGAGTAGGAGTCCCTGAGGTCCAGCATTTTCCCCTTGCTGGACCATCGACTTTGTGTTACCCTCACTTGAAATCAAAAGAGCCCAACTTAAGACAACTGTACAGACTCTCTTCTCACACTGTCAGGGGGGAAGAAAATACATGAACATATCTGAGGTCCTGGGAACCCAAGTACTACCTTCCCTCCCCAACAATCCTTTACTTACCCAACCGATTACAAAATGCTGATTCCATTTTGCTTGGTGGCCTATGGACCTCCTCAGCATCTGCATGCCTCACCGCTGGCATGTATGTATTACGAATTAACAGAGTGTTAGAGCCAGAGGGGCCTTCGGCAGCCTCTTGTCCAACCTGGGGAATCTGAGGCTCAGACAGAGGAAGTCACACTCTGAGTAGGTGGCACGACCAAATTAGAAATTACGTGTGCCTCCCTAATAACACAAGGGGGAAGAGGGCAGGCCCAGGTGAGGCTGCTTTGGGCTCCAGATTGGCCACCTTTGTAAAGGATGTGATTGCCAGCTAATGGGAAAA
>NW_004443981.1:8566165-8577458 GCF_000243295.1 Trichechus manatus latirostris
GAAGACCAGACTTCATGGTCTGACTGAGACTGGAGGAAGCCCGGAAAACATGGCCTCTGGATTCTCTATCAGCCCAGACCTAAAACAATTTCCAAGGCCAACTCTTCAGACAGAGACTGGACTGAACTGTGGGACATAAAGTGATACTTGTGAGGAGTGTGCCTCTTAGCTCAAGTAGATCCAAGAGACTAAATGGGCAGCTCTGTCCGGAGGTGAGATGGGAAGGCAGAGAGGGTTAGGAGCTGGTTGAATGGACATGGGGAGTCAGGGGTGGAAAGGAGGAGTGTGTTGTCACAGTATGGGGAGAGCAATTAGGGTAACATAACAGTGTATGTATAAATTTTTGTATGGGAGACTAACTTGAAATGTAAACTTCATTTAAACTACAACAATTAAATAAAAAATGGAGGCAGAGATGCCATCTTAAGGCTAGGAAGAAAAAAGCTATACACCACCAAAACTGCAGAAGAGAAAGGTAGCAGAATCTTGGGTCCTTGATAATATAACTTAGTGGTAGGACTAGAATTCTTGGAATTCTTGTTGCATGTGACAAACCCCTTCCTTGTTTATCCTTGTTTTGCGGGGGGGTTTCAGTTACTTGCAACTAAACGCATTCCTGATATATTTGTTGAGATAACAATTGAAAACAAAAGTTAAAACAAGATTTCAGTCTGTGACCTTTGAATTATTAGCTCAAATTTCTTGTACCCATGTCTTGTTTTTTTATCCTTGTGTTTTTATATTTCCTGCAATTTTCTGCTTATTACTCAGCAAATTTACCATAGAATGAAATTGTTAACATGGATATGTCAGAAGATTTTCATTCATTCACTCATTCATTCATTCATTTAGTACATTAAACAAATATTTATTAAGCACATGTATATTTCAAAAACTGCAACAGGAATATAGTAGGCAGCAACCAGATAAGGACCTTACCCTTGTGAACCTTATATTCTAGAGGTGGGAGGAAGGTAATAAAAAAGCAAATAGGAATTTCAGAAGGTGATAAGATTATTTTCTGGAGAAAATAAAGTGCAGTGACGTGATAGAGAGAGAAGAAGGCTATTTTGTTTTTTTAATTTAAAATTTTGAACATGTAACAGTTGCACATGGTATTAAAAGTTAAAGGTATAAAAATGAAAAATCTGCCCACCATCCATGAATTAACCTGTTATCAGTTTTCTAAGATTTCTGCAGAGAATCTATGCATACACATGAAATTCTTTTAAAATATATATACACGGTATCAACCCCCATGTGTCTATTAGTTTCTCCTACTGCAGACATGGTATCAGGAGGGACAAGTCCCCGGAGAAGGACATCATGCTTGGTAAAGTAGAAGGTCAGTGAAAAAGAGGAAGACCCTCAACTAGATGGATTGACACAGTGGCTCCAATAATGGGCTTAAGCATACCAATGATCGTGAGGATGGCGCGGTACTGGGCAGTGTTTCATTCTGTTGTGAAGGGGGTTGCTATGAGTCATAACCTACTTGATGGCACCTAACAACAACAACAACATGGTATCATACTATACACCAGTGTTTCTCAAACTTTAATATGCATACATATTACCTAGAGATCTAGTTAAAATGAAGATTCCATTTCAGATACTTGGTGGTAATCTCTATAATATACTATATTGCTTTTCAACCATATAAATGTACTATAAATTGTTTAATAAGATTTTTATTGGTGTGTATTTAGGATGATTCTAATGTTTTGCTATTATAAACATTGCTACAACAGGAAAAAAAAATTCTCACACTGCCTCTTATCTACCAGACTTGAGGGACAGAAATGAAGAAATGCTGAGAAAATAAAGCCAAACATCCCCAAAATGGCTTCTTCATGGACACCTTGAACCAAGTTGTTTATAAGTATTGATGTGAAGCCTTACTGTGGAAGCTCCCCAGTGACCTGGAATGGGATTCCAGGTCCCCTTCAATCTGATTCAATGCAACAAGTGTCTATTTAGTGCTGACTATGTGCAAGGCATTGTGTGGGTGGGAGCCATATTGATGAATAAATATAGCCCCTAGCCCCCATGGGTTCTCTCTATAATTCCATACTTGCACAGCCTAGAATGTGGGGCACAAGAGGGAAATGAGGATTGTAATGGATGTGTGTGGGTAGGGAAAGGAAGAGAGTCAGGGAGCAGGGTCTAGGGGGTGGGGGAAGCAGTACGGAAGCAGTATGCAGGGAGGAAGGCTGTTTGTGCTGGGCCCGACCCAATCATGTGCACCATGGGCAGCCCAGGCCCTCTCATTCTCAGTCTTTATGGGGATGCCAAGAGCAATGCTTCCTTGTTCGATCTCAGCAAAATTTATTGTTGAGAAAAGTCAAGAATGCTCATTCCTTCTGCACAAGACAAAGTACCTGGAAGGCTCAGCTCCATGCTCAATTGCTAACCATGAGAGGCCCCATCAGTCCTGAATGGGGCGGAAGAGGAGACTGTATACAGCCTTGTCTGTTGGGCCAGATCCCCAGGTTATTTCCTACTGAAGCTTTGCAAGAATCGAGACTTAATATGCTGCCAAGTGGATTACTGTCTCTCGGGCGTGCTGAGCAAGAGACCATGCTCCCTAAATGAAAAAAAAAAAAAAAATCAACAGGGAAGAAAATGACTTAATGCAATCCTAATGTTGCAACTTTGCATGAGCCCTTAGCAGAGGATCTCAGATGGCTCTGGACACAGAAGCATCGAGGTGTTTCTGCTCCTGCCTCCTATAAAGAGCTCTCCTTGCATGAAAGGCCAGTTTACAATCAGAGAAAGGAAATCGATTGTTGCCTGGTGGTTGCAGTGGATTTCTCTCAGGTGCTGGTTCAAATCAATTTGGTCCCATAAACATTTACTGAGCACCTACTACGTGGCAGGCACTGTGCTGGGCATTGACGGCAAGGCGGGGAGTTGGGGTTGGGCTCTGCCTACAGCGATTTCACAGCCTAACAGAGACCTGGTGAGTCTTCAAATGCTGATAAGCTAGACAAGGCGGTGTGCTATTGCCACCCAGGAGGCATCGAGCGGCTCCATGGAGGGAGAGGAGACCCATGCTGGGAGGTCAGGAAGATGGGCTGGACCTTGTCACAGAGAATCTGCTGAACTTTGTTGAGGATGTGCCCAGCAATTTCCGTCAGTCATATCATTTAAAACTGACAGCAGCTCAGAGGGGTAGGTATGATTATCTTCAAGTTACAGACAAGGAAACTGAGGCACAGAGAGGGTGTCATGGATTGAATTATGTCCTCCCAAAATATGTGTGTCAATCTGTCTAGGTCATGATTCCCAGTATTGTGTGATTGCCCACCATTTTGTCATCTGACATGATTTTCCTATAGGTTGTAAATTCCGTCTCTATGATGTTGATGAGATGGGACTATTGGCAGTCATACTAATGAGGCAGGACTCAATCTACAAGATTGGATTGTATCTTGAGCTAGTCTCTTTTGAGATATAAAAGAGAGAAGGGAGCAGAGAGACATGAGGACCTCATACCACCAAGAAAGTAAAGCCAGGAGCATGCATCCTTTGGACTCGAGGTCCCTGTGCTGAAAAGCTTGTAGTCCAGGGGAAGATTGATGACAAAGACCTTCCTCCAGAGCTGACAGAGAGAAAAAGCCTTCCCCTGGAGCTGACACCCTGAATTTGGACTTCTAGTCTACTAGACAGTGACAGAATAAACTTTCTCTTTGTTAAAGCCATTCGCTTGTGGTATTTCTGTTATAGTAGCACTAGATGACCAAGACAGAGGGTAAGTCATTTACCAGAGTTCCACAGCTAGTGAGTGGCAGGGCTGGGACTTGAGCCAGGACTGTCTGACATCAAAGGCTTCAGACTTTGGCTTCATATTGCCAGAGAATTCCACCAGCTGCTCCTTGGGATGAAAGGCAAGGATAGGCTGACCTCACAGGACTAGGATCACGCATCATTCCAGGAAAGAATCCAGTATCCCCATGCACAAATCTCTTTGCCATTTTCAGGTGCTCAGAATTCCAGCTGATGATCCCCACTGCACCCCAGAACTGAGACAACAGTGTTCAGTGGAATTTCTTACCCTCCTGAGCCCTCCCCCTGACACTGAAGACAGCTTCTTCTGAAAGTGTAGGATCTATTGACTCATTCATTCATTCATCCAACGTGTGGAGTACCTACTATATGCCAGGCACCATGTTATGCACAGGGACTTCAGGGATAATTCTGACATGGTCTTTGGCCAAGAGGAGAAGCTAATTCACAGTCTAGTGGGGGAGACATATAGGTAGCCATCCTATTACCCAGGATACTTACCACTGCCCAGGGACAAGATGGAAAATCACAGAAGCCTTCCTAGAAGAGGTGACACTTGAAGGATGAGTAGCAATTGGTCATGTGATTCAAAAGTGGAGGATGTTCTAGGCAGAAGAAACATCAAGAGGTGCCAAAAGGGGAGAGAGAATGGGGTGTCTCCAGCCCAGGGCTGACCTATCCACACATATGCCAGGACAGATAATCTATGTCTGCCACTGTCTGGCAACACTGGGTTGTCCCAGCACCTGATGTTTTAGGGTTTCTAATCTCAAAGTGTCCTCAAAGCATGAGTTTTTAAATTCCAGGCTCATGTGATTCTTCCCAGTCATTATGTCATGGCCTGAGTGAGCTGTCTTCAACGGGCTAGATGCCATCAATGTTCAGAAATATGCCATCATCCTGGCAGGCAGCTTCATCTTCTAAAACATTTATGAAACATAGCATGAGCCCTTATCCACCTTCTAAAATATTTAGGTGCCAAAGGTGAGCCAGCCCTGCAACGAGTGGGCTGCAGCCCTAGGTCTGGATTGGCTCCACTCTGCACCAAGGCCCTCTTAAAACAAGCTCTTTTGTTAGAAATCAAGTATTAACACAAAGGGTGAATAATTCATTGGTGAGGAGGAATGCCAGGGAAGCTCAGCGGAAATCCCCAAGAGGAGGTTTTGGTGTACCAGTGACTCTACAGACTCAGCCTTTTACACCAGGTTCAAAGTGAGAGGCGCTGGTTCAGAGCATGGGCTCTGGAGACAGGTTGCCTGAGTTTGAACCAGTGCTATCACTTACTAGCTGTGCCGAGTGTCTTCTAGGTGCCCCTCTGGGTCAGATGCCATCGTTCCCCACTCTGTTCTGTACACACAGTGGCTGAACTCTATGACCTGCAGCAACAGGCATTCCTCTTGGGTTTTACCAATGTGGAACACTGATGAGATGGCCAGAATAGAGGAGAGGAAGGTGGAGGAATTCACTCCCCTGCTCCCTCTTTGAAGAAGACATAGCACCATGGGCTCAACCAAAGACCATGTCTCCTGTCAGGTGGCCTCTTCATATAGCTTTCTCTAGATTCTGAAAACCACGCTCTCCTCCACCACTTCATACCTAGTGTTGGCAATGGCTCCCTGTGTTACTAATCCCAGGGTACTGCACCACCCCTTGTTACTTTCCCTGGGTTTAAACATTTTAAACTGTTGTTTTTAAAGCTCAGAAAGATCAAATATTGGCAATTTCATATAATCCAACCTTATAAATTGTGCTTTTATTAAACACCCCTCAATTAACAGCTTTAGTGTGTTATCTATTTCCTAGCATAACCTTGACTGATACAGAAGATGTGTGACCTTAGGCTAGTTACTTAACCTCTCTTTGCCTCAGTTTTCTCATCTGTAAGATGGAGGTGATAATTACAGTAGCTAATTCATAGAGTTGTTCTAAGGGTCCAATGAGTTAATGTATACAAGGGGCTAAAATAATGCCTGGAAAGTAATACTTACTCAGTAAATGTCGTGGGGAGGGAATATCCAACCATTTGAGATAGAAGAATCAGGAGAATGGGCTCATGGTTTGAGGGCCTCCTGTCTGGGCAGGAAGGGAGGAAATCCTCTGTAGTCTTCAGTGGAGAAGGGTGGAAACCATTTACACCTACTTAGTTCTTTATTACCCATTGCCGTCGATTCTGACTCATAGCGACCCTATAGAACAGAGTAGAACTGCCCATAGGGTTTCCAAGGAGTGGCTGATGGATTCAAACTGCCAACCTTTTAGTTAGCAACAGAGCTGTTCATCATATCTTGGTTTTTTTTTTTTTTTCTCAGCCATTCAATTCATGCAACTAAAAATCTATTGAGTGTCTACTATATGGCTGCGGGGCACCATGCCGGGTACTGGAAATACAACAAGGGCCACATCAGGGACCCTCAGAGAGCACCCCCTGTCCCCTGGGGAGGACGCTTACGTTGAAGAGTACTAAGAAGTGCACTGATGGGGAAAGTTGAGAGTGATGTATGATCTGCCTTAGTTACCTCGTGCTGCCGGAACCAAAATACTACAAATGGGTGACTTTAAGGAACAGAAATCTATTTTCTCACAGTCTAAAGGCTAAAAGTCCAAATTAGAGTCTTGGTCATGTGGACTCCTTCTGTGAGCCTCTCTCCTAGTTTCCGGTGTCAGCCGGAGCTCTTGGCATTCCTTGGCGTTCCTTGGCATCTGTCTTTTTACTATGTGCCCGGCACTGCCATACTCGTTACATACACCATTTCAGTTTATATTATAAAATAAGTCTTCTTTTATCTTCATTTTACAGATGATGAAAATGAGAGGCAGAGAGGGTAAGTCCCTGATTTTGAACCCAGACCTGCCTGACTCCTGGGTCTCTCTGCTCAAATTTTTGGGTGAAGCTGTCACAATCCAAGAAAGGGCAGGTGCTGCTCGTTCCCTTCCTATTCCAGGCTGTATTTGCAACAGGCTTGGGCCCTCAGGCCCTCTTCCCAAGTGGAC
The DNA here is from genome assembly GCF_000243295.1 of Trichechus manatus latirostris. Classification (NCBI taxonomy): domain Eukaryota; kingdom Metazoa; phylum Chordata; class Mammalia; order Sirenia; family Trichechidae; genus Trichechus; species Trichechus manatus. The sequence continues at coordinate 8,572,946 of NW_004443981.1, forward strand.
ACGTGACCTCATCTCCTGGGAGACAGCCCCACAGTCTGAAGGAATTGAAGGTGTGACATCAGATGACATCATCTTACCAACTGCTGAAAGGGAGTGTTGAGAATCGCGCATACCTTGACAGTCTCTCCTAGAATCATCCAGCTTCTCCCTGGCACCTAGGGAGAACACTCTCCATTCAAGCCTCCCTTCTAATCTTGGAAGTCACCTGTCTTCCTAGTTATGCTTCTTGGGCTGGCTCTGCCACTTCCTTGCTGAGTATGTGACATGCACCAAACCACTTCCCATCTCTACGCCTCATTTCCTCGTAAATGAACTGGCAGTTATGATTATTGTCCTGATTCCTCTGAGTCAGAGAGGCCAAGGAGATGTTGGATGTGTGCTGGGTAAACTGTAGAGAAGATATCATTGTCCTTCTCTCCAGCACCATAGAGGAGAAAAGGACTGCCAGAAGCCATTTCAACAGCTGCTGAGATCCCAAAAGAAGGGACTTTTTTTTTCCCATCCCAGCTGCCACTTGCTGCAAAAAATATGACTCCCCTGGTTGGTTTGCTCCAGTCACTCTCCACTCACTGTGGCTCATTGGCCTCCAATGAGCTGCTGTTTCACGGGTGTGGTCTCCAAAAGCTAGATGCCCAAGACCATCGATTTAGAAGTTGGAAGAAAATGTAAACTCCTATCTTTTGAACTTAAATTTTACATGTGATTATCATGCACATATGCGTTGGTGTGATAGTCGATGTATACAGTATATAAGTAGTTTTTACATGTATGATAGACTAAGAGGGAGCACAGCTGAGTGGTTAAGGGCACAGAGTTGGAGCCAGGCTCCCCGAGTTCAAATCCCACTTTTGCCACTTCCTTAGGTTGGCCAAGTTGTTTAATCTCTCTGTGCCTATCTTCTCATTTGTAAAATGACAATAAAAATGCCTACCTCACAGGGTTGCTGTGAGAATCAAATAAATCTGTAAATGTAAAACGCTTAGGACAATGTTTGGTAGATAGTAAGAATATACCGTACATACGGTAAGTACATACATATAAGTATACACGTGCATACTATGTATATATTTGTATGTATACTCTACATATAGTAAGTACATACTTATAAGTACATATATGTACATACATACATATACGTAAGTAAGTATATGTACACACAGTAAGTGTATTACTATTGTATAGGAAAAAAAATAGTACATGGAGTTGAGGGACAGTAGTCCAGGTTCTTGTGATTCTGCCCATGTTATTCTCTCACTCTGAAATACCTTTTCTTTGCTTAACTTGGCTCAGGCATCACCTCTTCCAGGAAGCCTTCCTTCCCTGCTCCTGCCCCACCCCAGGCAGGATTAGTGACCCCTGTGGACGCCCACAGCCCCACACCCACAGTGTGCTGTGATAGCCTTTCTGAGTTACAAGCATCATCTCCCACCTGACAGTGGAACTCCTGGGGCAGAGAGGACCTCCCAGGCCCCCGAGTGTCCCCAGTTCCTGGCACAGGGCCTGGCACACAGGGAATGTGTCCAGTACCTGTGAGTTAAAATACAGGGAACTGATCTGAATTGGAAACAAAACTGCCTTCAGAACCAAAGCAATTTGCCATCACTGCCCACATGCCTAGGGGAAAGTCTTGGCCAGCCACATAAAAAGAAAATCAGCAAGATCTCCCTGCCACCCTCCTCCCCCAGGAAGAAGCAGCTGAGATTCTTCCCTTTGAAGAGAAATTAATTCTGCCCAGAAATAAATCCCAGATGAGCCCCCCAAGGAGGCCATTAGCAAACCCCGGTTACCCACTGGCAGGAGTTTCTTCCTGAGAAAGTCCCATTGGGTCACTGTTGCATCTGTCTCCCGCACAGCAGTTTGCCTGTGCCTGAGGGATGGCCAACAATTACAGGAGAGTAAATATTTCAGCAGGACAGAGGCAGGCTTCTCCACAGCCAACAGGAAGCCGTTTCTCTTTCCTTTAAACTGTTTATTAAAACACAAGGTTAAGCCCAACGAGGGAATACATTTATCTGCCTCATCCTCCAATTAACCAACTATTTCAATGGTGGAGTTGTTCTCGCTTTAGCAAAACCTCTGCATCGATGGTAGGCTGAGTGCTTTCCCCTCAGGGAACCGTGGGGCCCGGAACGTGGAATCAATCAGATCCACAGCCCAAATCAGCCACGAGCCACTGTGCGACCTTAGGCAAGTCATTTGTCAACTTTCTGGGTGCCAAGTTCCAGGAAATAGGATGGCAGTGCCCGCCTACGTGTTGCAAGGTGCTTACATGGGATAAATAAGACAGAGGTGGCGAGCTGTAGTGAGTTTGAGGGAATTTGGGGCTGATCAAGGAAAAAGAGATGATCATTAGATATTGGTGCCCAGCAAGCTGTTTATTGGGGTGACACATTGACAGTCACACACAGGGGACAAGCAGCAAAGGGAGCCACCAGAAGGGAAAGAGGGTATGAAAACCCAGGGAAGGGGAGAAGGGTGGGGCTTACACAGACCATAGGCGATGTGCTCCTGCAGCAAGGTGGGGGATCTGGGTCAGAAAGCTCCAAAGGACAGCAGCATCCTAGGGTCCTTACAGCTACAGGGTTTTATTTTACCTAGGGCTAGGTAATGCTGGGGGCAGTTTTTCCAGGTATGTAAAGCAGGCAGGCTCTAAGTGGCTAAAAATCTGCTTAACTGGGCTATTTTTAAAACAATTGGATGTGTACAAATTTGAGTTTGGTGCTGGCAGGCTTTTTTGGGCCAATGGTCCTCAGCTTGCTATGAGAAAGTAAACCCAAGGCAGATACACAGAAGCCATTTTTTACTCATTTATATGACACTAGACCTGGCCATCTGCTTTCATAAAGACCACAGCCAAGAAAACCCTATGGGGCGGTTCTACTCTGTCACATGAGGTCACTATGAGTCGAAATCGACTCAATGGCACCAGACAACAACCTCAATGGCTGGCACACCAAAAGCTGTCAAGAAACTTCTGTTGCTGCCCAAGAGCCGTTCCTCCCTTCTTCTCTGTGAAAGAAGCCCCATTTTGTTTAGGCTCTAGGTGACCACGGATGAAAGGAGGTACAGCCTTCCCCAGCTCCAGCGCATGAATCTGTCCTGATTCATCCTACCATCATGAAAACACTATTCCCCTTCCAGGACTGGCTTAAGAAAGGGTATAGGGCACGATTTTCTGGCCAATGAGACATGAGGGAAAATCTGCTGGAGGCTTCTGGAAAATGTACCTTCACTTCCAAAAGAGATGCCTCCAGAGGAAGTAGGGAGATGTAGTAGATGTTTTCCATTACTGGACACGATGTCTGGAAGTGCTGCAGCCTTCTTGTGACCATGAGGCAATTAGCTCATGAACAAAAACTACCACACCTGTGATGATGAAATAGAGAGACGGAAAGAACCTGGGACCCTGATGACACCAGGGAACCACTGAATTAAGCAACGCAATGGTTTGGTTTTTGTGGTTTGGTCCCACGTTAATTCTGGATCCACCCTCATTTCTGGTTACAGAAATGATTTATGCCCTGTGCTATTTAAGCCACTTTTAATGGAATCATCTATTACATGCAGCTGAAACCACTCTAATACAAACAACAACCAAGAATAAGGAATCGGACTTGTGGCATATTTTATCGTGGGAATGTCATCCATCCCTCTACCCAGCAGGCCAACTGCCAGCAAATCACTAATGAACACCAGCAAGCTATAGCTTGCTGTCTCAAGGACTGACAAGGTCATGTAAAAAGCTACCGAGACACTTTCTTCTCAAGTTATTTTAAATCCAAGACACAAATCACACCAATGATGATGATGATGGTATTTGTGCCCTTCAAAATTTTTTTAGTTGCAGACAACAGGGCCCACTCTACTTCGTTTAAACGAAAGAGGAATTTATCAAAGATCATTTGGAGCTCACAGAATCTCCAAAAGGACCAGAGACTGGGGCCTGGCGGCCACCTGCCCAAAACCAACCTCCAACTCACCCCCTGTACTGCTCCCAGCTCACGCAGGGCTCAAGGACTCAGGGCACAAGCCCCGCAGACGCTGAGCACAGAATGCAGCTGCTGTGTCCTTGAGCTCTGCTCGATCTGAGATCTGGGTGTTGTTGTTTATTGCTGTTCTTGTTAGCTGCCATGGAGTTGATTTTCAACTCATAGTGTCCCCATGTGACAGAGTAGAACTGCCCCATAGGGTTTTCTAGGCTGTAATCTTTACAGATGGATCTTGGCTGAAAGCAGATAATACGAGAAAAATATTTACCTGTGTTTTATTGACTATGCAAAGGCATTCAACTGTGTGGATCATAACAAATCATGGATAACATTGCAGAGAATGGGAATTCCAGAACACTCAATTGTGCTCATACAAACTTGTACATAGACCAAGAGGTAGTCGTTCGAACAGAACAAGGGGATACTGTGTAGTTTAAAATCAGGAAAGGTGTGCGTCAGGGGTTGTGTCTTTTCACCATACTTATTCAGTCTATATACTGAGCAAACACCCAAGATGCTGGACT
>NW_004443981.1:8577673-8578784 GCF_000243295.1 Trichechus manatus latirostris
CTGCAAAAGACCTCTTTGAAGTGTTAAAAAGCAAAGATGTCACTTTGAGGACTAAGATACACTTGACCCAAGCCATAATATTTTCAATTGCCTCATATGCATGTGAAAGCTGGACAATTAATAAGGAAGACCATAGAAGAACTGATGACTTTGAATTTTGGTGTTAGTGAAGAATACTGAATATACCATGGACTGCCAGAAAAATGAACAAATATGTTTTGGAAAAAGTACAGCCTTCCAATGTTCCTTAGAAGCAAGGATGGTGAGACTTCATCTCACGTACTTTGGACGTGTTATCAGGAGGGACCAGTCCCTGGAGAAGGACATTATGCTTGGTAAAGTAGAGGGTCAGTGAATCAACGAGACGGACTGACACAGTGGCTGCAACAATGGGCTCAGGCCTAACAACAATTAGAGGATAACGCAGAATCGGCAGTGTTTTTTTCCGTTGTACATAGAGTTACTATGAGTTGGAACTGACTCGACGCCACGTAATAACAACAGTCTTTACAGGAGCAGATTGCCAGCTCTTTTTCCCTCAAAGCCTGTGGGTTGGTTCAAATCGCCAAGCTTTCAGTGAGCAACCAAGCACTTAACCATTGTGCCACCAGAGCTCCTTGAGATCTGGATGCTGCCCCCACCTCCCGCCACCCAAATTCCTCACCATCCTCACCAGGAACGGATTCCATGTCCAGCCTGCATTGTTACATTTCTTTCTTCTAACTCAAATCCTTACATGGATGTCTCTGACGGCCTGAGTCTATGGAATACTCCTGGCTTCATGAAAGACTGGGAAATTGATTTCTGGCTTCTGTTTGGGAGGGGAGATTCATAAAGGGAGAATTTCCTCAAATACAGGAAAAGTATTAAAAAAATGTTTAGTGATGTGACATAGGTCTATTACACCATCTATTCATAACTTTGATTTAGCTAGGCAAATTCCTCTTGGACAAGCTGACCATGGGGGCCTATATGGCTGACTTTGGGTGGGTAAGTGATCAGATCACCAGACTAGAAGTCAGAAGAACCAGGTTCATGTCTTGGCTCCACCAGTAACTAGCTGGGAGCAAACCACTTTGGGGGCTAATTAATAACAGTGACCTGATGAGAC
>NW_004443981.1:8581629-8582865 GCF_000243295.1 Trichechus manatus latirostris
GGTTGTTTAAAAAAAGACAAAGCGTCCCCTAGCTCCCGTGCCCACCAGCTGCTGTTGCCATGGTAACTCAGAGGCATGTGCCTGCCTTTTTCCCTGTGCCTTCTCCCCGCACAGGGGTATGGGGATGTGCGGCTGATTTTCCTCCCGTCCTGGGGATGCCCCTAGAAAGGCGGGTTTAGGATTTCCCTGTTTATTCTCAAACATTCCCTCCAGCCCCCATCCTTCCTGCTCCCTCTGTCTCTTCCACTCCAGAGGAGAGAGGAGCATTCCAAACAGCTGCCCCCAGAGGGGGCGACAGCACTCATTCATTCGTTTGCTCCACCAATTTTTATGGCAGACCTACTGTGTGTGGAGCCTTGGTGGTGCAATGGTTAAGCTCGCGGCTGCTAACCAAAAAGTTAGCAGTTTGAACTCACCCAGCAGTTCTGGGGGAGAAAGACCTGGAGATCTATGGGGCAAGTCTGCTCTGTCAAATGGGGTTGCTATGAATCGGGATTGACTCAATGACCCCCAACTACAGTTTGTGGTCACTGCGCTGGACAGAAATTGGTCAGCGGAAACTGAGGCCCGGGGTGGGGGGCAGGGAGATTGTCCATGCCCTCCAGATGGCAGCAGAGCCTGTCTCAGTACCAGATGTCCTGGTGCCCAGGTGAGCTCTGTTTTCATTAGCCTTTGCCAACAACCAGCCGCACACGGGCCCAGGCAGCCCATCTGCAGAAGTAATGGAACCTTGGAGCCAGAGGTAACGGGCAGAGCTGGCCAGTTTTCCCAAGACTCCCCCTGGCTCCGGCTGCAGACCTCCTTAGGAATGGCCTTTTGGCAAGGCTGAGGCACTAGACCTCCAGGTGTGTGAGGGACCTCCCTGCCCCCTCCGCCCCTGCCTGGCAGGCACCGCTGGAGCAGTTGTGGCTGCAGGCAGCTGGGCTTCCAGACCTGGCAGCTCCATCTGTGAGCTGACGTCCGCTGCGCCAGCCGCATTCCCCCCTGGCGTATTCTGCTTATTAAAACGCACATGCCGTCCTCCTCAGCTGCACCGTTAAGGGGTTTGCTCAGCAGCACAGACTCAACCTGCTTGGGGAAGGGCAGGAAGGAAGGAGAGAGGGAGTCCACACACTGTAAAAATTAATGTGGAGTGTAACGGGAGCTCGGGCTTCCCAAAAGGCAGCTGGTTTGAGAGGCAGATGGAGCCTAAGAGGGTCTGATCACTTTATAAGGGGTGCTTAAAAATTACCACCC
>NW_004443981.1:8584429-8602581 GCF_000243295.1 Trichechus manatus latirostris
TACCTTGTCATCCTTCCTTCCCACACTCCTTCCGAGGGCTCACACCTGCCTTGGCATCTGCAGGCTTCCCTGCCTTCTTCTGCTGCACCCCCTTTATCCTGCTCAAGTGCTTCCCCCGTACCTAATCCCTTCTTGGTATCTACTTCTCATCAGATCAGAAATAACATACCTGCAGTTAATCATTGCCTCTCCCCCACATCTATTTGCTTAGTTTTTTCTGTATTTATTGTTACTTAGGTCCTGAACTTTCCTGCTATGTAAATCTCCTCCAAATGCGTCCAAATGCACTAGGTGATCTATCCATTTCATCTTCTCAAAGATATGTCTCCTGGGACCTTTTGACCAGCTCCAGTCCGGACCCACCCACTACGCAGCTGGCCTCTCGGGATCTTCCATTACCATCATCCTGGGAATTCTCTCCTCTCCCTCCTTGCGCTGGATCCCAGTTTCTGGCTTCGCAAGCCTCCGCTTCCTTGATCCGCCCCCTCATTTTGGTACAACACATCCTCCAGTAGCTTCCCCAGGGAGGGTGTAAAGGAGGTAAATTCTAAAAATGCCCCCACACTAGGATGATAATTTGGCTGGACATGGAATTCTAAGTGGAAATCCAGTGTTGCTGTTCAGAACGCTGAAGTCATCCTGATTCTCTACTCTTTGTGTGAATATTGTTGTCCCCTCTGAATGCATGTGGGATTTCTCCTTGTCCTCAGCATTCTGAAATTTTAGGGTGATGTGTCTTGGTGTGGGTCTTGTTTTCTTCCATAGTCCTGGACCTCAGTGGACCTTTCTGGACTAGAGGCTCAGCTGCTTCCACTATCAGAAACCGCCTTGAAACCGTAATGGGTAAATTCCTCCTTTTTCTTTCTTCTGTTTTCCTTTTTTAAACTAGCTTTGTTTAGATATTGGACTTCCTAAACTGGTTCTCACATTTTCTGATTATTTCTCTCTTATTTTCCCATCTTTTTGTCTTTTCAGTCTACTTTCCAGATTTCTCAACTTTATCTTGCAATCCTTCAAATTGTTCATTTCTGCTATCCTATTTTTTAATTTCCAAGAGTTTTCTTTTAAAATATTTCTTTTCGGAGCATCTTCCCCTCCCTTTTTCTAAAGAATTCTTCTCTATAAGAGAAACCAAAAACTAAACCTATTGCCATCGAGTCAATTCTGACTCATAATAACCCCACAGGACAGAGTAAAACTGCCCCATACGGTTTCCAAGGTTGTCATTTTTATGGGAGCAAATGGCCACATCTTTCTCCTGTGGAGCAGCTGGTGGGTTCGAATCACTGACCTTACAGTTAGCAGCCCAGCACTTAACCATTGAGCTACCAGGGCTCCTCTATAAGGGAGATAATACTATTAATTGTTGAGACTAGTAAGGGTCCTTTTTTTGTTTTTTTCATTTTACTCCTCTCTGCACGGCTTCCATTTAATTCAAGTGGCTTTTTTGTTTGTTTGTTCTGATTGTTTGTTTTGATAAATTTCATATTGAATGTGTTCCCAGAATTTCTTGGCTGATTGGCAGTATTTACAAGTAGGCATTAACAAGCTGACCAGAAGCCTGGACAAGTGGCTTGGGGCTGCTTGTTGAGTGTGCTAACATTGGGTGGTCTGGCTGGGCAATTTCCTTGGAAAATTCCAGATCTTAGTATCTTCAGTTCTTCTCTTCTGTGATGGTTAAATTTCCCAGAAAGAATTTTCCTAATCTCTCTCTGGATCCCAATGGAGGAAGACAGCTAGGGTTTTCAACTTGCAGCAAAGCCTACTTCCAGAGTGGACCATATAGTAACAACACCCTCCTCTATATGAAGGAGTCCCTGGGTGCTGCAAACGGTTAACGTGTTTGGCTACTAACCAAAAAGTTGGCAGTTCAAATCTACCCAGAGATGCCTCAGAAGAAAGGCCTGGTGATCAGCTTCTGCAAGTTCACAGCCATGAAAACCCTATGGAACTCAGTTCTACTCTGACACACATGGGATTGCCATGAGTCAGAAGTGACTCAATTGCAACTAGTTTACTTGGTTTTTTTCCATCTATATGACAAAATTATTTTCAGTCATAATCATGCAAGGATCAGTAGTAACAATATTTTTCTTATTTCCCCTTTAGTTTTAAAACACACTAGGAATAGTTAAGACAGAAGAATAAATTTCAATTTTAAAGATATTATGCAAATTCCGTAAAATATTTCATGTAAGAACTAAAATCTTTAACCAGCAAAAGTACTCTACCAGGCCACACTGTTCTACTGATTTAAACCGTAACCATCAGTAACAGTCCAAGTCGTCACACAGAATGACCAGATTGAAGTAACTCAAGTTCTGTGTCTTTGTCTTTACAGTCACTGTGTTCTCATTGTTTGTGTTGAATCTCCTGTACAAATGTAGGAACATGCAGCACCACAGGGACAAGACACACAAATCACACCCAAAGATGCCCAGACAGATCTGAAACATGAGGAACCCACTCCCAAAATGAATATGCATCGCTGAGTCTACATGTGTTGGGGGTTCTTCCAATTGACTCCCATATAGAAGACAATGCTTATGAAAGGCTGTAAAGCTATAGTTGTTTCCTCATGCCATCGAGGTGACATCGAGTAGATTTTTGACTCACAGTGACCCCATGTAACAGAGTAGAACCTCCCCTTGAGTTTTCTAGGCTGTAATCTTTACGAGAGCAGATCGCCAGGTCTTTCTCCTTCAGAGCCGCTGGATGGGTTTGAATCTCCAGCTTTTTGGTTAGCAGCCAAGCACTTAAATATTGTGCCACCAGGGAATGACCACGAACTGAGTGGCTTAAAACAAGTGTCCCACCCAAAAGGCATCTGCTTTCTGAGACAAGCCTCAGGCCCTGAGGGGGGCAGTTCTGTGGTTCTGGCGCCACCCACTCAGCTTCCGATAGCCGTGAATCTCCCAACTTCACCTGACCCTCCATGTGGCCTAGGTGTAACAAAAGCCTCACAACTGGACCTCTGGAAAGTCACTGGAAGTCCCCCAGTCCTCCTCCAAGCATAGAAGGTTGCCCAAAGGTCACACGGAAGATACTGTGATGAAATAGTGAGATTGCATGGAATTCATTGTCAGTGACAGCCAAGCCCGGGATAGATAGAAGGAAGCATAAGAACTGGCTTGCATCTCTGCCCACAGAGAGGAAATCCAGAATTCAAAGCGTGACCTTGAGCAAAACTTCACCTTGCAGAACTCAGAGGCTCCTGGACCCAGCACCAAGTCTGCATAATTAAATTAACTGGATATGCTTTCCTTATGACTGACAGGGTGGGAGTGATTAATTATCTTAATATTGGCTCTGGGTGCTGAAGATGTGCAAAGCGATCAAAAGGGGGTTTTGACAGCAGTGACTTGTTTGTTCTCTGTCCCCTAATTGCTTGCTGAATGATTCACCATAATTACATGTTACTCTCCATGCTTCCCCAGGTAATACAGAAGCAAAACTTCAGCTCCTAAAGCTCAAAGACAGTGGGGGGACCTGAGAAATTCTAGAAGATATCACTTAATCACATATGTAACCCCTAATCCAAGGCTCTGAGCTTGTGTGTGGCCTTATTTGTAGACTAATGTGAATGGTGGCTCAGACCGAGCTTTGAAGCAAGCTTGTTCCACAGCAGGGATCAGTGAGGTAGTTGAGATGTAGGTGCGTGACATTAGGGTGAGACAGTGAGTTTTTGGTACTGAGAATGTTAGCTTCGATGCTGCCAAGATACCTAGGTTCTAAACCTGATATTGCTACATTGCCCCTGAGCACAGAAAAAGGATCCACAGCACCGGAAGTCAGACTGCTGTTATGTTATGCCCTGGGCCTGCTGACCTCCTCTGATGGGCAGGAGAAGCCACAGCCTCACACTCACCCTCCAGCCTCCACAGTTTGCCCATTCCAGCCACTGCCTGCCTCAGAAGAGGTCAGTTGATTGGGGCAGGGCGTAGTGGAGAACATCAGACAGATGGTGAGGCTCACAGATCCCCCCAAACCCCCATCCTGATTCCATTGCTCCTTTTCCAATCAGCACCATGGACAGCAGAGGCCACATTAAAGGTCTGTCAGCACCATGGACAGTGAAGGTTACATCTTGTTCCCTAAAACAGAAATCAAGGACTCAAAGATACTAGATCTGAGAAGGCCTGGAAGGTCATGGAATCCTGTCTGTCCTCTTTACAGATGAAGACTCTGGGTCGAGAGAGCAGAGAAGATTTGCCAGCATCAAGCTAAGCCCAGCTGCTCAGGACAAGCAGGACTGGCTGCTCATGCTGTGTGCCACTCCTGGGATGCTGCTTTCCACCTGGACTCTGGGTTCCTTGAAGGCAGAGGCTGCATTTAACTCATCTGCACCCCCAGGATCCAGCACAGGGTCTGTCCCTGTGGAGGATCTCAGTGGAAACCGTTTGAACTTCTCTGTGGATCCAAAGCCTCCCAGGCTCATCCCTGGAGCCCCAGGTCAAAGAACACCTTCCCTGGAGAGATTTCCCAACCATGCCTGAGAAGGTGCCTGCAGCTTAAAGCTGGCATCACAGTTTAACACCTGCAAGTCTTCTGTGTGTTGTTGTTTTTATTCCAACTATGTAAATTGTCTCTTCAATAAGACTGGGAATTATGAATTCATATTCTCTGAATCCTTAACAATGCCTGGGACAGATATTTATAGGGTATACACATGAAATACTGCCTCAGCAGAGAAGTGGAGAAAGAAAGAGAAAGAGCAAGAGAGAGAGTTGGAGGGACAGAGACTGAGAGAGGCAGAGGCACGCAGGAGAAAGAGGCAGAACAGGCATCACTGAGTCACTACAACCGTTCAATGGCCTGCAAAGCAAAAGAGGACGCTTTGTGCAGGTAAGGCTCACTGGTCAGGATTAAGACTGTGTTTAGTCTGATCAAGAACAGAAAGTAAGCATCATGACTCACTGTTGGTTTAAAATCAGCAGCCCCACCCCAAACCCAAACATAGGACAAGTACTGGTTCCATTAATCTTTCCTCCAGTGCACACTCTGGGCAACACCTTTGCGTTCACACATTAGTCACTGGTTGTCACTTTCCTGTGGTGGAGGGACATGCTGCTAAGTCAAGCTTCACAACAGGAAGCTTTAAATCAGATTTGCAGAAGCTGGGCCCTGTGAGTTACAGACCAGGCTCCCAGGTCTCTCCTGCAGTCAAGCTACTTGGTGGAAACGCGCAAGTGCTAACAAACTGAAGGACGAGAAAGTCAGGAGAAATGGGTCTTTGCCCATCTTTAGGAGACAGTCCCCAAGATGCTCAGATCAGTCTCTCCAGGCATCAAAGAGCTAATGTGATTTTGCAACCACATTAATCTGATTGTATTCTGTTACTATTTAAAAGACCACCGTGGCTCTGCTTTGCTTACCAGATCAAGCCCAGGCTGCTTAACCAGAAGAGCAGGGCACCCAGGTCTGGGGCATTCCATGACTCTGGACTTAACCTTCTACTTCTTAACTCATACCCTTTGCACTAGTCCCACCAATCTGCTTAGTTAGGTGAACATAACATGCCTTTGCATACCTCTGTACCTTTGCCTCTGCTCTTCAGCTCTAGGAGAGCCTTTCCATCCTTCCTTGCTCCCTTCCAGTGCTCCAATCGGCGTAGAGACTCACAGGCATCTTTCAGACCTTAAGTCAATCACTCCTCACTCCTCTGTGCCACCATCAGCTCCTATCACTGTATTAGAGTAATTAACTTGAATGGGACTCTCCCCCATTAGGTTGCAAGTCCCTTGAGCACAGTCTGTAGGGTGAACACTGGGGCTGATTGCCCAATATCTCAGTCATTCTTCATTCCCCACTACATAGCAGAATGAAATTTGGGAAATCAATTCCAGGTACAGGGATGGGCATGTATTAGTCCAAGCTATTGCATCAATCTCATCCCCCTTAGTAGAAAATGGTTTATGAACCCAGGGCTAAACAAGTTGGTTCATGGCACTCCCCTAGAGACAGTTGTTGGTTCTGGGCAGACATGAGAGCTGGCCCAATTAGAAGGAATACAGGGCTTTGCCTGTAGAGTTGGTGGATAGGAACCCTCTCTCTCTCTCCCCACTGGTCATGAATGAGGAAGCACAGGGGCCTGATGGTTCCTGGCAACCATCCTTGACCATGAGGAGAACTAGCCTCAGTATGCAGCCAGCCTTGTGAGTTCCAAGAGAGAGAGATGGGAGAACATGTATCCTCCATGACACCATGGAGCCTCTTGGGTCCTCCAGCCATCTTCCGAATTTCTAACTCTGCCAGCCATGCATTTCTTGCCTGTGTAAGCCAGTCTGTGTTGCCTGTCACTAATAGTTGAAACCACTGACCTGATACACTGGGTCTTGTCATCTTTGTATTCCAGTGCCCAGAACCATGCAGGAAGCATGGCAAATGCTAAAAATTGACAGTCTCGGCATCAAGTGATCAAGTTCTGTTGGCTGATTAGGAAAAGAATGAGTGAAGAAGAAGAGAGAAGTCAGCTGAGTGCAGTGAGAACATCACCCACCAGGCTGGGATGAATCAAGGGCAGATAATAACAACCACCTCGCGCATATGCAACATTGGAGCCAGCACTCAATCTGGGTCTCTAACTCAAGTACCTGACTTCTCTCTACCATCCGTCCTGCCTGGCTGCCCAGACCCCACGGAGGGCATTGTTAGGATGCACTGTGCATTCCATATTCAAGATATTTAATCAGGAAATGCCTTAAAGGTGTGTGTTTTAATACTGGCCCAAAAAATATTATTTCATATTCTTTTTTGTACAACAGCATCACATAAAAATATAGAACTCCTTTATCTGAGCACAGCACCAGTCATATCTCTCCAGGGCCTCTGCTGGCCATTATCAACATGTCAACATTGTTTTTATATGTTTGTAATTGATACATATTCCTGTTTCCTAAGATTTTTCATTTGACTCTTTTGTTGACGTGCCTCTCCTTGTCTGCACAATCATCGTGTTATTTGAAACGTCTTCATCATTTTCCGTCGTGGTAATGACTTGATGGGGCAGCCTCTGGTGGTTGGGCAGCCTCTGGTGGTCGGGCCTGGATTTTCAGCGGAATCATCAGTGCAGTAATTCAGCTGTGTTCATAGGGCATCCACTGCCCTCAAGATGCTGGGAGATCAGTCTTGTTTTGCTTTTAAATAAATGCCAGTAGGTACAGTGAGGAGTAGCGATCTTTGCCCCTGCACCCCCATTGCTTTCAATCAAGGGCATCTGTTTGCAAGGGACTGAGATTCACTCAAGACAGCAGGAGTAAAGGGGAGTTCAGAGTGGGACCCTGGGAAACCAAGAGGCAGCCAGGACTCAGGGGAGCTTCTAGGAACCAGCTCTATCCTGTTCTCTCTCTCTCCCTCTCTTTCTGCCTGGGTACCAGACTACAATCCACACCACCCTACTGGTCTGGTTTCCATCACCAACTGACTTCCCGCTCTAGAGCTCTTAGCTGGAATTCCAGAGAACTGTGCTCAGCTGTGGTCAGCAAGTGGGGGAAAGAGTGGCAAAAATTATACAGTTGGGTAATACTAAGTGCAGTCATGGATGTGAGCAAACTGGAACTCTTATACAGTGCTGCTTGTATCTAATTTGGAGTAGCCATTCTGGAGAGCAGCCTGGTAGTATTTATACTGAGTATGTTTGTATTCATTGTCCCAGCAATTCCACTTTCATATCTGTACCTCAGAGAAACTCTTCCACAATGACCCAAGGAGACAGAGTCAAAGACGTTCATTGCACTGTTATTTACAGTAGCAAAGAATCAAAAGCAACCTAGCCTTCCATCACTGGAGGAATGGAAAATAAAATGTAGTGTATACATTTACATAGTGTCATGGACTGAATTGTGTCCCCCAAAAATATCTGTCAACTTGGCTGGGTCATGATTCCCAGTATTGTATGATTGTCTACCATTTTGTCATCTGATGTGATTTCCTTGTGTGTTGTAAACTCTATCATTATGATGTAATAAGATGGATTAGCGGCAGTTATACTGATGAGGTCTACGAGATTAGATAGTGTCTTAAGCCAATCTCTTTTAAGATATAAAAGAGAGAAGCAAGCAGAGACACATGGGAACCTCATACCACCAAGAAAGCAGTGCCTGGAGCAGAGTGCATCCTTTGGACCTGAGGTTCCTGCGCTGAGATGCTCCCAGACCAAGGGAAGACTGATGCATCACAAGGACCTTCCTCCAGAGCTGAGAGAGAGAGAGAAAGCCTTCTCCTGGAGCTGATGCCCTGAATTTGGACTTGTAGCCTACCAGACTATGACAGAATAAATCTCTTTTTGTTAAAGCCATCCACTTGTGGTATTTCTGTTAGAGCAGCACTAGATGACTAAGACACATAGCATTCAGCTTTATTTCAAAAAAACATAATGTGGATTGAAAACCGTGCTGAAACAGAATGTAATTTATTTTCCATTTTTTTAACTGTTAGACATTTATTCCCAAAACAATGTTATGTATTTTTTGAGACCTATGAATAAATCAATGTTTGGAAGGACATACAGTACATGAGAGTGGGTGTGTTTGAAAGGAGAGGACAACTGGATGGGAAATAGAGGACAAAGGGGAAGAGATTAAAATGAGAGAAAATAGAACAAAACCAGGAGTCATCCTGAGAAGTCAGCTTCTCGCGGCTCCTGAGGATCACTTGGGCAGGTGCAGAGAGCTGCTGCGGGGACCTGAGCGCCTTTCCGTCTGCCCAAGCCCTGGCGTCTCAGGTGCTCCTGCCCACTGCATCGCCCCACTTGAGTCTCGTCTGGAGAAGCATCTGCAGATCCACTCACTGTGCCAGACAGTGCATCATGGCATTCTCTGTGCTGCCACCCGTTGGTGGAATAGCTCACAATTTAATAAACACTTAAAACTCTACTTGCTATTTAGGAACGGATGGGAAATGTCCATTTTTCACATTTGATTCCTCCCAAGAAGGTCTGGTGGGAGTGCAGACCTACAAGAGGAAAATGATCATTTGAAAATGAATTTTGAGAGTTTGTGCTGTTCACGTCCAAGGGGCTCTTTACGCTCTGCGGATGGTTCTTTTCTAAGATCCCCTCCGTGTGCTCGCCCCTAGGAGACAGAGCATAGCCCCCAGCACTGCAGTTCATGTTAGCACGTACATCACGGCTGGTGTGGGCTGAGGCCCAGGCAAGGGACAGGCCCACTCAGCAAATGGCTCCTGACAACCTGCTACCGGGGTGGATGATTTCAGCTGAGTGAACAAAGGGCCTGGCCACATGGAATGTCAAGTGACAGAACCAGGGCTCCGGAAATGAGGAGTGGTGCTTGGTCCCACCTGGAGGGCTCGGGAGGGCTTCCTGGAGGAGGTGGTGCCTGGGCAGGGAGGCAGTCTCAGACACAGGAGAATTGAGAGCCAAGGCAGGTATAGGTGGGAACCGTGAACCATTTGGAGTTGCTGAAGCCTCAAGTCAGAGGCAGGAAGAGGTGGAAGATGTAACGAGGAGGTATAAGCCTAGCCCCTACCTTCCTCAGGGTAACTTGGTATAACTCAGGAGTGGGGCAGTGTCTCTTACTGGCAGATCAATCCAGAGCCTTAAGGGGAAGGGACTTTGCTCCTGGCTTCCTTTCAGCGATGCAGAGCTTAGAAGGGGGTGGCCATGACGCCACCAGACCATGGAGCCCACCAGGAACGCTCTGTCCCTTGCCCCTGGCCCTCCTCACTGAGAGTTTGTGAGGGGGGCGAACTCGAGGGTCCTGCTCACTCCTCACTCACCCAGCATCTGGGTCACGGCACATGTCCATCCAATGCTTGCTGAATGGATAAGTCGTTTCTGAGTGTTAAAGAACATGGTGTTACAACATGTCTGAATGCCAGCGTGTCTTACCTGTGAATTGACGGTGTTCATAGCTCCAACCTGGCTCGCAGTGAAGAGGAAGGAGAAAACACAGGCGCTGTGATCCTGGCAGTATCAAGCACAGAACCAACACTCTGTAAATGTCCCATGGCTCTTTATCACCAGCCCCTCATGAGAATGCTGAACCTAGCCCAGCATTACAAGACAGTCTGGAAGAAGAGGAGCTTTGGACATCCTCCTGGACTCTGGGGCTGTGGTTCTCAAAACCTGGCCTGCAGACCCTCTGCATCAGCACCTTCTGGGTGCCGGCTACAAGGCCCACATGCAGGCCCTACCCCTGACCTTTTCCCTCAGATTCTCTGTAGTTGGGCCTGATGCTGACCTGTTGAGCCCCCAGGAAGGGGAAAGACAGCTTCGACTCCTTCTCAGATTGAACGCTGACACCTCGGCAGAGCAGGCAATCACACACCAGGAAGTCCCCTTTGGCCCCAGGATCAGTGGCAACCTGGAGAAGCGAGAGCTGGGCAGAAACCTGTAGAGCGGATGACCAGCCGTCCGGTCTGCCCAGGGCCAAGGGGCTTCTTGGAAGGTGGGACTTGTAGTGCTAAAACCTGGAAGGTCCCAGCAAGCTTGGTGGGGGTGGAGAGGGCTCAGCTGCCTCTGTTTACTGACAGCCCAGGCCTGGACGCAGCTCTGTGGCTCACCACACTCACCTGCGCCCTCACCTATGCACTCACCTGTGCCCTCACCTGCAGAGATGAGAGCAGGCTGAGCTGAGAGCAGGACTCCAGGCCCCTCCCACTTCTGTCAGAGCATGTGCATCCCTGCTCCCCTGTGCTGAGAAGTTTGGGGTGGATGCTCTAGGAAGGGAAGGAGGGGGTGCAGAAGAAATTTCCTGCAGAGAAGCAAAAGGAATGGCAAAGATCTTTACCCCGGAGACTTTTGAGCGGAAAATGAAACATAAATTCCTTTCTCTCTTAAGGTGTGGCCCCCAAAACTCAAGGGTGCTTCAGGGTAGGAGAGAAATTTTTCAAGCACGATCTCTTCTCACAAAATGTGTGCCTTCTCAGAGCAGAGGGCAAATGTGTACACACACACATGCATACACACACACACACACACACACACACACACTGGTATTCGAGTAGATCATCGAAACTTTGCAATTTATGCAGCCAGACTCTGCTCTGAAGCTCCCCATTCCGGCTGCTTTTATTACAACCAACTCTTCCAACAATGACTTTCCAACTGTAATAATTACAATTACAGCTATTGTCTATGAAGGGCTTTAGTATATGCGTTTCCCATACATTATCTCATTAAATTTTGTTTCTTTTTTTAAAACCACTCCCATTTTATAGGTGCAGACCCCAGGGCACAGAAAGGATAAGTAATTCCCTCCAAGTGGCACAGTGGCAGATGGAGAAGCCAGGATCCAAAGCCAACCTTCTCAGCAACCACACCAATGGTTCTCAAACTTCAGTGTTGCCAGGAGGACTGGTTGAAACAGATTGTTGGGCTGGTGATGCCGATTCAGTAGTCTGGAGGAGGTCAGAGAATTTGTGTTTCTAGCAAGTCCCCAGGTGGTGCGGATGCTGCTAGGTCTAGGACCACACTTTGAGAACCAGTGCCGGATACCACGTGGCCTCCCTTAAGCCAGAAGGCCTGCTGCGTAATAATAACAGCAAACACTAATAATTAAGAGCAAACACTTATGTAGCACCAACTATGTGCCAGGCCCTCTCCTACGTGTTATAATATATTAATTCATTTAATCTTCACAACCACCCACAAGTACCGTTATTATCCTCATTTTACAGAGGAGGGCACTAAGGCCAGAGAGGTTGGATAACTTGCCCAGGGTCACACAGCCCAGAAGTAGCAGAGCCAGGATGCAGACCTGGCTTCGTATGAAAATGGTCTATGAGTGCCTATGAGTGGACCCAGGCTTTGTCCTGACTTGACCTAACCTACCTCCGCTATATTTTCCAACCTGTCCACCATCTTTCTTGTTGCTGAGCTTGTGAATTGATGGACCCAATACATAGCCCTGCTTCTCGCCTGGGCCAGCCCAGCCTCTGAAAACTGGAGTGTGCGTGGCATGGACCCAGGAGTCCTCTGTTGAACTAGAAGGCCCCCCAACCCCAGAAGAGAGCCTCCTAACACGAGTGTGATAGTTAATGTTATGTGTCAGCTGGGCTCGGCTATGGTACCCCGTCATTTGGTCAAACACTAGTCTAGGTGCTGTTATGAAGTAGTCACATGTGCTCAAATTGGTTGGCCTTAAGGAAAGCAGAGTACCCTCCATAATGTGGGTGGGCCTCAATTAATCAGTTGAAGGTCGTAAGAGCAAAATGGGAGGTCTCTGCCTGCAGGAGGATCTGCCTCCAGACTGGAGACATCTTGCCAGGTCTCGCCTCACTATCCCACGCCCTGACCTACGATACTGGGGCACAAGACCGGCGGACTTTCCTGCCCGCCACCTGACCGACATACGGATTTTGGACTTGCCAGCCCACCCGCAATTTTGTGAGCCAATTTCTCAACAATAAATCTCTTTCAATCTCTCTGGGTAGGTCATTCGCCCATGACTATGGATTAATTTATCAGAAAAATTTCACCTTAGAGTCATGGTTCTTAACCTTTAGGGGGTACAGACCATTCTGGGACTCTGATGAAAACAGTAACCCTCTCCCCAGGACAACACATATCCCCACATATACCCCAAAATGCTGCTTACAGTATAAGGGTGGCTGCTGACCTGCTGAAGCCCATTCACGGTCTCTGGTCCCCAGTTAGGAGTCTTTCCCTTGGAAAGCAGAGAACAAGTCCCCAAGGGAAGAGAAGCCAGGCAAGTGGACTCTCCAAGTCCAGTTTCCCCCTCCGTAAGCACCATTCTCATCACATGCCTTCCTGCTTAGACGCCTTTCAGGGACCCCACTGCCTGTAAAACAGAGTTCAACCTGTTCTCAGGTTGGTGTGCGAGGCCCTCCTGACCTTTGGAACTCAAGTCAACACCCACCTCCCTGCAGCTTCTCCTGAAAGGGCCACAGGCCACCCTCTGGCCCCAAAGACAGTCCAGGCTCCACTGGTTTGTGGAGCATCTGGTTAAAAATGCAAATGCCCCAGGGAGGGTGTCCTTCGGTGTTGCAAACAGTTAACACACTTGGCTGCTAACCAAAAGATTGGCAGTTCAACTCCAACCAGCTGTGCCTCGGAAGAAGAGCCTGGCGATCTACTTCCAATAACTCAGCCATTGAAAACCCTATGGAGCACAGTTCTACCCTGACACATGAGGTTGTCGTGAGTTGGAGTCGACTTATGGCAACTGGTGATGGTGGCGGTGGTGTCTGCGGCGGTGGTGCTGGTGGTGGCCCTAATACAGGTGCTGAGGGCGATGAGAATTTATGAGTGTTAGGAACTTGAAGCTGACTCCAAGGAGAAAAGAAGGCACCTGTTCAATTCCAGTTGTCTTTTGGTCCCTGTGAACAATGCTGCACAGACCTCCTTGCCCATCTGCGCTTACATGCTCGTGGTGGCGTGTTCACGGATGTACTCCCGGGAATGGGATTGCCTGATCAAAGTTCTCATGAATGTTTCATTTTAACAGATGTTGCCAGATTGCTTTCCCGAAAGGTCTAAACAACTCACACTTCCACTCACAATGTATGAGAGAGCTTTTTTTTCACTTCCCCTCTGGCAACAAGCTTTGCAGTATTAAGTGACATATCATTGTAACTTTATTTTGCATTCCTTGACTACTAGTGAATTTTCATATAATTTTTGGTCATTTAGATTTCCTGTTCTATACATTGCTTATTCATATTGTCAGCCTTTTTTTTTTCAATCGTGTTGTTTATTCTTACCAAATTTTAAAACTATTTGTGTATACGTTGTATATATATTGACTGTCACCTATGCTACAAATATTTTTTTCCAAACATACCATTTGTCTGTTTACATGAGAGTGTTTGCCATGTAGGTTTTAAATTTTTATACATCCATAGATCTCTCCCTTTTCTTCTTTAGCTTCCCGCTTTCAGCGCCTGGTTCAGAAAGTCTTACCATGGAGGAGAAACCCCCTATGAGATGGATTGACACAACCCTACAACAATGGGCTCAGACGCACCAACAGTTGTGAGGATGGCGCAAGACCAGGCAATGTTTCATTCCGTTATACAAAAGGTTGCCATGAGTCGGAGCCGACTTGACAGCAACTAACAACAACAACCCCACCTCTAGATCTACACACAGCTTATCTTGCCAAATTTTTATTTATCTCTTTTAACAATAGTTTGTAATCCATCTAAAATTTTTGTATGGTCTAAAATAATGAGTGATTCCATTTTATTTGTTTAACACTAGTCTGTAATCCATCTAATTTTTTGTATGATCTAAAGTAGTGAGCAATTTCATTTTATTTGCTTCCAGATGGATAACCAGTTGTGTTAGCACCACTTGTTCAATAATCCATTTCCCCCCCATATTGAACCACAATTTTATCATAGATTAAAAATGTCAAATCAACTGGGACCTATTTCCGCAGCGCTGGAGGCGCTCACTCGTCTACGTTGAGAAATTTGGAAGAAAGCCTCCTGGCCAACCAACTGGAAGAGATCCATATTTGTGCCCATTCCAGACAAAGGTGATCCAACAGAATGTGGAAATTATCAAACAGTATTATTAATATCACACACAAGTAAAATTTTGCTAAAGATCATTCAAAAGCAGTTGCAGCAGTATATCAACAGAAAACTGGCAAAAGTTCAAGCCAGATTCAGAAGAGGACGTGGAACCAGGGATATCATTGCTGATGTGTGATGGATCTTGGCTGAAAGCAGAGAATAGCGGAAAGATGTTTACCTAAGTGTTATTGGCTATGCAAAGGTATTCAACTGTGTGGATCATAACAAATTACGGATAACATTGCAAAGAATGGGAATTCCAGAACACTTAATCATGCTCATGAGGAACCTGTACATTGACCAAAAGGCAGTCATTCAAACAGAACAAGGGGATATTGCATAGCTTAAGGTCAAGAAAGGTGTGCATCAGTGTTGTATCCTTTCACTACACTTATTCACTCTGTATGCTGAGCAACTAATCCAAGAAGTTGGACTATATGAAGAAGAACAGGGCATCAGGATTGGAGGAAGACTCATTAACAACCTGTGATATGCAGATGACACAACTTTGCTTGCTGAAAGTGAAGAGGATTTGAACCACTTACTGATGAAGATCAAAGTATGGATTGCACCTCAACATAAAGAAAACAAAAATCCTCACAACAGGACCAATAAGCAACATCATGATAAAAATAGAAAAGATTGAAGTTCTCAAGGATTTCATTTTACTTGGATCAACAATCAATGCCCATGGAAGTAGCAATCAAGAAATCAGACAACGTATTGCCTTGGGCAAATCTGCTGCAAAAGACCTCTTTAAAGTGTTGAAAAGCAATGTTGTCACTTTGAAGAGTAAAGTGTGCCTGACCCAAGCCATGGTATTTTCAAATTATGCATGTGAAAACTGACAACGAATAAGGAAGACCGAAGAAGAATTGATGCCTTTGAATTATGGTGTTGGTGAAGAATATTGAATATACCATGGATTGCCAAAAGACAAACAAATCTATCTTGGAAGAAGTACAGCCAGAATGCTCCTTAGAAGCGAGGATGGTGAGACTTCATCTCATGTACTTTGGACATGTTATCAGGAAGGACCAGTCCCTAGAGAAGGACATCATGCTTGGTAAAGTGGAGGGTCAGCGAAAAAGAGGAAGCCCCTCAACAAGATGGATTGACATAGTGGCTGCAACAATGAGCTCAAGCATAGCAAAGATTGTGAGGTTGGCACAGGACCAGGCAGTGTTTCGTTTTGCTGTACATGGGGTCGCTATGAGTCAGAAGCAACTCAACGGCACCTAAACAGCAACCTAACAACATTTCTGCATGCTCTATTCTGTTTCACTGAATATCTAGTCCAGATTTGTTTGGTTCTGATGATTTTGTAAAATATTTTGATACCAGGTAAAGCAAGCAATTCATTCATCTTTACATTTTAGATATGTCTGGGGAATGGTCTATTTTCAGACCCACACACTTTCAGTGTACGTGTGTGGGCAATTATCTGGCATTTATGTTTCTTTATAAACTTACATATCATTTTATTCAATTACCAGACCCCAGAATAATAAGAAAAAAAAACTTCGAAATTTTACTTCACTTGTATATTTATTTTGGGTGAACTGACATTTGCATGGTAAAGCATATTTTTATAACTCACTGTCTTTTTATTTTATTAGATTTTTTAAATTTTGGTGAAAATATACACAGCAGAACATTCACCCATTTATCAGTTTCTACATGTACAAGTCAATAACACTGGTTGCATACTTCACATTGGGTCACCATTCTTGCTATCTCTACCCATATTGTTTCACCACCATTGACTTTGACTCACTGCCTGCTAAACTTCTCATCTATGCTTTAGAGTTACTGTTGACAATTCGATCTCATATAGTTAATTCTTTAAAAGATTGCAATGATCATGGCGATCATTCTTTAGTGATTTAGCTAAACAGTTGTTTAGTTTAAAGATAATTTCACGGAATAATTTCAGCACATGGTTGGAAGATTTTCTCAGAGTGATACACATTTGGGGGTTTCTTCAGTCTCAATAGGTCCTGTAAGTCTGGATTCTGTAAGAATTTGAGTTCTGCTCCACATTTTTTCCCTTCGTATTTGATTAGATCTTGATTTCATACCCCTCAATGGGATTTTATGATGTTCTTCGGATAGGTCCTGTCCTTTCTTGTTATGTTTATTTCTAAATATTTTTGAGACTTTATTACTACTACAAATGATTATTTTTCCCAATTTTCATTTCTAGACGCTTATTACTAGAAGAGAGAAAGGCTACTGATTTTTGTATTTTTTATCTTGCAATTATTCCAACTTACTAAATTCTCTTTGCCCTCCCCTTTATTCTAAACACTTATTACTCTCTTAATCAAAGCTTTTGAATATAGGTTATGGTTGGATTTTTTTTTTTTTTTTTTTTTTAGCCCAGTATGAATGTGTCTCTGCCTTTGAATGGAAAAATCCAGCCATTCACATTTAGTGTAATTGCTGATCAACTTTCTTTTATTCCTTATAACTTATTTTATGTTTATTATTTGTTCCACCCTATTGTTTCATGTTTCTGTATTCTTATTTTAATTGGCATGATCAGGATGCCATTATCCATTTTATTTCTTCCTGTTGTTAACACGGAAGCTCTCCTGTCCTTTCCCACCCCAAGAATGCCTGCTTTCCCTTTCCCTGACTATCCATCTGGAGGGAAATAAACTAGAATCACTCACTACTTTAGAGCATACAAAAAATTTAGACGGATCACAGACTTATGTTAAAGAAGATAAATTAAATACAAATACTTGAAAATAAGAGATTAATTAGTCTCTTTCCCACTAAAGATGCATTGGGTTCCACCAAGATGCTCTATGTTGCCCATACTTCCTCCTCACTTCAGTAAGGTGAGTCTTGTAGATACTTTCACTTTCTTCCTCCACTTTACTCCTCTTTATCCTCAGGTGAGACTTTGGGATGCTCTTACTTTTCTCCCACACCCCACCACTCCCAACTCCTAGGTTTTGCAGAGATGGTTAAATATACTTTCAGTTGTGAATTTTAAAGGGTAGTCTGTTGCTTCTGCCTCAAGAATCTTTATTTAACAAACAAATTACACTACTCCAGACAGTCTCGAGCCTTGATGGTGCAGTGGATAAGAGCTCGGCTGCTAACCAAAAGGTCAGCAGTTGAAATCCACCAGTCACTTCTTAGAAACTCAGTGGGGCAATTCTACTCTGTCCTATAGGGTCACTATGAGTCGGAATCGACTCGACAGCAATGGGTTAATGAGTTTCCAGGCAGTCTAACTTTACATATTTATCTTTGTTGTTATTGCTGTTGTTGTTGGGTGCTATCCAGTCAGTCCTGACTAATAGCGACCCTATGAACAACAGAACAAATCAGTGCCCGGTCCTATGCCATCCTAAAAATTGTTGCTATGGAGTTCCGGCAAAATGGCGCTCTAGGCAGAAGCACCACGCCGTCTCTCCACAGCAAAGATCCGAAAAACTAAGCCAAACAGAATACAACAATCCTGAAACCCTATAACATCAAATGAAGAGATAAAGAACTCAGCCAAGCACCAAATGGACTGAGAAAACTGACAGAGAATGGAGAGCGAGGAGAGATTCATGCAGAGGTCCCCTACCAGCTAACACAGCACGGATCCACCATCTTGGACTCCTATCGGAGACCAGCAAACGAGG
>NW_004443981.1:8612706-8639739 GCF_000243295.1 Trichechus manatus latirostris
GTTGTGGGGTTGTTAACCAATGTCATAAAACAACATGTGTACTACTGTTTCATGAGAAACTATTTGTTCTGTAAGCCTTCACCAGGGAGAAGAGCAGGAGAGAGAAGCATTTCTCAATTCATCAAAATGTGAAAGAGTAGGGGCCTAGTATTTATTGAGCAGTTACTATGTGCCATACAGACATCGATAATTTTGTACATTATCTCATTTAATCCTCCCATCAGCCCTAGAATTAGATACATTTATCCCCAATTACACATGGGAAAACAGAGACTTGGGTAGAATAAATATTTTCCTCAAGGTCAAATAGTTGTAACTGGCAACTAGGAGTCCCTGGGTGGTGCAATTAAGTACTCAACTGAAAGATTGGCAGTTCAAATCCACCCAGAGGTGCCTTGGAAGAAAGGCCTGGTGACCTACTTTTGTGAAATTAGCTATTAGAAACCTTATGGAGTGCAGTTCTACTCTGAACACATGGGGTCTCCATGAGTAGGAATTGACTTGGCAGCAACTGGTAGCCCTAGTACTAACCCCTATTACGGATGAGACAACAGAGACTCAGGGAGAATAAATATTTTGCTCAAGGTCAAATAGCTAGTGAGTGACAGAGATTGGATTGCAACCCAAGTCGCCCTTATTCCAAGGGTCATGATCTTTGTACTACAACTTGCTTAGCACAAGCATTCTATGTCTAAAAAAAAAACCCTCTGTCCAGGAGTGCCTGGTATTTTATAAGGCTTTATAACATTCACATTTCCCTGTAGTGACACTATTTGGAATGAAGTTGCTGTTCCTGAGCGGAGGCGGAATTCATTTTCCTCCCCTAGAATCTGCCAGAACTAAGAATAAGCCAGGGACGATCTGAGTATTTAATAATGCTCTGAGCCAGGGGCCCCAGCCTGGTGAAGCATCACCTTTACTAATGAGATGAGACGGGAGAATGGAGATTGAGAGAGGGCTGTGGCCCTCCATGCTGACGCAGGGCTTGGGATCACCTAGATTTTCTTCTCCAAGATGCCGGACACACACACACACACACACACACAGTGCATGCACACACAGTTTAATACCTTCTTCAATTTGGATGCATGCTGGACTCTTTAATGAAACAGCCTTAGCATGGGAGTAAAAAAGAAGAACTTCCCAACTAATGGCTTTGTAAAAGCAACTACAGCTTTTCTTACTCCCTGATTTTTATATATTGCAAAGCAATTTTGTGCTAGCAATAAAGGAAATGAGAAAGAAGGGAGAAAATCCACCCCGAATCCCTGCAGTCCAAGCTGACACTGTTTTCATTCTTCCATGTTCCTTTGCAGGCCTTGTTCAGTTGAAAGACATATGTTTACAAAGCTCCAGTCTTTTTCACTGGGTCTTTTCCCATGCTGCAACATTATTTTCAGAGTTATTGTTGCTATCAGCTAAACTTTATTCTGTGGACTGGAGATTTCCTGGTTTGTTTTGTCTTGAAAATATCCCTACGGTTGTATCTTTTTAGTTGTTCGCAAATTTTGGGCCACCATGAGTAACAGTTACAGAGAACATTTACATGGAGAGAGTGCTACTGTTTTTGGAGTACTTCCTAAGGATGGATTGATGGATTAGTAGGTAGGTGGGAGGGAGAAGGTGGGCTAAACATGTGCTGTATAACCTTTACGTCTGTGGAGCTCTTGGGAGATGGTACGTGTAGCTCACAAAAGACTGAGGCTGTGAAGTGGGCTGAGCAGGGGGTCTGGGCAACACCACCTTGACTTCAGTCAGAGCCTTGCTTTAGACTCTTATATTTTAGACTCCTGCAAATACTTCCGTTTCAATAAAGAGTTGACACTGCTAAAAACATATTTGAAAATCAGAGGTCAAGATTATTCTGAAGAATATTCTTTCCCGTTTCCCATTTGTCCAACCAGTTGAAGCCAATTGCCTTGGAGTCGATTCCAACTCATGGCAACCCCATGTGTACAGAGCAGAACTGTGCTCCATAGGGTTTGCAAGGTTGTGACCTTTCAGAAGCAGATCATCAGGGCACCTCTGGGTGGGTTCAAACCTCCAACCTTTTGGTTTATAGCCGAGTGCTTAACTGTTTGCACCACCCAGGGACAACTTCCCGTTTGTCCATTAATGCATATTTTCACTCATTCAGTTTATTCATTTATTCAGCACTTTTTGAAGATCCACTCTGCCGGGCACCAAAGGTGAAAATATGGAAAAGTGAGTCCCTGTTTTAGTAAGCCCACAATTTAGTAGGAGAGGGAGACACTCTAATAGTGATAATGATGCTAAAAATTCACGTTTGTCGAGCTCTTACTAGTCTTCTGGTTTTCTATACAGATGATCTCATTTAACTCTCACAAGAGCCCTCTGCCATATTACCTGGGATTATGCCCATTTTACAGACGAGGAGATTGCAGCTTAGTAGTGAATCGGGTCACACAGCTAACAAGCACTATACTGGCTTCAAGCTGGTTCTCTCTGCATGGAGCCCAAGCCCTCCACGGCCATGTAACACTGCATCCCTTAACGAGATGACTTGGCAAGCCATGTGACAACTACTGTACTGTATAAACCACAGGCTGCGAGAGCCCCAATGGGAAAGGGGAGAACTGGGGAGACCCAGAGAGGGTCAGTGGCTCCACCAACATTGTACAGCCAAGGAGGGAAAAAGTTGAGGCTGGAACCCAGGCTCCTTGATTCCCCTTCCAGTGCTCCTGCTGTATCAGCAAACAGAGCAGCCTATTTGCAAAGAAGCCAGACCTCCAACTGCTGTGTCCTCAGATGGGGCGGGAAGGAGACTGCAGAAGTTCCTGAGACAAGAAGTGCCTTCAAGGGAAAGGCCGTAGAATTGAGAACAAGGAGAAATTTCCCAGATGAGCGACAATGGACATGCTGGATTTTAAGCACAACAAACTCTCTCCAGCTCTTTGAGAAAGTGGGTCAGCTCCCGATGCTGAAAGCCTCTTTGCCTGGAGTTTCTACCTGGAAAAGCATTTCACCCACCGCAGACGTCATTACTGCCCCCTAGGGGACTGAGCAGTCTGACAATGCTCCCCAAAATTAATGTGCAAAATCTCAAGAAATGAGAATCCGGGAAAGCGTCCCTCACTCCGCGCTGCCCTCTTCCCTCTGGGGCTGAAGCTCCCAGACCTGAGCACCAATCTGCTTTAACACAAGCCCCACGGCTTCTGGGAATGACTAAGGCGCCACATGGAAGGAGATGATGGTGTGCGGCCCCCAG
This sequence comes from Trichechus manatus latirostris, assembly GCF_000243295.1. Taxonomy (NCBI): domain Eukaryota; kingdom Metazoa; phylum Chordata; class Mammalia; order Sirenia; family Trichechidae; genus Trichechus; species Trichechus manatus. The sequence goes on from NW_004443981.1 coordinate 8,615,936, forward strand.
GGGTTCCATTTCCTCCCTGCCGCAGTCGCTGTAAGGACATCATTTGGGAAAGAGGGAAGGGCTGTGGGCCGTGGGTCAGGAGACCTGGGATCCAGCACCCAGCTTGGCTAGGTCTGAGTGTTCCACAGCTGCTGCAAGGAAGTACCACCAACTGGGAGGCTTAACACCACAGAAAATCCTTCTCTCACAGTCCTGGAGCCCAGACATCCAAAATCAAGGTGTCAGCAGAACCGTGTTCCTTCCCTCTGAAGGTTCTCGGAGAGAGAGTCTGTTCCATGCCTTTCTCCTAGTCTCTGGTGTTGCCGGCAAACCTTGGCATTCCTTGGCTTGTAGACCTATCACTACAGTCTCAGCCTCCATTGCCACATGACCTTCTTCCCTGTAGGTCTCTGAGTCTCTTCTCTTTTATAAGGACAACTCTCAGGATTAGGGCCCACCCCACTCCAGTATGACCTCATATTAACTGATAACATCTTCAAAGACTCTATTTCCAAATAAAGACATAGTCACAGGTACAGGGGTTAGGACTTCAGCATCTAATTTTAGGAAACACAATTCAACTCACAACTGCTGCCAACTGAGAGTCTGATCTTGGGTGGATCACGTCCCCTGACTGGGTCTTAGTCTCTCTACACTGGTAAAATAAAGACATTAGACCAGGTGGTCTCTAAAGTGTCTTCCAGCTCAGAAATGTCTCGGATTTGTGATCATCTGAGACCCAGCAATACCAGTAAAGTGAAGCATCAGGTGCCCCAGCCCACCAGGGGGATGAGCCTCTTGAACTCTCTTCCTTTCTTGTGCCCCCAGATCTGTTAAGCCTGGAGCTGGACCCTGCAGCCTGTGACCTGGCTCTGGTCCCAGCTCTTCCACACCCCAGCTGGGGGCTGGCAGGGCAAGTTACTCAACCTCACTAAGTCTCAGTGTCCTCACCTGTCAGCAGGGAGATGGATGCTCCTGACCTCAGTGGCCACTGTGAGGGTTAAAGGAAATGGTACTTGTGAGCTGCTTAGATGACAGTGGCCAGCATATAGAAAGTCCAAAGACACAAGGAAAATATTAGCCCAAGAGACAAAAGGGGCCACATAAACCAGAGACTCCATCAGCCTGACACCAGAAGAACTAGATGGTGCCCGGCTACCACCAATGATCGCCCTGACAGAGAACACAACAGAGAGTCCCCAATAGAGCGGGAGACAAGTGTGGAGCAGAACCCAAATTCATGTAAAAACACCAACCTTAATGGTCTGACTAAGACTGGAGGAACCCTCGAAGCCATGGCCCCTGGACACTCTGTTAACCCAGAACTAAAATCATTCCCAAAGCCTACTCTTCAGACAAAGATTAGACTGGACTATAAAACATAAAATAATACTCGTAAAGAAGGTGCTTCTTAGTTTGAGCAGATACATGAGACCAAATGGCTGGCTTTTGTCCAGGGGAAGGATGAGAAGGCAGGAAGGGACAGGAGCTGGTTGCATAGACACCAGAAACCCAGGGTGGAAAGGGGGGGGGTGTGCTGTCACATTATAGGGATTGCAACTAGCGTCACATAACAATATGTGTATAAATGTTTGTATGAGAAATTAACTTGAGCTTGAACTTTCACCTAAAGCACAATTAAAACAAACCAAAAAAAGCATACATGATATAATTTCTGCAAGCATGTATGTACTTACACACATACAGGAATGAATACATATATTGACTGATAAAAACAGAAATTTTACATGATTCAGCTTCCACTGGGTTAGGAGGATTGTGTGGGTTTTCTTGGGGCGGGGGTTTCTTTAATTTGTATTTTCAGGCTTCTATGTAATATGCTTACAAGCCTTTTGTAATAAGAAAAAATATAAAGGATGCTTTATTTTGAAAAGTTACATGTGGGAGATCTATAACAATAAAATCATATGATAAAGAAAAAAAAGAAATCTGCGTTCAGTGAGTGACCTGATACTCACAGCCTCTAGTTCCCCTCCTCTACTCTCTTGTAAACCCTCCTTAATTGGCCTCCTACTCCAACCCTCCCTGAACCTACTCTGGCCAAGATTATTCGTGGCCTCCTCATCTGATGTAACAAGTCATCTGTGTTGACCCCTCCTGGAAATGCACCGCCCCCCACCCAGTGTCCTGGATCTCACCTTTGACCTCATCTTCCTCCTGACCCCGGGCTGCTCCTTCTTATTTCCCCTGCTGGTTCCTCCTCCTCATCCAACCCTCCATTCCTGATGCTTCTTCCTGCTTTGTGTTTGCCCTGGCATTTGGCACAATAGTTAAGAGCTATGGTGAGCTACAGCTGCTAACCAAAAAGTCGGTGGTTCAAATCCACCAGCTGCTCCTTGGAAACCCTATGGGGCAATTCTACTCTGCCCTATAGTGTCACTATGATGGCAGTGGGTTTGGTTTTTTTTTTAAAACATATTAAGAAGACCTGGTGGCACAGTGCTTGGCTGCTAACCAAAAGGTCAGCAGTTTGAACTCACCGGCTTTCCTGAGGGAGAAAGATATAGCAATTTGCTTCCGTAAAGATTACAGCCTTGGAAATCCTACTGGGCAGTTCTACTCTGTCCTATAGGGTTGCTACGAGTCAGAATCGACTCCATGGCAAGTGGGTAATATATTATGCTGGAGAGGAAACTGAAGTTGTCAATGGTTTCATTCTACTTGGATCAACAATCAACATCCATGGAAGCAGTAGTCAAGAAATCAAATGATGTATTGCATTGGGCAAATCTGCTGCAAAAGACCTCTTTAAAGTTTTAAAAATCAAAGATGTCACTTTGATGACTAAGATGTGCCTGACTCAAGCCATGGTCTTTTCAATTGCATCATTTGCATGCGAGAGCTAGACAATGAAAAAGGAAGACAGACGAAGAATTGATGCATTCAAATTGTAATGTTGGCAAAGAATACTGAATATACTTCCAGAAGAACAAACAAATTAGTCTTAGAGGAAATACAACCGAAATGCTTTTTAGAAGCGAGTGAGGATGGCGAGACTATTGCTTACTTTGGATAAGTCATCAGGAAAGACCAATCACTAGAAAAGTACACCCTGTTTAGTAAAATAGAGGGCCAGTGAAAATGAGGGAAATTCTCAATGAGATAGATGGACACAAAAGCCACAACAATGGACTCAAACACACCAACAATCATGAAGATGGTGCAGGACCAGGTGACATTTTGTTCTGTTGTGCATAAGGTCCACCATGAATCAGAGCTGAGTCAGTGGCAATTAACAACAATATGTTATACACCTTGTTTATTTTGCCTGTCTCTCCCCACCTTGGATCCATGAGGGCAGGTAGTTTGACTATTTCATTAATTGCTTTGTCCCCAGGGTCCAGAAGAGGGCCTGATGAATCATCTGTTGGTGAATTGATAAATGGGAGTGTCTATGATGATGATGATGAAGTGTGCACATACCCATAGATGCTGCTCTAACAATGCCAGATTGGACAGGAGCAAAGACGTGCAGCAGAAAGGCCATAGACTTGATGTCAGCAAATCTGAGTTTTCATCCCAGTCCCATCACTTGATAGCACGGAATTTGAATCTGATTCATCCAAGAAATTTAGACAACACTTAGCTCAAGAACCAAGGTATAGTTGAGTTTGCCTCTGCCTGGCCACCATTCCCCCTGAGGCCTCTTAGGGAAATTTAGCCTCAGAGAACAAGCAGACAAAGGAAACTTTATGACCAGCTGGGACTCTCACTCCAAACCCCCAAGAAGGCAAGTGAATCCATCTGCACTATTGTGGGTTGAATGGTGTCCCCCAAAAGATATGTTGAAGCACTGTCTTAGGCTGGGTTCTCTAGAGAAGCAAAACCAGCAAAGTGTATAAATATATATATAGAGAGAGATTATATCAAGGAAACTGCTCATGAGATTGTAGAGGCTAGAACGTCCCAAGTCTGTGGATCAGGGTAGAGGCCTCTCCCAAGTCACGCAGCCACAGAAGCTGGCAAGCCCAAGATCAGCAGGTCAGAGAGCAGGGCTCCTGCTCACAGGCTGTGCAGATCGACGAATCCCAGGTTCGGCAGATAAGCTGATAGCTCAATTCCCAAGAACGAGAGATGAGACGACAGGAGGCAGCCACAGGATCCAGAGAGAGCAAAAAGCCAATTGTCTGCTTATATTCAGATGCAGGCCACACCCCCAAGGAGACTTCCTTTCATCTGATTGGCTACTCACAGTATATTCAATCATGGGAGTGATTACATTAAAACACTGAGAATCATGGCCAAGCCAAGTTGACACACAATCTTACCCATCACAGGTACTAACCCCCAGTACCTATGAATGTGACCTTGTTTAGAAATAGGGTCTTTAAAGATATTATCAGTTAATATGAGGTCACACTGGAATAGAGTGGGTCCTAATCCTATATGACTGGTGTCCTTATAAAAAAGGGAAAAGACACAGACACAGATGATGTAGAGATAAGAACACCATGTGAAGACAGGCAGAGGTTGGAGTAATGCAGCCACAAGCCAAAGAATGCCTAAGACCACCAGAAGCTGGAAGAGACCAGGAAAGATCTTCCCCCAGAGCCTTCAGAGAGAGCATGGCCCTGCCAGCCTCTTGATTTCAGACTCCCAGCCTCCAGAACTGTGAGAGAACACATTTCTGTCATTTTAAGGCACCCAGTTTAGGGTGCCCCCACGTGTCTGTCAGTTTGTCGTACTGTGGGGGCTTTCATGCTGCTGTGATGCTGGAAGGTATGCCACCCGTATTCAAATACCAGCAGGGTCACCCATCGGAGACAGGTTTCAGCTGAGCTTCCAGACTAAGACAGACTAAAAAGAAGGACCCGGCAGTCTACTTCTGAAAAGAATTAGCCAGTGAAAACCTTATGAATAGCAGCAGAACATTGTCTGATATAGTGCCAGAAGATGAGCCCCCGCCCCAGGTTGGAAGGCACTCAAAAGACAACTGGGGAAGAGCTGCCTCCTCAAATAGAGTTGACCTTAATGATGTGGATGGAGTCAAGCTTTCGAGACCTTCATTTGCTGTTGTGGCATTACTCAAAATGAGAAGAAACAGCTGCAAACATCCATTAATAATCAGAACATGGAATGTACGAAGTACGAATCTAGGAAAATTGGAAATCATCAAAAATGAATGGAATGCATAAACATTGATATCCTAGGCATTAGTGAGCTGAAATGGACTGGTAATGGCCATTTTGAATTGGGCAATCATATGGTCTAGTATGAACCAGATGCATCCATCATCAAAAAGAACATTTCAAGATCTATCCTTAGTACAGCTCTGTCAGTGATAGGATAATATCCATATGCCTAGAAGGAAGACCAGTTAATACGACTATTATTCAAATTTACACACCAATTACTAAGACCAAAGATGAAGAATTAAAAGATTTTTACGAGCTTCTGCAGTCTGAAATTGATCGAACATGCAATCAGCATACATTGATAATTACTGGTGATTAGAATGCAAAAGTTGGGAACAAAGAAGAAGGATCAGTAGTTGGAAAATATGACCTTGGTGATAGAAACGATGCCGGAGATGGCATGATAGAATTTTGTAAGACCAACGACTTCTTCATTGCAAATACCTTTTTTAACCAACATAAACGTTGGCTATATACATGGACCTCACCAGATGGAATACATAGGAATCAAATCAACTACATCTGTGGAAAGAGACGATGCAAAAGCTCAATATCATCAGTCAGAACAAGGCCAGGGGCCAACTGCAGAACAGAACATCAATTGCTCATATGCAAGTTCAAGCTGAAACTGAAGAAAACTAGAACAAGTCCACAAGAGCCAAAGTATGTCCTTGAGTGTATCCCATCTGAGTTGAGAGATCATCTCAAGAAAAGATTTGACACGTTGAACACTAATGACTGAAGACCAGATGAGTTATGGAATGACATCAAGGACATCATATAGGAAGAAAGCAAGAGGTGTCAGAAGAAACTCTGAAACTTGCTCTTGAAGGTCAACTAGCTAAAGCAAAAGGAAGAAATAATGAGGTAAAAAAACTGAACAGAAGATTTCAAAAGGCAGCTTGAGAAGACAAAGTATTATAATGATATGCGCAAAGAGCTGGAGACAGAAAACCAAAGGGGAAGAACACGCTCAGCATTTCTCAAGCTGAAAGAACTGAAGAAAAAATTCAAGCCTTGAGTTGCAATAGTGAAGGATTCTATGGGGAAAATATTAAACAACACAGGAAGCATCAAAAGAAGATGGAAGGAATACACAGAGTCATTATATCAAAAAGAATTGGTCGACGTTCAACCATTTCAAGAGGTAGTATATGATCACGAAACTATGGTACTGAAGGAAGAAGTCCAAGCTACACTGAAGGCATTGGTGAAAACAAGACTCCAGGAATTGATGGAATATCAATTGAGATGTTTTGACAAATGGATGCATCTCTGGAAGTGCTCACTCATCAATGCCAGGAAATTCGGAAGACAGCTACCTGGCCAACCGACTGGAAGAGATCCATATTTATGCCTATTCCAAAGAAAAGTGATCCAACAGAATAAGGAAATTATCTAACAATATCATTAATATCACACCAAGTAAAATTTTGCTGAAAATCCTTCAAAAGTGGCTGCAGCAGTATATCAACAGGGAACTGCCAGAAATTCAGGCTGGATTCAGAGGAGGACATGAAAGCAAGGATATCATTGCTGATGCCTGATGGATCCTGGCTGAAAGCAGAGAATACCAGAAAGATGTTTACCTTTGTTTTATTGACTATGCAAAGGCATTCAACGGTGTGGATCATAACAAATTATGGATAACATTGGGAAGAATGGGAATTACTTAATTGTGCCCATGAGGAACCTGTACATAGATCAAGAGGCAGTTGTTTGGACAGAACAAGGGGATTACTGTGTGGTTTAAAGTCAGGAAAGGTGTGCATCAGGGTTGTATCCTTTCACCATACTTATTCAATCTGTTTGCAGAACAAGTAAACCCAAGAAGCTGGACTACGTGAAGAAGAATGGGGCATCAGGATTAGAGGAAGACTCATTAACAACCTGTGATATGCAGATGACAAAACCTTGCTTGCTGAAGGTGAAGAGGACTTGAAGCACTTACTGATGAAGATCAAAGACCACAGCCTTCAGTATGGATTACACCTCAACAACATAAAGAAAAGAAAAATCCGCACAACTGGACCAATAAGCAACATCATGATAAATGGAGAAAAGATTGAAGTTGTCAAGGATTTCATTTTACTTGGATCCACAATGAACAACCATGGAAGCAGTGGTCAAGAAATCAAAAGATGCATTGCATTGGGCAAATCTGCTGCAAAAGACTCCTTTAAAGTGTTGAAAAGCAAAGGATGTCACCCTGAAGACTAAGGTGCGCCTGACCCATGCCATGGTATTTCCAATCACATCATATGCACGCGAAAGCTGGATAATGAACAAGGAAGAGAGAAGAAGAATTAACACCTATGAACTGTGGTGTTGGTGAAGAATATTGACTATACCATGGACTGCCAAAAGAATGAACAAATCTGTCTTGGAAGAAGTACAGCCAGAATGCTCCTTAAAGGCAAGGATGGCGAGACTACATCTTACATACTTTGGACATGTTGTCAGGAGGGATCAGTCCCTGGAGAAGGACATCATTCCTGGTAGAGTAGAGGGTCAGCGAAAAAGAGGAAGACCCTCAACGAGATGGATTGACACAGTGGTTGCAACAACAGGCTCAAGAATAACAACTGTGAGCATAGCACAGAACCAGGCAGTGTTTCATTCTGTGGTATACAGGGTCACTAAGAGTTGGAACCGACTCGGTGGCACCTAACAACAACAACAACAGTTTATGGTGATTTCTTATGGCAGCCACAGAGGTGATTTCTTACCTCTGCCCCAAGTGAACACCTTTGTCTGAGCTCAGCTGGCCTGACTGCTCTTGAGCAGGAGGGAGGAGGCTGAAAGGCTGCTTGGTTCCGCCACCCCACAGGCTGATCACGTGCATCTGGGTGACCTCCCTGCCTCCTTCACCTACTTCCACGCCCCCTCCCTTGGGGAGGTCACCCCCAGCTCTTCCTTTGCTTCCCCAGCCACTCTGCTTCCAAAGGCAATGCCCTCAACTTTTGGGATTGCTTTTTATTTTGCTCCTGCCTTGTTTTACCCGCATATATATCTGAATCCTGCTTTGGCCACTTAACATCATGGACTCCACATTTTATTTAGTTGATGCATGCTCTCATCTTTGTTATTCTTGTTAGTTGCCGTCTTGATGACCTCATATATAACAGAACAAAACGTTGCGCGGTCCTGCACCATCTGCATGATCATTGGTATGTTTTAGCTTTTTGTTGTGGCTGCTGTGTATTTGGAGTGCCTTCCAACCTAGGGGGCTCATCTTCCAGCACTATATTGGACAATATTCTATTGTGATCTGTAGGTTTTCATTGGCTAATTTTTGGAAGTAACTCTCCCGGCCTTTCTTCCCAGTCTGTCTTATTTGGGAAGCTCTGGTGAAACTTGTGCTCCATGGGTATCATGGATTGAATTGTATCCCCGCAAAAGACCTGTCAACTTGGCTGGGTCATGATTCCCAGTATTGTATGATTGTCTACCATTTTGTCATCTGATGTGATTTCATTGTGTGTTGTAAACTCTATCATTATGATGTAATAAGACGGATTAGCGGCAGTTATACTGATGAGGTCTACGAGATTAGATAGTGTCTTAAGCCAATCTCTTTTAAGATATAAAAGAGAGAAGCAAGCAGAGACACATGGGAACCTCATACCACCAAGAAAGCAGTGCCAGGAGCAGAGTGCGTCCTTTGGACCTGAGGTTTCTGCGCTGAGACGCTCCCAGACCAAGGGAAGACTGATGACAAGGACCTTCCTCTGGAGCCAACAGAGAGAGAAGGCCTTCCCCTGGAGCTGATGCCCTGAATTTGGACTTGTAGCCTACTGGACCGTGAGAGAATAAATTTCTCTTTGTTAAAGCCATCCACTTGTGGTATTTCTGTTAGAGCAGCACCAGATGACTAAGGCAATGGGTGACCCAGCTGGTATTTGAAATACCAGAAGCATAGCTTCCAGCATCACAGCAACTTGTAAGCCCCCACGGTACAACAAACTGACAGATGGGTCTCATCTTTAACACCTGTGTGATGCGCCAGTAAGTGAGCTGATTAAATCCCTCATCACACATTCATCAAGTGTCTGAGTCGGGCCCGTGTGAGGCCCATCTCGGCTTCCAAAGAGCTTGCAGCCTGACCTCACCTTTCATGTCCACACTTGCTCAAATATTTCCCGTTGTTGAGTAGTTGATTGGTTCAGATTTCCTCTTTGGTAAATAATTCTGAGATTAACATCTTAGGCCATAAAGGCTCTCCCAAGCTTTGGATCATTCATTTCTTCGACAATTATGGAGTGCCCTGGACTGTCAGGGGATCTGTCTCAGTTGGTCACATTTGGATCATTCATTTCTTCGACAATTATGGAGTACCCCGGACTGTCAGGGGATCTGTCTCAGTTGGTCACATCCTCCCTCTTCTACCTTCTCTGCATCCCAGGGGAAATGCGCAGAACCACGTTTCCAGAATCCTTTTCCAATACAGCTCCGGTTTAGTATCTGCAAATGAGAGGTACTTGCCTGAGATACAGAAAAGAGAAACTGTCATTATTCAAGGGCATCTGGACACAGGCAGCTGAGGTCAGCAGCAGCCCTTGGCTTTCAGGTGTCCTCTGCGGTATACCTGCTTTGGTGCTGCAGACAGGTGAGCTTCCTGCAATCCCTGAACCTTCGTATTATCTGAGAAGAGCTTTTCTGGTTGTGATGGGTACCATTGTGTTCCTGGCAGCCTCCCTCTTTGGGGATAACATACATGTCCCCTGGCCACTGATAGTGACAGCTGAACCCCTCACTGGGCATTGCCCACCTGTGGGGCATGGCCTCACCCAAACTTATGGCCAGTAGCCAATGATCAGCTGACACCTGGTACAAAGACCCAGCTCTCCTGCTCCTGCTTAGGTCAATGCTGGAGGATCGTCTCAGCTCCAGAGGTCCTCCTAAATCAGCTGAGGCCTCTCTGCAACCACATCATGTGTGAGTCAGCTTCTCCCTCTGCCTGACCCTTCCTTCCTCACCTCCCTACAGGTGTCTCCCCTGAGAGCAGCCCGAGTAAGTCTTCGTCACACTGCTGCCCTTCTCAGAGTCCGTTTCTAGGCAACCCAATCTAGGCATGATCTTTGCTGCCCCAGCCCTTACAATGGTTGTGTACGCTGTGCGATTTCGGGCTTTGTTTGTTGTGGCAACTAACGTTAATTATCCTGACTACAACATAAATTGGACTGGACGTGGAATTCCGCCATCACAACGAACATAAATACGTGCCCCTTGTAGGAGTTCAGCAGACAGTGAGTAAAGTTATAACTTAGGATGGAAATATGTCCGTTCATGTTATTCAAAGCAACTAGGAGGATTAGACAGGAACCTTAGGGGGCAGTGAGTTTATGTTAATGGGGGAGGAACAACTCAGAAAAAGAGGGTGAGAATGTTTGCACAGCTCAAAGAATGTCATCAGTGTCACCAAATTGTACATGCAGAAACTGTCAAATTGGTGTATGTTTTGCTGTGTATATTCTCAACAACAACAAAAATAAAATAAAATATTTTTGAAAATGGCACAATATTTGGTGAAACAGTTATTTGGGAGGCAGACCATGTGCTTCCTGAATTGGCAACTCCAGGGCAGGGGTTGGAAACCATACCATGAATGATGTGTGTTGGGTGTTACTGGCTGCATTTGATCAGATCTTATAAAAAGAGAGGCTCAGACAAAAAAGGGTGGGGAATACAGACAGAGTCCAGAAATTTGGGGCCTTAGAGGGATGAAAAAGCCAACTGATTCTAGATCCCAAACAGGAAGTGCTGGGATCAAAAGAGGCTTTAAGGGACAAACGTCCAGCCAAACTGCCCAGTAAAGATCAAGTTCACAGGAAAGATCAGAGTAAGGACGTGGGTTCTACGTACTGCTCCAGGTAACCTCAACATGGAGCCACCTTTAAGCTGGGGGTGGGTAGTAGGGCATGGGGCAAAGAAATAATGCAGATTAGGGACTAGTATGAAAACAAACTTTGGGTGTAGTTATGGAGGCATGGGCCTGGCTGGAAGCAAACAGACCAGAAGTGTAATAAGTTTGTGAGAATTATATTATCAAAGAAGCTACATGTTCAGACTGAACACGTCCTGAGTGTTCAAGTCTTAAGACAGTCCTTGCACCCCTAGAACACCATGTAGACCCAAAGAGACATGCAGTCCCCAGGGATGGTTTATCCCTTGATGTCCACTTCACGTCCTACCAAGATGGTGCGGAAAAAGGGAAGAACCTTCCAGAAGGTGGAACCAGAGCCATGGAGAACAATGAATAAAGGAGCATATCCCAGAGAACAGAGCTGGGCCTAACCATGGCGCCTTCCCCACTGCAGGATAGGGGCTTACACGTGTCTGCCCAGTGGGATTTCAGATCCACTTTGGACGGTGACTTCTGGGTACCACCCATCCCAGACAGAGGAAGCATCTTCACTGGAACCTCACGTAACAATAGCTACCATGTACTGAGCACCTGCCATGAGCGAGGTACTTCATAAGCATATCTCAAATCATCACAACAGCTCTTCATGGTCGAGGTCCCCACCTGTGTTTACAGAGGAGGAGTCTGAAGCTCAGAGAGGTTAGGTAGCTGGCCCAAGGTCCACAGCAAATAGCAGAGCTGGGATTTGAACCCAGGAGCGTCTGACTCCAAAGCTCATGGTGTTTCCACTTCCAGCTTGGTTTTGTACTTGCTGCTTTGAACCTCCCCTTAGAAGTCAACTGTATCATTTCAACTTCCCTGCTCATTCAGCCAACATTTACCCAGCACCTGCCACGTACCAGGAACTCTGCTGGCAGTCGAGTCTAAATGACTAAGGTGTGTGGAGAGAACAGCAAGGCCAGCTTTCTAACATATGCACCATCCAAATGGCCAAGGCTGACCTCTGTGAACACGAGACAAATGTCCAGATGATCAAAGTCCCCTCCCATTTCAATGTCGCACTTCCCCTTTCCTGCATCTGTAAGTGACCTGTAGGGTTCTCCGCCATACTCCCCGAGGGCCTTCCTCACCCTCATTAAAGCTGACCTATCCGCTGCCCGTTGTCCCCAAACTCAGCTGACTACACACCATGGTCTTTCTTCTCAGGAGGCAGCTCTGTAGACAAGCCATTCATTCATCCAGCCAACACCTAAGAAATCCCTTAAAGGTGCAGGTCACCCCGGGGTAGACCCTGGGGTTCCAATGACAAATAAGACAGCAGTGCCTCCTTCAAGGAGCTCAGGCAAGGAGGGGAAATGTGGACACACAAAATATGACAGGTGAGATGTCAGGAGTCCGGACATGGTACAGGACACATTAAGGAAGGTGGAGTTGTCTTCTTCTGGGGACAGGGGATTACAGAGGCTTCAGAGAGGAGGTGACGGTTCCATTAGCATGAAGCACGAGCAGCTCATCTTAGGCTTCCAGGAGAGAGGTGGGCCGGTGGGTGGTGTGGCAAATAACATCGAGGAGAAGGAACCAGCGTGAGCAAAGACACAATAGGATGAAACATCCAGCTGCGTCTACCAATTCCAGGTGGGGTGGAATGGCCGGGTCATAGTGCGTGTGTGTGTGTGCGTCTGTGTGTGTTAGCGGGAAAAGGGGTGCACAGGGAGATAAGTTAGGCCGGGGCCAGATTCTGCAGCACTTGCAAGACATGCTAGCGAGAGGCTGGGCTTATCCTGCGGGCAGTGGGTGCATCAGACCCCCCAGAGGTTTCTACATGCAGATCACTGGGCCTACACAAGCCACTGGGATTAAGTCAGGCTGGGCAAGGGGCTGTGAGTCTGCATGTTTGACCAGCACCCGGGTGGTCCCAGTGCCTGTGGTCCTGGGCGCCCCATTGCTATGGGACAGGAGGAGCCTGCGGGCAGCACCTTGGCCAAGCCCAGCCTCGCTAACAATGCCAGAGACCAGCCACACTGCATAGCTTCTGCGTTGTTGCTATGAGCTCGCACGTCAGCTCATAAAATCAAGACTCAGGGCCTCCGTGAAAACAAGGGCTCCTCCCCCAGCTCCCCAGTGGCCACCTCTCCCCAAACCACAGCCGAAGGCGCAGGCTCAGAGAGGGACCTGCCAGTGCAGAGCTGGGCAGGGAGCTGCACTATTGCCCTGCCCACACTGCCCTGGCCTCCTGGGCTCCAGAAAGCCATCCCAGCACCCGCCTGCACCTGAGGGCAAGCCTGCCGCTCGGCTGACTGTCGGCCCAGGGCGGATCAGCACACAGAGCCCCTGCTTTCTTCCTTGGGGCATCCTTACAGAATAAAGTCCTCTTGGGAGCCACTGGAGTGACTGTAGTGATGGCAACACAGGTACTGTGACAGAGAGAGCTGGGGGAAGTGAGGTCCTTCCCCAAAGCCTCGTATCATAGCACCACAGTTACTTGGTTCTTCTCTGAGAAAATGTCACAAAATAAGGTCGCTCAGCACTTGGCTTTCTGTCAAGTACTTCAAGTGCAGTAACTCACCCAAAGCCACACCTGCTGTCAGGGGGCTGGGACTTCAGGCTGGCTGACGAAATGGTTCGAAGCCTCTGTCTGAGCTGCCCACCCAACAGTGAAGCTCACTGTTTCTGAAGACAGGTGATTCTTTGTGGGAGTGCTCTGGAGAGCAGTTCAAACCCCCCACCAGACCCTTTAGAGACAGCTTTCACACCGGCCACAGGAGCAAAGGGCCTCTCTGCCATGTGCCCCAGGCAGAGCTGGCCCAGTCAAGGTCTGCCATTGCAGTGCTCTCTGTGTTCACAGCAAGAAAAGCATTTACTGAGAGAACTTAACCAGTGAGCCACCACCCATCCGTAGGTTGTCGCATGTTGCTGTGCTGCTGGAAGCTATACCACTGGTTTTCACATGCCAGCAGGGTCACACGTGGTGGACAGGTCTCAGTGGAGCTTCCAGACTAAGATAGACTAGGAAGAAAAGCCTGGTGATCTATTTCTGAAAATCAGCCAAGGAATATCCTGTGGCTCACAAGCGAACATTGTCCAATATTGTGTTGGAAGACGAGCCCTCTAGGTTGGAAGGCACTACACAAAAGCCACAGCAATGGACTCAAATACACCAACAATCATAAAGATTGCACCAAAAAAAAAAAAAAATTGCTGTCAAGTTGATTCTGACTCATAGCAACCCTATTGGACAGAGTAGAACTGCCTCATATGGTTTCCAAGGCTGTAAATCTTTACAGAAGCAGATTGCCACATCTTTCTCCCACAGAGTAGCTGGTGGGCTCAAACTGCCTGTCTTTCGGTTAGCGGCCAAGCTCTTAACCACTGCACCACCAGGGCTCCTTCAAGATGGCACAGACCTGGGCAACATTTTGTTCTGTTATACGTAAGATCACAATGAGTCAGAGTTAATTCAAAGGCAACTAAAAAGCCAGTTAGTAGAGGCTCATTTCTTATGCACCAGCGCCAACTGCTGGCTAAATATAAATCTTGATGGTCTTGCCGAGACGCAAACCCTAATTGGAACACCCCCAATTCAGACTTTCTCCTTATGATCAAATCACACAACATTCAGAATCCATGGAGAAGGGAGTGGCTTATTCCATAACTGGTGCTGGGTCAACTGTAGTGAGGAGGTTAATTAGATTCCTATTTCACACAATAAACCGATAGGAATTCCAGGTGAAATAAAGAGTTATATAAAAAAAAATATGGAATACAAAAAGAACTAGAAAACATGGAGGCATATCAATTTGATTTATGCTAGAAAATACTTTACAAACATAGAACCAAAATAAGATTTCATAAAGAAAAAGATTATCAGATTTTACAGGGGCAAATATATTTATTTCTTGGCAGTTACCTTAGATTGAAATAGACCTGAGATGTAGGCTCATTAGTGTGGGGTAAAGAATTTAGTTTTACTGTCAGTAAGGTGGCCTTTGTCCTTGGGACTTCCAGGCTATGTCTGAGAATTTGTGCTGGCAATTGGGGGCTGGCCAAACCGGAAAAGACTCACCTGGGAGGCCAATATCAACTAGCCCCAGGAGGCATGACTTAGCCTATCATGCAGGATTGGCCAATAAAAGCCCTGAACACAGAGGCTCAGAGAGCTTCCTGGTTGTCAAGAACATCTGCTCTTTGGGAGTGTCCCTTGGGACATGGAAGCTCCACACTGGGAACCTTCCCAGACCTCACCATATGCGTCCCTTTTTTTGTAGACTTTTCAGCTATAATAAATCTATAGTCCTAAGTGTGGTATACTGTTTGTGAGTTCTGTGAGTCATTTCAGTGAATTATCGCACCCAAAGGGATAGTAGGATCCAGCAGGTCAGAAAGTAAGTATGTTGTGTGGATTCCTGAGCTTGCAGCTGGAATCCTGAGTTTACGGCCAGCAGGTCAGAAGGTTGGGGTATTGTGTGGACTCCCCAAACTTGCAGCTGACGTCTGTCTATTTGGTAGTCTGAATGACAATGTCCTCTTAACTTGTGAGCTCTGACCTAGCTCCAGAGAGAGAGTGCTGCAGTGGGGCTGGCAACGAGGATGGAGAAGTGGGAATGTGGGGATTCGATCAATCTCCACATTTCTGGGATTGGATTCATGCAGA
Organism: Trichechus manatus latirostris; assembly: GCF_000243295.1. Lineage (NCBI taxonomy): Eukaryota > Metazoa > Chordata > Mammalia > Sirenia > Trichechidae > Trichechus > Trichechus manatus. The sequence continues at coordinate 8,631,588 of NW_004443981.1, forward strand.
TCCTTACTATGCAACTGGGAAGCATTCGCAGAATGACACCCACGAGAGAGTAAGTGAGAGAAGCAAGGCTGGAGAGAGAAAAGTTGAACTGTGATGCAGTTTCAAGAGAACTGGCCACAGGAAGCTCTAGAGCTGGGATGGCTCCTCCAGCTGCCCCAAACCAAGGCAAAGGGGCTAAACCTTCATGCCCTCACATGAAGCAGTCACTGGATGTGAGACGCCCTGGGGAGGCAGCTCCCAAGGAAGGACGCAGCTATGAGCCAGCAGCAGTCAACACTCCGGGCAGGTGGGGAGACGAGTGTCTCTAATGTTGAACAGGAAAATTCATAACAGACACCGCACTTTGACTTTAAGGTTTTTCTTACCCACAAAACCAAATATTCACTTTAAGGAAATCCCTGACCCAAATCACTCTGCCAACCAGTTTTCTTTTACCCCAAGTGGCAAAGTTAAATCTCAGAAGATACGGCTGGGTGGACGGGCGGAAACTACTTGAGAACTGATACTTGTTGATTTCAGCAAAAGGGGTAAAGTAGGGTTCAATCAGTTATGTTAAGATCAACCACTGGTTGATCTATATTTCCCCCTCTTCTTCTCTTTATAAGCCCCATAGCACCTAGCTTCTTCGAGCCATTTGTTTTTTTTCTGGAATCAAAATGTCCTCCCTACGTGCATATAGAATAACCCCTCAGAATAAACCTTATGTTCAGATTTCAGCGAGTTTTGATTATTTTTAACACTTTCCTGCAGACGGATCTGGGCAACGCACTACAGTATCCACTACACAGTGTTGGGAGTGTCCATTCCATCCTACCCTCGCCAACGCTAACTATTGATATTTTTAAATCTTTGCCAGTTTCATGGGTAAAACAAAATTAATATTGTTCTAATTTGTTAAAGCAACTAGACATTTTTATTTATATATTTGCTGATTTTTTTCCCATATTTTGTGACTTGCTTAGTCAAATTTTTTGCTCCTTTTTCTATTAACTAACCTTGGTTTCTCCTGAAAGTAAGAATTTGGACATTTACCAGGCTACGAATATAACTGAAGAGGAAGCTATGAGTTGAAGGCTTGGTCTTCTTCTGTAACCATAATTATAAAGCTGTAAATTTATTCTTAAGAACTCAAAAACCTTACATCTTAACTTACTCTTACCCTGCATTCCAATCAGTCATATTTCATTTTGATTACACGCTCTCTCCCTTTTTCTTAGGAGCCTGAGGGCAAGAGCTTTGATGAATGCTGGCTGTCAACTGCTGGAATGATCATCCAATTCTTTTGAGAGAAATTTATCTTCCAGCAACGTGTCACTTAGCTCTTAGCACTTAGAGGCTCAGAAATCTAGATATGACTACTAAACTTTTCTATCCCAAAAAGCATGCATGTGTAAACCTCTTTCAAAACCCTTTAAAAAAAAAAATCACCTCCCCAGAAGAAATCTTCCTGTTGTCAAGACATGAGACTTTTCTTTATAATTATTATAGATTTCACATGTTGGCCTACTGAAAGTATTTGGAGAAATACCATTGTTAAAATAGGCTTGGTGGGGCTGAAACTTTGAAAATCACCTGTCTGTAAGTAAAAGACAATAGACATTGTACTCCAAGGCTCGTTACAGTGTTATTCATAATAGCCAAAAGGCGGAAACAACTCAAGTGTTTATCAAGTGAATGGATAAATAAAATGTGGTATGTATATATATGTGTGTGTGTGTGTGTATGGAGCCCTGGTGGCACAGCAGTTAAGAGCTCGACTGCTAACCAAAAGGTTGGCAGTTCGAATCCACCAGCTGCTCCTTGGAAACCCTATGGGGCAGTTCTACTCTGTCCTATAGCGTTGCTATGAGTCAGAATCGAATCAACAGCAATGGGATACACACACACACACACACACACACACACACACACACACAATAAGGTTTTCATCGGCTGGTTTTCAGAAGTAGATAGCCAGACCTTTCTTCCTAGCCTGTCTTAGTCTGGAAGTTCTTCTGAAACCTGTCCACCATAGGTGACCCTGCTGGTATTTGAAATACCAGTGGCATAGCTTCCAGCATCATAGCGACATGCAAGCCAGCACAGTACGACAAATTGACAGACTCAAACATACCGATGGTCATGAAGATGGCACAGGACAGGGCAACATTTTGTTCTGTTATCCGTAAGGTCACCATAAGCTGGAGCCAACTGGACGGCAACTAACAAGAACAACAAATACACTGAGTTAGGAGAACCTCAGAACGGAGGCGGTCAGGCTAAGGCCTAAGGCCATAGGTTGACGCATTTTGCTTTGAGGCCGGCAAAGGGAGGAAGGAGGAGAACTAACCTGCTAGGGTGGTTCTTGGAAAATATGTTAAAATCATTCTGGGAAAGAATGTTAAAGTCACATACCCACCCTGTTATTAGAAACTGGCTGTCTTACACAGGTTATCCTGGTGAAACAGTTACCAAAGTTAACGGTTAATATCAAGGTTGCTGATAAGAAGGCAGACTTGTTCTGTACGCCTGGGTAAAAGCCCCCCTCTGTCTTTTGCTCCTCTGAACACTTTGTACTCTTGCATTTTGCTGCCCAACTGGAGTTGTTTTATCCCTCAATAAAACTCACTGCTTTGATCTTTTAGAGACTGAAGTTGATTTCTTTGCTCTAAGACAACATAAATGCAAACCCGTTGCCGTAAAGTCGATTCTGACTCATAGCAACCCTATAGGACAGAGTAGAACTGCTCCATAGGGTTTCCAAGGCTGTAATCTTTATGGAAGCAGACTGCCACATCTTCCTCCCATGGAGTGGCTGGTGGGTTCAAACTGCCAACGTTTCGGTTAGCAGCCAGCCCTTAACCATTTCACACCAGGGCTCCTTAACATGTACATACAATGAAATGTTATTCAGCCACAAAGAGAAAGAAATTCTAATCCATGCTATGACATGGAAAACTTTGAAAACATGCTGAGTGAAATAAGTCATAAACAAAACGACAAATAACATGTGCTTCCACATACATGAAATATCTAGAATAGGCAAATGCATAAAGACAAAAAAAGCATGGTTACCAGGGGTTGAGGGCAGGAGGAACTCGGTGTTATCGCTGAAGGAAGGGGTGCTGAGTTTGTTTAGAGTGACTTAAACTTTTGGAAATGAATATGGTGATGGGAGCCCAGCAATGAATAAGGAAGATAAAGAAGAATTGATGCCTTTGAATTATGGTGTTGGTGAAGAATATTGAATATACCATGGACTGCCAGAAGAAGGAACAAGTCTGTCTTAGAAGAAGTACAGCCACAATGCTCCTTGGAAGCGAGGATGGTGAGACTTCATCTAATGTACTTTGGACATGTTATCAGGAGGGATCAGTCCCTGGAGAAGGACACCATGCTTGGTAAGGTAGAGGGTCAGCAATAAGAGGAAGACCCTCGACGAGATGGAGTGACACAGCGGCTGCAACAACAGGCTATAGCAATGATTGTGAGGATGGCGCAGGGCCAGGCAATGTTTCGTTCCGTTGTGTTGTAGTGAAATATATATAACGAAAAGTTTGCCATTTTTTGTCAACAGGTTACAGTATTATGGTTAATACTTCTGTACAAGTAAAACTGTTGTTGTTGTTAGTTCTGTTGAGTGGATTCTGACTCACGAAGATCCCATGTGTCCAGGGTGGGACTGCTCCATAGGGATTTTAAGGCTGTAATCTTAAAAAAAAAAAAAAGTTTCCATTTTAACGATTTTTTATGTCTACCATATGTTTTTTATTGTACTTTAGATGAAGGTTTACAGAACTAATAGTTTCTCATTAAAAAGTTAGTACACATATTGTTTTATGACAATGGTTAACAACCCCACGACATGTCAACACTGTCCCTTCTCGACCTTGGGTTCCCTATTACCAGCTTTCCTGTCCCCTCCTACCTTCTAGTCCTTGTCCCTGGACTGTTGTGTCCCATTAGTCTCGTTTTGTTTTATGGGACTGTCTGATCTTTGGCTGAACGGTGAACCTCGGGAGTGACTTCATCACTGAGCTAAAAGGGTCTGGGGGCCATACTCTCAGGGTTTCTCCAGTCTCTGTCAGACCAGTAAGTCTGGTCTTTTTTTGTGAGTTAGAATTTCGTTCTACATTTTTCTCCAGCTCTGTCTGGGACCCTCTGTTGTGATCCCGATCAGAGCAGTCCGTGGTGGTAGTCGGACACCATCTAGTTGTACTGAACTCATTTTGGTGGAGGCTGTGGTAATTGTGGTCCATTAGTCCTTTGGACTAATCTTTTCCTTGTATCCTGTTCTCTTCATTCTCCCTTGCTCTCAGAGGGGTGAGACCAGTGCAATATCTTAGATGACTGCTCACAGGCTTTTAAGACCCCAGACACTACTCACCAAGGTAGAACGTAGAACATTGTCTTTATAAACTGTGCTATGCCAATTGAGCTAGATGTTCCCCGAGACCATGGTCCCCACAGCCCTCCACCCGGCAATTTCGTCCCTCAGGGAGTTTGGATGTGTCTATGGAGCTTCCATGACCTTTCCTTGTACGAGTTGTGCTGGCTTCCCCAGTATTTGTGTACTGTCTCACCCTTCACCAAAGTTATCATTTATCTATTGTATATTCAGTATTCCACCCCCCCATCCCTTGTAACCAAAAAAGATTGTTTCTTTTTGTGTGTAAACTTTTTCATGAGTTTTTACTGTAGAAGTCTCATATAATATTTGTCCTTTTGTTATTGACTTATTTCACTCAACATAATGTCCTCTAGTTTCATCCATGTTACGAGATGCTTCACAGTCATCATTTTCTTTATGGTTGCATAGTACTCCACTGTGTGTATGTACCATAGTTTGTTTATCCATTCATCTGTTGATGGGCATCTAGGTTGTTTCCATTTTTTTTGCTATTGTGAACAATGCTGCAATGAACATGGGTGTGCATGTCTATTTGTGTGACGGCTCTTATTTCTCTAGGATATGTTCCTAGAAGTGGGATTGCTGGATAGTATGGTATTTCTATTTCTAGGATTCTAAGTAAGCACCATATCATTTTCCAAAATGGTTGTATCATTTTCCATTCCTGCCAGCAGTGCATAAGAGTTCAGATCTCCCCGCAACCTCTCCAACATTTGTTATTCCAGTTTTTTGATTCATGCCAGTAATGCTGGGGTGAAATGGCATCTCTTTGTGGTTTTAATTTGCATTTCTCTAATGGCTGGTGATCGCGAGCATTTCCTCATGTGTCTGTTGGCTACTTGAATGTCTTCTTTGGTGAAGTGTCTGTTCATTTCCTTTGACCATTTTTTAATTAGATTGTTTGACTTTTTGTTGTAGAGGTGTTGGATTTTCTTGTCGATTTTAGACATTAGACCTTTGTCTCCCTTGCAAAATCCAAAATTTTTTCCCAGTCTGTAGGTTCTCTTTTTACTCGTTTGGTGAAGTCTTTTGATGAGCATAATTTTTAGAAGATACCAGTTATCAAGCTTATCTTCTGGAGTTTGTGTATTGTTAGTTATGGTTCGTACCTGGTTAATGCCGTGTATTAGGGTTTCTAGTGTTGATCCTATTTTTTCTTCTATGAACTTTATAGTTTTTGGCTTTATATTTAGGTCTTTGATCCATTTTGAATTTGTTTTGGTATATGATGTGAGGTATGAGTCCTGTTTCATTTTTTTGCAGATGGACATCCAGTTTTGCCAGCACCATTTATTGAAAAGACTGTCTTTTCCCCATTTGATGGACTTTGGGACCTTGTCGAAGACCAGGTGACCATAGGTGGATGGATTTACATCTGGGTTCTAAATTCTGTTCCACTGGTCAATGTATCTGTCGTTGTACCAGTACCAGGCTGTTTTGACTATCGTAGCTGTGTAGTATGTTCTTAGGTCAGGTACAGCAAGTCCTCCTACTTTATTCTTCTTCTTCAATAGTGCTTTACTTATCCAGGGCTTCTTCCCTTTCCATATAAAGTTAATGATTAGTTTTTCCATCTCTTTAAAGAATGTTGTTAGTATTTGGATTGGGATTGCCTTGTATTTGTAAATTGCTTTGGGTAGAACTGCATTTTAACGATTTTTAAGTGAACAATTCAATGACATTAATTACTTTCACCATGTTGTACTTTGTTGTTAGGTGCCGTTCAGTCAGTTCTGACTCATAGCGACCCCATGTACAACACAATGAAACACTGCCTGGTCCTGCACCTTTCTCACAATCGTTGTGCTTGGGCCCACTGTTGCAGCCACTGTGTCAATACATCTCGTTGAAGATCTTCCTCTTTCACTGACCGTCTACTTTACCAAGCATGGTACCCTTCTCCAGGGACCAGTCCCTCCTGATAACATCTCCAAAGTATTTAAGATGACGTCTCACCATCCTTTTTTCTAAGGAACATTCTGGCTGTACTTCTTCCAAGACAGATTTGTTTGTTCTTCTGGCAGTCCATGGTATAGTCAATATTCTTCACCAACACCATAATTCAAAGGCATTAATTCTTCTTCAGTCTGTCTTATTCACTGTCCAGCTTTCACATGCATATGAGGTGACTGAAAATACAATGGCTTGGGTCAGACACATTCTACTGTGTGGATCATAACAAATGATGGATAACACTGCGAAGAATGGGAATTCTAGAACACTTAATTGTGCTCATGAGTAACCTGTACACAGATCAAGAGGCAGTCTTTTGAACAGAACAAGGGGTTACTGCGTAGTTTAAAGTCAGGAAAGGTGTGCTTCAGGGTTGTATCCTTTCACCATACTTATTCAATCTGTATGCTGAGCATATAATCAAGAATCTGGACTGTATGAAGAAGAATGCAGGAGCAGGTACTGGTACTGGTACAACAACAAAGAAGTCACCTTGAAGACTAACGTGCGTCTGACCCAAGCCATGGTATTTTCAATTGCATCATATGCATGTGAAACCTGGACAATGAATAAGGAAGATCGAAGAAGAATTGAAGCCTTTGAACTGTGGTGTTGGTGAAGAATATTGAATATACCATAGACTGCCAAAAGAATGAAGAAATTTGTCTTGGAAGAAGTGCAACCAGAATGCTCCTTAGAAGGAAGGATGGCAAGACTACATCTTACATACTTTGGACATGTTGTCAAGAGGGATCAGTCCCTAGAGAAGGACATCATGCTTGGTAAAGTACAGGGTCAGCGAAAAAGAGGAAGACCCTCAATGAAATGGACTGACACCGTGACTGCAACAATGGGCTTAAGCATAACCAGGATTCTGAGGATGGTGCAGGACTGGGCAGTGTTTCGCTGTGTTGTACGTGGGGTCGCTATGAGTCGGAAATGATTCGATGGCACCTAACAACAACAACAAGGAATTTAAGACTGTTTATATTTCTATGTTGAATGGAGAGATGGGAGGAAGAAAAGTCACTATTAAAATACAGCAGAGAATTTGAATAGATATTTCTTCAATGAAGATAGGCAAATGGCCAATACACACATTTTTAAAAGCTCAATATCTTTAGTCATTTTTTGTTAGTTGCCGTGAAGCTGATTATGACTTGTGGTGACCCTGTTACAAAAACAAACAAACAAAAAACCCATCGCTGTCGCGTTGATTCTGACTCATAGTGACCCTATAAGACAGAGTAGAACTGTTCAGTGTTCTGCAGGATGTGGGTGATCCTCAGAGATTCTTCCACCAGGTGGCAGCCTGGAACCTTTCCTCCACAGCCCTACGTGGGGCTGAGTTTTGACGACTGCTGCTTGGAGTTTCATTTTCTAAGGAGTGGATAATTTTTTTATTCAGAGACTTCTTCCAATATTGTTTCCCTGTTTGCTGGATTGAATTGGCTGATATATGCCCTTTCTGTGGCTCATTTATCTTGCTTCCCAACAATCCCCCCTTGCAGGGGGTGGCTGACAGATTTTATTCTAAAGCTACACAGGATTTCTTCGGCAGCAATACTGATATTTTTTAAGCAATGCTAAGCAGCCTCCATTACCACAGTTACTGACTTTTTTTACTATGCATGGATGATTAATGCAGTTTTTATGCGTCTATTGGAAATCCCCAGGAGAGAGGGGAACCTATGGTTTTCCAAGGTGATATAAATACCATATATATACATATATACATATATGTGTGTGTATACATATATACATACATGTGTGTGTATACATATATATATATATATATATATATATATA
>NW_004443981.1:8639839-8745617 GCF_000243295.1 Trichechus manatus latirostris
GTATGTATATATGTTGTTGGGTGCTGTTGAGTCAATTTTTGACTCATAGTGACCCCATGTGACAGAGTAGAATGGCCCCATAGGGTTTTCTAGGCTGTAATCTTTACAGGAGCAGATTGCCAGGTCTTTTCTCCTGGGAGCTGGGCTCAAATACCTAGTAACACCTCTAATCACTTGGTGACAGGACACGAGGGCTTCAAAGATGCCAATAATCAAAGTAGCTCACACTACTAGCCTATTTGGGCATATCAAAACAAAACAAGAAGCTAGGACACAGAAAGCAAACAGAAAATAAATAAATATAATAACTTATTGATGGCTCAGAGACAACAGTCAGTATCCAATCACATAAAGAGGCAGACCATGATGCCTCCGCAAGCGACCAAAACAAGGAACAGGAAACCTACCAGAGAAAGAGAAAGTCTTGGAATTACCAGAGGTAGAATACAAATACAATACAATAATAAAAATTAGAGTAGGAATCAATGAAATAGAGAATATACTAAAACAATTGAAAGAGTTAACAAGACCAAAAGCTGGTTCTTTGAAAAGATCAACAAAATCGATAAACCATTGGCCAAACTGACGAAAGAAAAACAGGAGAGGAAGCAAATAACCCAAATAAGAAAAGAGATGGGTGATATCACAACAGAGCAAACTGAAGTTAAAAGAATCATAACAGAATACTATGAAAATTGTACTCCAACAAACTTGAAAACCTAGAGGAAATGGGCAAACTTCTAGAAACACACTACCTACCTAAACTAACACAAACAGAGTTAGAACAACTACGTAAACCCATAACAAAAGAAGAGATTGAAAAGGTCATTTAAAAACTCCCAACAAAAAGAAAAAGCCCAGGCCCTGAGACCTCACTGGAGAAGTCTATCAAACTTTCAGAGAAGAGTTAACACCACTACTACTAAAGGTATTTCAGAGCATAGCAAAAGGATGGAATACTCCCAAACTCATTCTATGAAGCCATCATAACCCTGATACCAAAACCAGGTAAAGACACCATAAAAAAAGAAAATTACAGACCAATATCCCTCATAAACATTGACGCAAAAATCCTCAACAAAATTCCAGCCAATAGAATTCAACAACATATCTAAAAAATAATTCACCATGATTAAGTGGGATTCATCCCTATGCAGGGATGGTTCAACATTAGAAGAACAATCTATGTAATCCATCACATAAATAACACAAAAGACAAGAACCACATGACCTTATCAATTGATGCAGAAAAGACATTTGACAAAGTCCAACACCCATTATGATAAAAACTCTCAGCAAAAGAGGAATAGAAGGGAAATTCCTCAACATAATAAAGGACATTTATACAAAGCCAACAACCAACATCATCCTAAATGGAGAGAGTCTGAAAGCATTCCCCTTGATAACAAGAACCAGACAAGGTTGCCCTTTACCACCTCTCTTATTCAACATTGTGCTGGAGGTCCTAGCCAGAGCAATTAGGCTAGAAAAAGAAAAAAAGAGCATCCAAATTGGTAAGGAAGAAGTAATATTATCTCTATTTGCAGATGATATGATCTTATACACAGAAAACGCCAAAGAGTCCACAAGAAAACTACTGGAACTAACAGAAGATTTCAGCCAAGTATCAAGATAAGAGATAAACAAAGAAAATTCAGTTGGATTCTTCTACACCAACAAAGAGAACTCCGAAGAGGAAATCATCAAATCAATACGATTTACAATAGCCCCCAAGAAGATAAATACTTAGGAATAAGTCTAACCAGAGACATAAAAGATCTATACAAAGAAAACTACAAGACACTACTGCAAGAAACCAAAAGAGACATACATAAGTGGAAAAACCTACCTTGCTCATGGATAGGAAGACTCAACATTGTGAAAATGTCGATTCTACCCAAAACAACCTATAGATACAACGCAATCCCAATCCAAATTCCAATGGTGTTTTTTAATGAGATGGAGAAACAAATCACCAACTTCATATGGAAAGGGAAGAGGCCCCAGATAAGTAAAGCATTACTCAAGAAGAACAAAGTGGGAGGCCTCACAGTACCTAATTTTAGAACCTATTATACCACCACGGTAGTCAAAACAGCCTGGTACTGGTACAACAACAGATACATAGACCAATGGAACAGAATTGAGAATCCAGACATAAATTCATCCACCTATGAGCAACGGATCTTTGACAAAGGCCCAAAGTCTGTTAAATGGGGAAAAGATAGTCTTTTTAACAAACAATGCTGGCATAACTGGATATCCATCTGTAAAAAACTGAAACAAGACCCATCCTCACACCATGCACAAAAACTAACTGAAAATGGATCAAAGACCTAAATGTAAAACCTAAAACAATAAAGATCATGGAAGAAAAAATAGGGACAATGCTAGGAGCCTTAATACATGGCATAAACAGAATACATACCATAAGTAACAATGCACAAGCACCAGAAGAGAAACTAGATAACTGGGAGCTCCTAAAAATCAAATACTTATGCTCATCAAAAGACTTCACCAAAAGAGTAAAAATTCAACACACAGACTGGGAGAAAATTTTTGCCTACAACATATCCAATCAGCGTCTAATCTCTAAAATCTACAAGATACTGCAAAACCTCGACAACAAAAAGACGAATAACCCAATTAAAAAATGGGCAAAGGATATGAACATACACTTTACCAAAGAAGACATTCGGGCAGCTACTAGATACACGAGGAAATGCTCACGATCATTAGCCATTAGAGAAATGCAAATCAAAACTATAATGAGAGACCATCTCACCCCAACAAGGCTAGCACTAATCCAAAAAACACAAAATAATAAATGCTGGAGAGGTTGTGGAGAGACAGGAACACTTATACGCTGCTGGTGGGAATGTAAAATGGCACAACCACTTTGGAAATCGATCTGGCGCTTCCTTAAAAAGCTAGAAATAGAAGTACCATACAATCCAGCTATCCCACTCTTTGGAATATGCTAGAGAAATAACAGCTGTCACATGAATAGACATATGCACACCCATGTTCGTTGCAGCACTGTTCACAATAGCAAAAAGATAGAAACAACCTAGGTGCCCATCAATGGATGAATGGACAAACAAATTATGGTATAACACAATGGAATAGCATGCAACAATAAAGAACAATGATGAGTCCTCGAAACATCTCACAACATGGATGAATCTGGAAGGCATTATGCTGAGTGAAATTAGTCACTCGCAAAAGCACAAGTACTGTGCAAGACCCCTATTATAAGAATTCAAGGAAAGGTTTTAACATAGAAGAAAACATTCTTTGATGGTTACAAGGATGGGGAGGGAGGGAGAGGGATATTCACTAACTAGATAGTAGATAAGAATTATCTTAGGTGAAGGGAAGGACAACACACACTACAGGGGAAGTCAGCACAACTGGACTAAACCAAAAGCTAAGAAGTTCCCTGAACACAACCAAACACTTTGAGGGACAGAGTAGCAGGGGCAGGGGTCTGGGGACCATGTTTTCAGGAGATAACCAGGTCAACTGACATAACAAAGTTTATTAGGAAAATGTTCTGCATCCCACTTTGGTGAGTGGCATCTGGGGTCTTAAAAGCTAGCGAGTAGCCATCTAAGATGCATCAATTGGTCCCAACACACCTGGAGCAAAGGAGAATGCAGAACACCAAAGACACACAAGGAAAATATTAGCCAAAGAGACAAAAGGGCCACATACCCAGAGACTCCTTCAGCCTGAGACCAGAAGAATTAGATGGTGCCCAGCTACCACCAATGACCGCCCTGACAGGGAACACGACAGAGAGTCCTTGACGGAGCAGGAGAAAAGTGTGGTGCAGAACTCAAATTCATGTAAAAAGACCAGATTTAACAGTCTGACTGAGACTAGAGGAACCCCAGAAGACATGGCCCCCATACTCTCTGTTAACCCAGAACTAAAATCATTCTCATTGCCAACTCTTCGGACAAAGATTAGACTGGACTATAAAACATAAAATAATACTCATGAAGAGCGTGCTTCTTAGTTCAAGTAGATACACAAGACTAAATGAGCAGCTCCTGTCTGGAGGCAGGATGAGAAGGCAGAAACGGATAGGAGCTGGTTGAATGGACAAGGGATACCCGGGGTGGAAAGGAGGAGTGTGCTGTCACATTATAGGGAGAGCAACTAGAGTTACATAACAATATGTGTACAAATTTTTGTATGAGAAACTAACTTGAGCAGTAAACTTTTAGCGAAAGCACAATAAAAAATAAATTTTAAAAAAATGAAGAAAAACTTGAAGTTGTCAAGGATTTCATTCTAGCTGGATCAACAATAAAATGCCCAAGGAGGCAGAAGTCAAGAAAACAAACAACGTATTGCATTGGGCAAATCTGCTGCAAAAGACTTCTTCAAAGTTCTAAAAAGCAAAGATGTCACTTTGATGATGGAGGTGTGCTTGACCCAAGTCACAGGCTTTCAATTACCTCATGTGCATGCAAAAGCTGGACAATGAAAAAGGAAGTCGGAAGAAGAACTGATGCATTCAAATTGTGGAGTTGACAAAGGATACTGAATATACTGTGGATTGCCAGAAGAACAAGTAAATCAGTCTTAGAAGAAGTAAAACCAGAGTGCTCCTTAGAAGCAAGGATGGTAACACTTTATCTTGCTTACTTCGGGCATGTCATCAGGAAAGATCGATCCCTAGACAAGGACATCATGTTTGGTAGAGTAGAGGGTCAGCAAAAACAAGAGAAACCCTCAGTGAGATGGACTGACACAATAGCCACAGCAATGGGTTCAAGTATATCAAAGATCATGAAGATAGGGCAGGACCAGGCATTGTTTTGTTCTGCTGTACGTAAGGTCATATGAACCAGAGCCAACTCAATGGCAACTAACAACACCACCAAAATTGGAAGCAACCTTGAATGAAGAATTCATTGTAGCTTGACCTGTAGTACGTGTGCAGTAAATACTGACTAAACAACCCCACCAGGTCATTCAGCCTAACTCAGCCAGTCTATTTTGGAATCAGATAACTGTCTGCTGCAGCCTAACAACTCCCACATCTGTAGATCTCTCTTTCAAGCTCGAGAACTGCATGTCTGTCTGTCTACTAGACATCTCTAATAGGAGGGCCCATCAACATGTCAACTGCAACATGCTTAAAACTGGACTCTTGGTTTCTTCCTTCTGCTTCTCCTCCAGGTGTTCATCTCAAGAAATGACCAAACCACCACTTAGTTCACCAAACCAGAAAACTTGGGACCATCCTTTTAGGTCATCCAGTCAATTCCCAGTCCTGTCAGTTCTGCCTCCTAGCTATCTCTCAGAAATACCTTTGGAACCCACTGACTCTTATCGACTCCCATCATCACAGCCATGTCCAAACCATATCCTAGAATGACTATAATCTCTTCCCGAATTATCTTTTAATTTCTGTGCCTTTCTTCATTTTCCAATTGGCAAACAGTTTATCTTTTGAAAGATGCTTGCCTAACATGCTTCAACACCATTCTTAGAATAAAGTCCCAACTCCTTCATGCAACTTCCAAGTCTGCAATTATCTGTCCCTTGTATACCTCTCCAGCCTCGCTCTTCACCCATCTCTCCACCTTCCCTCCCTCCATCTTCACCGTACTAACTCCTAGGCATCTTTCAGGTTCTGTTAGATATTTCTTTCTCCCAGAGATCTTTGCTGTCCCACAATTCGGGGTTATTTTCCTGTCCTATGTGCTCCTGGGACAGCTGGAACATTCTAGCTCATTTTACAGCCTATTGACATTGTTTCATTATCTTGATTATGAGCTCTATGAGGGCAGAGGGACAATTGTGTTCATAATCATTTTGTAATGATGTTGAAAGAGGAGGAGGAGAAAGAATAGGAAGAGAAAGAAGAAGGAGGAAGAAGAGAAGAAGGACAAGATGAAGAAAGTACTCAAATATTTACTGGATGGATAGATGGATGGCAGATCTGTTTTGAATCTTTACCTGGCCACTTATTAGCCATAGGAATGTGGTGGCTACTAGTGCTACTTATGGATACTCAGTTCTCTCTTTCCTCTGGTTATCCGATAAGACCATACTTCCTGGATCCCTTTTGGTTGGGTGGGGCGGTGTGGCTAACTGTATTCAATTAGTTTTGAGCAGAAGTGACCTATATTACTTCTGTCCCAGAGCAACGTGAATCCCTGTAATGTCCCTTTTCCTCTGGCAACTAACAACAACATTCAAAATGGTGGCTGCTCCATCAGCCTGGGTCATTGAGTGTCCATGGTAAGCAGGCTCTCCTGCCAATTTGCTATAAATATGTTGCATGAGTGAGAAATAACATATGTTGTTTTAAGCTACTAAGACTCTGTATTTGTTTGTTACTGCAGCATAACCTAGCCTACCCTGATTAATACACAGAACCTGAGTGAGAAAATTTCCTTTTGCATAAAATGAGAATACTAATACTGCTTTAAGGATTGATAATGTGATTATACACGGTATATAACCCTGTGCTGCCACTGCTGCTCTACCCTTCAGGGACCTTCTCTCCAATGCTTCCATCTCTCTGTGTAAACTCTTGGGAAAAGTCCCCTTGGTCCTGGGATCCTTCAAAATCTATCTGTGCTTTCAATTTGCTCCAGTAACCTCTGCACCTCCTCCCCTAGCCTCACCCAACATCTGATTATGTCCTCTCTGATTCTCTCCTCTTTCCCTAACCAGTTCATTTTATCTCCTTTTGTCCAGAAACTATCTCTTACATCATCCTGCATTCTTCCAAACTCTGTTGTTTATGAGATATTCTTTACGTACCAAGTCCTTCAGAGTTTGACACTTAATGTTCAAAGACAAACTCTTGGAAGTTAAAGAAAATACTTGCTTTTACAATTGATTGAAAATCTTGGTTTTCATGACTTGTCTCAGCGCTAAATATAAAAATAATGTACTTAGAAACTCAGTTGACAACTTTGTTCTCTCGGAGATTGCTTGTTCCCCTGAGGCCATGAGCCTCAGCTGCCACGTCCACTTTTAGTGGTGGAAAGATTGGGGAGAAAAAGGAACTAGCCAGAATAAAAAACATATATCTCAATATTTCAAAAGGTTATCCTGCTATCCCATTTGGCAGTATGGATAAATAATGTCAGCCTCCACATCCATGTAATATGAACAGGGCGCATTTGATGGCTGAGTGAAGATGCTCCGTTCTGATGAGATTCTTGATAATAGCATGCACATTTCTGATTCTATACCATTTATGGAAAAAAAACTTACATTTTATAGAATTCTATCCATTGACTTTCTCTCTCCCTGTGAATTAGGAAGTGTTAGAAACAAGTTGGAGGGCAGTGGTGGTTCAGTGGTAGAATTCTCACCCTCCATGCAGGTTTGACTCCCAGCCAGTCACCTCAAGTACAGCGTCTACTCGTCTGTCAGTGGGGGTTTGCGTGTTGCTATGATGCTGAACAGATTTCAGCAGAGCTTCCAGACTAAGACAGACTACGAAGAAAAGGCTGGCAATCTACTTCCGAAAATCAGTCAATGAAAACCCTATAGATCACAAAGGTTTGATCCTGTTGTGCATGGGATCACCGTGAGTCAGGGGCCAACTCAAATGGTAGCTAACAAAAATAGCAACAACAGAGACACATTGACAGCAAGGAATAGTAACCTACTCAAATGAGCTCAAGTACAAATGGACTTATTAAAATAATGAAGGGAAATGCACGCATATCAAGTATGGGGAATAAATAGAAACTGGAAATTTGTCAGCTTCCTGCTTCCCACTGGCTAGCATATAGATGTGGGAGTGGGGTCTCTTGGACCATGCAGTCAATGGCACTAGGGATGGTAGACCAACAAGATGAATGGGGCCTGAATCCAGCAACCTTGCAGAATGGAACCCAGCAAACCAATTTGGACTATGCTGAGAAAGATAAAAGACTTCCATCTTGTTTAAGCCACGTTACGTTGGTTTTGTACCACAGCAGCTAACTTATATGCTAAATATTATACCCCACGAGTCCTCTTCTACCTCTAACTCAACCCATCTCTGCATCTCCCTCTCTCTTGGGCCGTGTGGTCTCTCATCTTTTGCTCTCTGCTCACCTTCTATGTTCTCTCTTTGTGCAAACTCAGCACAGTTCCCCACCACGGATGGCGCAGCCTTCACATCTCAGTGGCAAATTCCTGGGAGAGGGAATCTCTAGCGGCCCCACTTCTAGCCAGGCATCGGCTTGGTCAGTGAGCTACAGCCAGGGCCTCAGGGCTCGTGGTGCCAGAGCTGCCCCCTTTCAGAGCTGATGGTGGAGCAAGCTCTCAGAAAGGAAAGTGAGGAGCGAGGACATGGTTAGCAGCTCGCTGTAGTACAGTGAAGAATACAGTCTTCTACTTTCTCAAGAGAACAATGTTGACACAATTTGTGGAGCCCAAGTTAATGTCATAGGAAATAAAGTAGAAATAGTTCCTGAGAGGGAAGTATGAGCACTTCACCTTAGTTCATCATCTCATGCAGTCCTCACTGCAACCGATGACACAGAGGCCATGATCTTCCTCACTTTATGAGAGGAAAGGGCAGCTCACGGAGGTGGAACAACCTGCCTAGGTGGTTAGAGGTGGAGCTATTTCCTGACAAGGTCTTAGGCTGGGTTCTCTAGAGAAGCAAAACCAGTGAAGTGTATAAATATATATATAGAGAGATTTATATCAAGGAAATGGCTCACAAGGTTGTAGAGGCTAGAAAGTCCCAAGACCATGGGTCAGGCTGGAGACTTCTCCTGACTCACATAGCTGCAGGAGCTGGAGAGCCCAAGATCAGCAGGTCAGACAGCAGGCCTCTGGCTCACAGGCTGAGGAGGCTGCTGAATCCCAAGACAGGCAGGTAAGCTGCTAGCTCAAGCCCCAAGAACTAGAGGTCAGATGAACTGCAGCCAGATGCAGGATTCAGAGCAAGCAAAATCCCACAAGCTTTGCCAGAAAGTCCACCCATATTGGATGCAGGTCACACCCCCAAGGAAACTCCCTTTCAACTGATTAGCTGCTCAGAGCAGATCTCATCATAGATGTGATTACATTATATCAGATCTCATTATAGAAGTGATTACATCATTACATAACTGCCAAACTGCATCATAACTGCCAAACCACTTGAGAATCATGGCCCAGCCAAGTTGACGCACAACCTTAACCATCACGGTCATGTTCATGGTTACAGGGGCTAGGACTTCAACATGACTTTTTGAGGGAAGACAATTCAATCCGTAACACTGCTCCTTTACAGTTGAGGATACTCTTTAGATTCCAGGTCCTAAAATTTTTCCACTCCAATATCCAGGGTTGGGAGTGGTAATGCCACATGTCAAATCTCAGTACAGTGTGTTTATGGAACACGGAAAATTTCATATGCCTTTGGATAAGGGTGGCAAGAGGTCTAGAACATCAACACATTTGTTGTACATTGGTACAGAGGAACTGTGGATGCATCTCTTTTTCTATGTCATTTTCCTTTCATGTTGTGATGATGGCGTTTGTACATTTCACAAAATTCAGGAGAACAAGATTGCTGTTCTATGTGGGAGAGGGTGTGTCAGAAGAGAGGGCTGCTCCACAGCCTTCCCTCCTGACTTATTTGTGGGAAGATAGAGTGAGTGGTTACCACACAGATCACTTGTGGAGTGACAGCCCCTGGAAGCTGACTGAATTTTACAAATATCCTGGAGCAGAGAAGATCTGGCTCTATCTCTCCCCCTACAAGGGCTAAACATACAGAACAAGGAACCCCCACCATTTATCTGGTCCCAGAAGGACGGTAGAGTCTGGCTCTGGTGAAGCTTGGAAGGAGTGGTAAAGGAAGAAAGGCAGATCCTCGGGAGAGCTGAGAGCACTGTTCTAGGTCTGGAGAGGCAGGGGAAACAGAACCCCTGTCCTCATGGAGCTCACAGTCAGCTTGGAGAGGCTGATAGTGCAACCAAACAAATCAGTATGTGAAGAACCACGTGGCGATAAATGCCTCTAGTTTGGCATTCAAAGGTCTCCCCAATTCAATCACCAGTCTGGACTATTTAATAGCTCTCACCTGTTTAAAATGACTTTGGACTTAATGTCATACAGACCATTGGCTCCTCTCAAGATGGGAAAATACGCAGCACAAACTTTCTAGGGATGGCCGGTCACTTGCATGTTCCCACCACCTAAGAAATGGAGATCCTAGAGCAGTGTTTGTCAAAGTGTGGTCCCTGGACCAGCAGCATTAGCACCACTTGGAACTTGCTAGAAAAGCAAATTCCTGTCCCCACTGCAGATCTACTGTTAGAAAGTCTGGGGGTGAAGCCCAGCAATCAGTGTCTTAACAAGCCTCCAGGTGATTCTGGGACACCCGGAACAACCGCCAGATTGTACTCTGGAGACGTTTCCTGTCACTTTGGGATCTTTCTAAAGTCACTGAGGAGGAGAATCATGGAATTATAGACTGTTACATCAGAGCATGACCTTAGGAATTATGAAGTTCAGGGCTGGGAAGCAGAACGTTCATGCCACCAGCACCCCTTCCTATACCTGTGGTAGACATTAATTGATCAAGGCACTCTACCTTGCCAAGTCTGGTAGTGGCTTCCCATTCTTGCTCAGTGCTGTATTCCAGGTAGCACTGCTGACATGCGAGTTGATGTGCCACGCCAGATCTACTGCAAGCCTCTTATGTTACAGATAAAGAAACAGGTCAAGAGAGGGGAATAATTTGTCCAGGTCTCAAGGTCAGTTAACAGCTAAGTTGATCTCAGAATCTGAGTCTTCAGAACCCCAGGCCAGATTCCTTCTAATCACAACTACCTGGCATAGATGTGGCTCCCAGAACTCAGCTTCATGGACCAAGAAGGGCCAGCAGAATATTGGGTCATCTCCTGGCTCAGGAGGCTTCCATTGTCTCTCTGGACCTGGTGGAAGATCGAACACTGCCTGGAATGTGGAAGACTCCCCAACGGGCCTGGGACTTTCTGACACTCCCATACAATGGATTTTCCTTCTCATGGGAAGCTGAGAGAACTACAGATTTTCTTCTATTATTCTTAAATTAAGCTAACTACAAAACAGCTGTGTTTCATCCCAGAGGTAAGCTACAAGGAGAGACAAGCTACAGATCATGTTTGCAAAAGCCCCTGTTGAAAGCCCTGCTTAGAATCATCTTTGCTTGTTTTTTTATGTTTCTGTGAAATATTAGGGAACACTGCCTCTCAAGAGAGGTAAGAATCCTGATTGGATGCACCCCCAATTCCTTCCCCAGGGAAGGAAGTAAAAACTATCAGAATGTGCCCCGTCCATTGTACACACACACAACTACACACCTTTTGCTGGAACAGCTCCTAACTGCCCCCATGGAGGCTCAGCTGTGAGTGGTGGGAACCCCTTGGGAGCTCTGCCTTCACCATCTGTGGCCCAGGACTGCTCAGACTGTGGATGAGCCCATCCTTGGAAGAGAGGGCTGCAGGCAGGGCAGGTGACTGAGTGCCGTGCTTGGAGGGACTGTAAGTGAAGGTGAAGCTCTTTAACCCATCTCCTCTCTTGGTGTTCTGATGTTTCCCTCCCACTGGGATTACAATCACAGAGAGGTTGGTCTCAGTTGGGGGACAGTGGTGGTTCAGTGGTAGAATTTTTGCCTCCCATGCAGGAGACCCAGGTTTGATTCCTGACATGTGCACCTCATGTGCAGACACCACCCTCTGTCAGTGGAGGCTTGCGCATTGCTATGAGGTTGAACAGGTTTCAGTGGAGCTTCCAGACTAAGATAGACTAGGAAGAAAGGTCTGGTGATCTACTTCTGAAAATCAGCCAATGAAAACCCTCTGGATCACAACAGGCTGATCCACACAGATCATGAGGCTGGTGCAGGATCAAGCAGTGTTTAGTCCTGCTATACATGGGGTTGCCATGAGTCAGGGGCAAGCTAAAAACAATATGGTACCCTTTGTTCAATGGATGGACTATCGAGAAGCCCAATGGGTAAAACAGATGTGACAGCGTAACTGTTTGAGAAATTAATTGGTGTCTGGCCTCTTTGGCTGCTGAGGACTCTTCAGTAAGAATGGAAAGGGATCTGCCCCCTCCCTTTCCTCAGTAGGATGGACTGCCAGGCCTTGAGTTCCAGACTGGGAACTCTCTTGAAAACAAATGGGCCCCTTTCTTTGTATTTCACAGGTGAGGACTAATCAAGTTTCTCAAGGACTTAGAGCTGCCAGAGAAGCCCATCAGTGCTTCAAACACTGCCCCATCTAAGCTCAAAAGCCCAAAGTTTGCTAGATTTTGATTTCTAATTAAATTGTCAGGAAAAGAAACAAAGACTTCTGGGAAAAATGTCTGATCCCTGGGCTGGAACAGGAAAAGTATAATAGGGACTGGACCACCTTATTGTGTCAGAATAGTAAGGAAGTGCTCCAAGAAAATGATGGGAATGTGTCAAAAGGACACAGGAGCCAGCTTGAAGGGACTCCCAATAGCCAAATCTGAGATAATCTGAGCATCAAAATCAGTAATGAGCACAATGGATTATAATAGATTGTATCCTACTGAATAAAATAACAATCCAAGAGTCCTTACAGACATGAATAAAGAAAGAAAGAAATGGTGGGGGGTGGGGTGGAGAAGGGAAAGCTCTGCCTTAGAGTACATTGCCAACTAGCAGAAGTAGAAGGAATGATGAAGTTAGCAAATAGTCATTTTGTAGCCTTCAGACTAATGCTAATGTTTGAATCCAGCAAGAATCATCAATGGATGCCAGAAGTTTGATGAGGAACAGTATACTCATACTGTTCAAGGTATCTCACCACAATTACCTATTAATTACAAAGAGAAAAACTAGCTTCTCAGTGGAGAAACTTAGAAGACATCACCTTAACCAAGTGATAAGCAACATCTTCAATAATGGACGAAATCGACCACAAGGACTTCTGATAGGTGCACCGAGAAGGAGGAAACATCACTTCTGTGGTTTTCCTGCCCCAAATGAATAACCTGTATCGAATCATGTAGGAACATCAGACAAACCCAAACTAAGAGCTAGTGTACAAAATAAAAATACCTCCATCATGAAAAACGTAAATAAACTGATGAACCAATCCAGATTAAAGGAGACTAAAGAATAACAAAAATTAAATGCACGTGGGGTTCGCCATGAGTCAGAATCAACACAGTGGCAACTAACAACAATCTCAAATTTCTTCCTGGATTAGAATAAAAACTACCAAAAAGGACAGTTTGGGGATAATTAGTGACATGTGAATAATTTCTGTAGATTAAATAATGTTGTTAGGTGCCGTTCGGTCAGTTCCAACTCATAGTGACCATGTACAACAGAACGAAACATTGCCTGATCCTGCACCATCCTCACAATCATTGCTATGTTTGAGCCCATTGTTGCCGCCACTGTGTCAATCCATCTCCTTGAGGGTCTTCCTCTTTTTTGCTGACCCTCTACCTTGCCAAGCTTGATACCCTTCTCTAAGTACAGGTCCCTCCCGATAACATGTCCAAAGTACATGAGACTAAGTCTTGCCATCCTTCCTTCTAAGGAGCATTCTGGCTATACTTCTTCCAAGACAGATTTTTCCATTCTCCTGGCAATCCATGATATATTTAATATTCTTCACCAACACCATAATTCAAAGGCAGCAATTCTTCTTCGGGTTTCCTCGTTCATTGTCCAGCTTTCACATGCATATGAGAGAATTGAAAATACCGTGGCTTGTGGAAGCTCCATAGACACTTCCAAACTCCCTGAGAGACTGAATTGCTGGGCGGAGGGCTGTGGGGACCATGGTCTAGGGGAACATCTAGCTCAATTGGCATAACACAGTTTATAAAGACAATGTTCTACATTCTACCTTGGTGAGTAGCGTCTGGGGTCTTAAAAGCCTGTGAGCAGCCATCTAAGATACTCCACTGGTCTCATCCCTTCAGGAGCAAGGGAGAGTGAAGAGAACAGGATACAAGGAAATGATTAGTCTGAAGGACAATTGTCCACAGCTACCAAGGCCTCCACCGGACTGAGTCCAGTACAGCTAGATGGTGCCCAGCTACCACCACTGACTGCTCTGACCAGGATCATAACAGAGGGTTCTGGACAGAGCTGGAGAAGGATGTAGAACATAATTTTAACTCACGAAAAAAGACCAGATTTACTGGCCTAAAGGAGACTGGAGAAACCCTGAGAGTATGGCCCCCAGACACCCCTTTAGCTCAGTGGTGAAGTCACTTCCAAGATTCACCGTTCAGCCGGGGAGTGGACAGCCCCATAAAACCAAATGGGACTAATGAGGCACAGCAGTCCAGGGACAAGGACTAGAAGGCAGAAGGGGACAGGAAAGCTGGTGATAGGGAACCCAAGGTTGAGTCAGGATAGTGTCAATGCGTTGTGAGGTTGTTAACCATTGTCATAGGGCAACATGTGTACTGTTTAATGAGAAACTATTTTGTTCTGTAAACCTTCATCTAAAGTGAGAATAGCAGCACAATTGTAAGAGCGTAGTCGATGTCACTGAACTGTGCATGTAGAAATTTTTTAAATGGAGTATCTTTGGCTATGTATATTTTCACCAAAAAAAAAAAAAAAAGGTCAAGAAGGGAGAGGGTTGACATGTTAGGGGGTGGTTAACCAATGTCATAAAACAATATGTGTACTACTGTTTCATGAGAATCTATTTGTTCTGTAAACCTTCACCTGAAGTACCATAAAAAAAGTTAAAAAAAGAAAATACCATGGCTTGGCTCAGGTGCACCTTAGTCCTCAAAGTAACATCTTTGCTTTTTAAAGCTTTAAAGAGATCTTTTGCAGCAGATTTACCCAATGCATTATGTCATTTGATTTCTTGACTGCTGCTTCCATGGGTGTTGATTGTGAATCCAGGTAAAATTAAATCCTTGACAACGTCAATATTATCTCCATTTATCATGAACTTGCTTATTGGTCCAGGTGTGAAATTAAAGAATAGTATATATCAGTGTTAAATTTCCTGATTTTGATAATTACACCGTAAGATTAATATCCTTGTTCTTAAAAAAATACACACTGAGTATTAAGGGGTAAAAGAACATGATATCTGCAATTTACTCTCAAAGGAGTCAGAAAAAAATAATAATTTGAATATGTATGTATGGAGAGAATGACAAAGCAAATGCAGCAAAATATTAATAATTGGTAAATCTGGGTGAAGGGTTATGGGAGCTCTTCATTCTATTATTGCAACTTTTTGATGCCAAATTATATCAAAATAAAGTGTTACTCAATAAAGTCCAAAGATAATTACATTTACTCATACCCATTTATAAACAGACCTGGCAATCTACTTCTAAAAAAAAAATCAGCTAGTGAAAACCTTATGAATAGCACTGGAACAATGTATGATATAATGTCAGAAGATGAGCCCCTTAGGTTGGAAGGCACTCAAAAGACAACTGGAGAAGAGCTGTCTCCTCAAAATAGAGTCAACCTTAATGACATAGATGGAGTCAAGCTTTCAGGACCTTCATTTGCTGATGTGGCAGCCATCAAAATGAGAAGCAACAGCTGCAAACATCCTTTAATAATCAGAAAGTGGAATGTACAAAGTATGAATGTAGGAGCTGGAAGCTGTCAAAAATGAAATGGAATGCATAAAGATTGATATCCTAGGCATTAGTGAGCTGAAATGGACTGGTATTGGCCATTTTGAATCAGAGAATTCATATGGTCTACTATGCTGGCGGTGGGCCAGTGGGATTAGTTCACAAATTGAAGAGGAATGGTGTCGCAGTCATCATCAAAAAGAACATTTCAAGATCTATCCTAAAGTACAACACTGTCAGTGATAGGATAATATCCATACGCCTAGAAGGAAGACCAGTTAATACAACCCTTATTCCAATTTACACGCCAACCACTAATGCCAAAGACAAAAAAAACTGAAGATTTTACCAACTTCTGCCATCTGAAATTGATCAAACATGCAATTAAGATTCAAGGATAATTACCAGTGATTGGAATGCAAAGTTGGAAACAATAAGGATCAGTAGTTGGAAAATATGGCCTTGGTGATAGAAATGAGGCAGCAGATCTCATGATACACTTATGCAAGACCAATGGCTTATTCATTGCAAATACCTTTTTTCAACAACATAAACAGTGACTAGGCATTCCTCTCCAGATGGAATACACAGGAATCAACTAGACTACATCTGGAGAAAGAGACAATGGAGAAGCACAATATCATCAGTCAGAACAAGGCCAGGGGCCAACTGCAGAAATAGACCATCCAATGTTCATATGCAAGTTCAAGTTGAGGCTGAAGAAAGTTAGAACAAATCCACGAGAGCCAAAGTACAACTTTGAGTACATCCCACCTGAATTTAGAGACCATCTCAAGAATAGATTTGACGCATTGAACGCTAATGACCAAAGACCAGAGGAGTTGTGAAATGACATCAAGGACATCATACATGAAGAAAGCAAGAGGTCATTAAAAAGACAGGAAAGGAAGAAAAGACCAAAATGGATGTCAGAAGAGACTCTGAAACTTGCTCTTGAACGTCAAGTAGCTAAAGCTAATGGAAGAAATGATGAAGTAAAAGAGTTGAACAGAAGATTTCAAAGGGCAGCTGGAGAAGACAAAGTATTATAATGAAATATGCAAAGACCTGGAGTTTAAAACCAAAGGGGTGGAACACGTTTGACATTTCTCAAGCTGAAAGAACTGAAGAGAAAATTCAAGCCTCGAGTTACAATATTGAAGGGTCCTCCACTGCTAACCAAAAGCTCGACAATTTGAATCCACCATCCACTTCTTGGAAACCCTATGGGGCAGTTCTGCTCTGTCCTACACGATCGCTATGAGTCAAAACCAACTCGATGGCAATGGGTTGTTGTTGTTGGTTGTATGGGCAAAATATTGAATGACACAGGAATCATCAAGAGAAGATGGAAGGAATACACAGTCACTGTACCAAAAAAGAATTGGTCAACGTTCAACCATTTGAGGAGAAAGCATATGATCAAGAACCGATGGTATTGAAGGAAGAAGTCCAAGATGCACTGAAGGCATTGGCTTAAAACAAGGCTCCAGGAATCCACACAGTACCAACTGAGATGTTTCAACAAACAGACACAATGTTAGAAGTGCTCACTCTTCTATGCCAAGAAATTTGGAAAACTGCTACCTGGCTAACCAACTGGAAGAGATCCATATTTGTGCCCATTCCAAAGAAAGGTGATCCAATGAAATGTAGAAACTATTCAACAATATCATTAATATCACACTCAAGTAAAATTTTGCTGAAGATCATTCAAAAATGGTTGCAGCAGTACATCAACAGGGAAATGCTAGAAATTCAAGCCCAATTCCGAAGAGGATGTGGATTGAGGGATATCATTTCTGATGTTGGATGGATCTTGGCTGAAAGCAGAGAATACCAGAAAAATGTTTACCTGTGTTTTATTGACTAGGCAAAGGCATTCATCTGTGTGGATAATAACAAATTATGGATAACATTGCAAAGAATAGGAATTCCAGAATACTTAATTGTGCTCATGTGGAACCTGTACATAGACCAAGAGGCAGTCGTGTGCACAGAACAAGGGGATACTGCATGGTTTAAAGTCAGGAGAGGATGTGTGTCAGGGTTTTATCCTTCACCATACTTGTTTAATCTCTATTCTGCACAAATAATCCGAGAAGCTTGACTGTTTGAAGAAGAACTTGACCTCAGGATTGGAGGAAGATTCATTAACAACCTGCAGAATGCAGATAATACAGCCTGGATTGTTGAAAGTGAAGAGGATTTGAAGCAGTTACTGATGAAGATCAAAGACTACAGTCTTCAGTATGGATTACACCTGAATGCAAAGAAAACAAAAGTCCTCACAACTGGACCAATACACAACATCCTGATAAACACAGAAAATATTGAAATTGTCAAGGATTTCTTTTTACTTGGATCCACAATCAATGCCCATGGAATCAAAGTCAAGAAATCTAATGACATATTGCATTGGGCAAATCTGCCGCAAAAGACATCTTCAAAGTATTTAAAAGCAAAGATGTCACTTTGAGGATTAAGGTGTGCCTGATCCAAGCCGTGGTATTTTTAATTGCCTCACACGCATGTGAAAGCTGAGCAATGAATAAGGAATCCCAAAGAAGAATTGATGCCTCTGAATTATGGTGTTGGTGAAGAATATTGAATATACCATGGATTGCCAGAAGAATGGAAAAATCTGTCTTGGAAGATGTATAGCCAGAATGCTCCTTAGAAGCAAGGATGGCAAGACTTCATCTCATGTACTTTTGACATGTTATTAGGAGGGACCAGTCCCTGGAGAAGGACATCATGCTTGGTAAAGCAGAGGGTCAGTGAAAAAGAGGAAGATCCTCCAGGAGATAGATTGGCTGCAACAATGGGCTCAAACATAGCAATGATTCTGAAGATGGCGCAGGACCGGGCAGTTTTTCATTCTGTGGTACACAGGGTCGCAATGAGTTGGAAGCGACTCAATGGCACCTAACAACAACAGCCCCATTTATAAGGAAAAAGCTAGACTCAATCAACCACTGAAGATTTCCACCCCTCAGTAGCTAACTGGATCCCTATTTCTGTTGGGTTCACACAGCAATGTAAGTATTGCAGATGGTTATGGGGATTTTTTTTTCCAAGTCATTTACAAGTAGTTGGAGAAGAAATAATGCTGAAGCAAATACTTATAAAAATTCCAAGCACTCTTATATTTCAACCACTCTCATCTCAAGAATCAACTTGAGTTCTTATAAGCGAGGACTCTTTCAACTGAAACTGGCAGAAATGCAAGTGAAACTCGTTTAGCACACAAGAAGATTTATCAGCTCACTTAGCTGAAAGTTCCAGAGCTCAAGAGTTCCAGGGCATCCAAAGGTATAGTCATGAATCAGTCTCACTCCGTCATTCAATTATGGTTATCTTTGCTTTTAGACAGGCTTTCCCTACATAGGAGCAAGATGCTACCAGTAGCTCCAGACTTACCTTCTACCAGCTTCATGACTTCAAGAGAAAGGGAACTTTTTTTCCTACTACTTTCAAGGAAAATATTTGCTTGCGTATTACTGGAAAAATATGTCTACTCCTGGTGGACTGTGGCCTGTGTGATGTAATCATTGATAGTACAGGTTTGGGTCATGTATTAACCTCTAGAGATGAGAAGTTGTGAGGTGGAGAGATTGTCAATATGGCCTAACCACTTTGTGTGACAATTCCCCAAGGAAAAAGCAGGATGCTGAGAGCATAAAAGGCATGGGTGGATGTCAGGCAGGCAAAAACAATAGATGTCAACTACAGTCCACCCTTGACTACCCAACATCTGCACATCATAATCTTCCCATACCTTCAGAAATGCCTCCACCTGACATAACACAACAAAATCACATACAAGAAAACACTGCCCTCTCCCAGACCTCAAAATAGAGTTAATCTAAAGCCATGTCCATATCCAGATTTCTGGGTGAATTTCATTAATCTCAATGAGGTCTGAGTGTAGCTTCTAGTGGTCCAGCAACATGACTGAATGATAAATTAACTCCTCATCCAACACATCTCTTGTACAATAACCAAAATCCAAAGCCATTGCTATCAAGTGGATTTTGACTGATAACGACCCTATAGGACAGAGTAGAACTGCCCCATAGGGTTTCCAAGGAGCAGCTGGTGGATTCGAACTGCCAACATTTTGGTTAGCAGCTGAACTCTTAACTACTCCGCCACCAGGGCTCCACTCTTCTATAATACCAAAACCAAAAAACCAAACCCGTTGCCGTTGAGTCGATTCCGACTCTAGCGACCCTATAGGACAGAGTAGAACTGCCCCACAGGGTTTCCAAGGAGTGACTGGTGGATTCAAACTACCAGCCTTTTTGGTTAGCAGCCATAGCTCTTAACCACTAAGCCACCAGTGCTTCCCTTGTACACTAGTGGACAGAAAAAAATATTGCAACAAAAATCCCTTTTGGAAAAGGAGATAAGGGCAAACAACGTAAGACTGACACTCCTCCACATTGTTGTTGTTGTTGTCAGGTGCTGTTTAGTCGGTTCTGACTCATACCAACCCTATGTCCATCATCTCTTTCCATAGATGCCCCTACAGTATGACAACGGATGAAGTTTCTTGAGCAGCCACTTTTGGCTACCCCTGCTTCTGCTCTCTGGGAAGATCTCACTCATCTGATGACCTTCATTGCTGGTTGTGAAGGATATTCCTTTGGAAGCTACATGTCTTTGGAATCCAGTTCCTGTTGGTGTAGATTCAGGGCCTCGTTACTGCCTTAGAGGTTGAGTAAGTCAGGCTTATGTTTCCCAGGTTCAATGACCTTAAAAACTCATTAAGATTCTGGTCTATTTGTTTCAGGCCAACTCCTTGGAACAGCATCCAAAGACAGAACTATGCTTGAGGTGTGGTCCTTGCATCCAGGTCATGGCTTCGGAAATCCTACAGATTAGAAACAGACTTCTGTTCTGTCTACCCCAACCATCCCTCCATTGGATGGCCTCTATCATGGCCAAGTAACATGGCAAACACAGTCTGGGGAGGTGAGCATGCTTCTGTGCTCTACACCCAGGCTGGATCTCAGTGATGACTCTTTACATTGGGCAGCCTTCACCCTTTCCAACGGCACATGTAGGACAGGAAGGAGGCACATGGGCAGGATTGCTGGGGTAAGAGCAGGGTCACACTTTTCGAGAATCCTCCACGTCTTGCTCTGTTTCTTTCCCCACAATTACTTGATCTGGGGACAGAGCTGGCTTTTTAATCTTCTAACGGGGAAGATTATCAAACTCTTAGTCAATTTGGATTATTGACCACAGGCAGAAAAAAACCTCTTTCAGGAAAGTCAGATTTTATTCCTTCATATCACTTGGATGGGCCAGCTTCCATCAAAGCTCATATCTTTCATGTAAGAACTAAATGAAGTCCACGAGATGCAGCCAACCTGCCAATACCTTTCCATTGTTTTCTGCCATGTCTCTTAAAGCCCAGTACCAGTAGGCACGTGGTTACGGTCCCAGGACAAGCAAGCAACTCTTGGCCAGCTGATTTGTTCCTGCATACCAAGGGTTGCCAACTTCCCAGCTGCAGATGGGGAGATTCTCAACTGCCCCACATCATTTTCTATTCAACTGATTCCTCATTCTAGGTCCTGTCACTTTCAACACCCCACTTCTGCTACCAATTTCAATATTAGTCAGAACTCCTTTGGTTGTAGGCCAAACTCCAATTAACTGCCTCCAGGAACTGAAAAGTCTGGAGGTAGCTATGCCTTCAGGTACATAGGATCCAGGTGCTCAAATGATGCTACTGGGAACTTTCTCTCTCTTCATCTCCCAGCTCTGCTTCCTTATGGATTGGCTTTGGTAGGAAGATGGCGACTAGCAGCTCTAGATTTACATTCTAGAGCTTAGCAACCTCAGCAGAAACACAGCTTCTCTTTCCACGCAAAACTCCAGAGCTGACTTTCATTGGACCCACTTGGGATTGTGTGTCCACCTCTGATTCAGATTCCCATGGCAGTGGAAGCTAGAGTCAGTCCCATCTGAGCCGCATAGACAGAGAACCGAGGATGGGGATTACCCAAGGAAAGCGGGTGCTGTTCCAGAGGGTAGAATGGATGCTGGACAGGCACACATCACACATGTCTACTCTAAGTTTTCAGACTTAAATGGCAGCTGAAGCTAAAGAGCACAAAGGAAAGGATGCACATTTCTGGAAGACCTACTATGTGCCTTTCATCTGCTCAATTTATTTGTACAACATAAAATTTTGAGCAACTACTATTGCAACTAATAACAACAGCTAATTCATTTATTGCACTTACCGTGTATTGGGCCCTGTTTTAAAGCACTTTAAATATATTAACTCATTTAATCCTCACAAGAATCCTTGGGTGGCACAAACAGGTAACACGCCCTGCTGCTAACCAAAAGGTTGGAGGTTCAAATCCACCCAGAGATGCATCAGAAGAAAGGCCTGGTGATCTACTTCTGAAAAAATAGCCATCGAAAACCCTATGAAGCACAGTTCTACTCTGACACACATGGGGTCACCATGAGTCGAAATTGACTCAACAGCAATTGGTTAAAACCTCACAATTCTATTATTATTATCCCATTTTACAGATGAGCAAACTGAAGCATAGAGCATTAAGCAAACCATTCAAGATTATATAGCTAGTTAGGTGCAGAGCTGAGCATCCAAGCAGGCCTGAGTCCAGAGTCACTGCTTGCCTATCGCCCCAGGTTTAGAAGGGTGCAGTGACAAGGAAGCCAGTGGGCTCCTTCCATGGCTCTCACACTGTAGGGAGCCATGTTCGGTGCAGTAAGCAATGAGTGGTCCACTGAGGGTGGGCACAGAACCTGGGCACCCACCTGGCCTCGGATAGGTTCCTGGAGGAGGAGATGTCTGCACAGAGCCATGAAGGAGGAGGAGGAGGCAAGCAGAAGGGGGCGGGTGGGGAGGATGAATGTGTCCCAGGCAGAGGGGACACTGTGAGCAAAGGCCAGGAGACAAGAGGGAACATGGCTGTTTGGATAAGTCAAAACAGTTGAGCATGGCCAGAGTGAAGAAATCGAAATAAGGGAAGAGGAAGCTGAAGAAGCTGGCAGGGGAAGGACTGGGAGGGTCGGGGGAGCCATGCAGAGGAGCCCAAGCACTGTCCTCAGCATCACTGAGGGGCCATAGGGGAGCTAGGTAGTGAGGGGTTCAAGTGGAGGCACTTATTTTAATTGAATCCTCACAGTCCTGTGCAGTCAGTGATATTAACCCATTTTTCAGAAAGGAGAAATTGAGGCTCCCAAAGGTTAAGTTGCCTACCAAAAACCAAACTCGTTACCGTCTAGTCAATTTTGACTCACAGCAACCCTACAGGCAGAGTAGAACTGCCCCGTAGGGTTTCCAAGCAGCAGCTGGTGGATTTGAACTGCTGACCTTTGGGTTAGCAGCAGAGCTCTTAACCACTGTGCCACCAGGGCTCCTTAAGTTGCCTAGTCAGAGGCAAAGTCAGAATTTGAATGGGGGTCTGACCTGTTGTACAAGAGCCCCAAGAAACACTTCTTATTCTCAGGAGTTGGGAGAGATGAGGCGATGGCAGTGGACCTATCACTAGGCCAGGAGCTGAGTTCAAGTCCTGCTCATCCATTCATTAGTCACATGACTCTGGAAAGGTGCCTTCTCCTCTCTGAAAGGTGACCTTGCCGTGACCTGGACTGCCCTGGGCAGGCAGAGCTGGAGGAGCAGTGGCTTCCCATTAGCTTCTCCGTCACAGCCCTGCCGCCCTTGCCAGCAGTCCTTTGCCTTCCCCATCGTTTCCTCCCAGTGCAATCAGCGGTTTAATTAAAATTAGTTCATCAGACTCTTTGGAGGCACAGCCGACAGAGAAAGCAAAAACAGCAATTAACTTCTGGGGATGGTGCCTGGAGATATGGAAGTTTCCTATGAAGAAAAGCTAGTGTGCGTGGCATGGAAGGATTTAGCTGGTGGGTTTGGGAGAGGGAGACACTTTCCTTTCTGTGTGGGAAGGTCGCTGGCAGGCGTAAAGCAGGCATTTCAGAGGGGTGCACTTCATTTCTGAGGTCAACTATTCCACACTCCCAATGGCCAGGCAAGGTCCCTGGTCTAGGAGGAGTGGGCGGTTGGCTTCCCCAGATAGTGATCTTGCTCTCCGTGATGTGTGTTTAGGAAACAGGGGACTGACGAAAGAATGAACAAACAAGTCTTAGTAGAAATACCACCCGAATGCTCTTTAGATGCAAGGATGGCAAGACCTCACCTCACTTACTTTGGACATGTCATCTGGAAAGACCAATTGCTAGAAAAGGACATCATGTTTTGAAAAGTCAGCGAAAACAAGGAAAACCCTCAATGAGATGGATTGACACAATAGCTCCAACAATGGACTCCAACAATACCAAAGATCAGGAAGACAGAGCAGGACTGGGCAATGTTTCGTTCCGTTATACATAACATTGCTATGGGTCGGAGCCAACTTGAAGGCAGCTAACATTTTGGTTCAAACTGCGCGCTCAGGGCTCTTGCTGGGGCATGTTGTCTCCCCTCCTCTCTGCCCACCAGCCCCAAACAGGCTGCCCAGACCCCTGCAGCCTTTCTGCATTCCCTTTCACCAGCTCAGATGAGTTTTTCACTCTGACCTGTCTATACCAGTGCTCTTTCATAGAAATAGAAGGTGCGCCATATATGCAATTTCAAATTTTCTAGTAGTCACACTGAAAAGGTAAAAAGACACAGATGAAGTTCAATAATATGTTTTATCTAGTCCAATATATCCAAAATATTGTCATTTCAACAGGTAATCAATATTAAAAAATCATTAGGTCTTTTATACTAAGTCTCTGAAATCCATTGTGTTATTTTACACTTATGTCTCAATTCGGAGTAGCCATTTTTCAAGTGCTCAGTAGTCACATGCGGCCAGTGGCTACCATATTGGATAGTGCAGCTGTATACTTTGTGTTAATGTTGGGTGATGCCCATTTCTCCGTTTATCACCTTGGTACATTTCCTTCCCATGGAACTGTGACCACTGAGGTTTATTGACCTCCAGGGAGCCTGGCCCAGTGCCTGGCTCTTGGTTGTTGTTAGCTGCTTTCGAGTTGGCCCCTGACTCATAGTGACCCTATGTACAACGGAATGAAGTGTTGCCCACTCCTGTGCCATCCCCATGCTTGGTTGTGGATTGGACAGTTGTGATCCATAGGGGTGTCAATGGTTGAGTTTTGGAAGTAGACTGCCAGGCCTTCCTTCCTAGTCTGTCTTGGTCTGGAGGTTCAGCTGAAACATGTTCAGCATCATAGCAGTACACAAGGCTCCACCGACAGATCGGTGGTGGCTGTGCATGAGGTGCTTTGGTCAGGAGTCAAACTCGGGTCTTCCATATGGAAGGCAAGAATCCTACCACTAAGCCACCGATGACTGGATCTTGATAGGAGCCCACTCATCATTTTGGAGTGAATGAATGATTGTATGTCAGGGCCCTCTGCTCTCATATTAAGAGATGGTGCTAGGAGATGCAGATTTCCAATTCTCCCCATAACAATGGCCATGGAATCCTGCTCCAAGTTCCTTTTCCTTTCTACACTGGAAACCAAATCTTCACTCATGTTAAAGATCAGCCCTGACATGTGCACATGGGCAAACAAAAACAGATGATGCCATTGAGGGGAAGAGAAGGAAATGTTTCACCTCCTCCATCCCCCTACTTAATTTCATCCATTCGTTTATTCGACCAAGAAAGTTTATTGGCTCATTAGTTTTCCCATACTTGAAACATTCTCAGAGCACTCCCTCTGAGCTGGGCATCTGCTAGGTGCTGATGCAATTCACAGATAAATAAGGAACAACGCATGCTCTCACTCTGTAATCCTCTCGTGGACTCATTCTAGCAGAATGTGTATGAAAATGAGAGCAAAGCATAAGCCAGTGTGCAATTCCAGTATAAAACTGACACCTCCCCTCCCCGCTCTGGGATTTAACCAACCTTCCTTCTCTCCTCCCGTTGTCAGTGTGCCTAGTATGTGCCAGGTACAGTGCTAGGCACTCTTTCCATCATCACATTTAATCCTCCACTTTAGAGATGCAAACACTCTGGCTCACAGTGTCCTCCAGCCAGCAAGTGGCAGAGCCAGGATGCAAACCTACTTCTTCAGCCTCCTGGAACAGGGAGCTTTTGAGCATCTCCAGCTCCTTGTCATCACAGTTGAAGCTGGGCACAGCTCTCATCACCCCTCCAGGCACACAGCGCCCGGCACGCCGTAGGTGCTCAGGACATACTCAGTAGATGAATGGCATTCTTACTGAATTAAATCATGAATAGATGAATGAATGAATTCTTC
Source organism: Trichechus manatus latirostris (assembly GCF_000243295.1). Classification (NCBI taxonomy): domain Eukaryota; kingdom Metazoa; phylum Chordata; class Mammalia; order Sirenia; family Trichechidae; genus Trichechus; species Trichechus manatus. The sequence continues at coordinate 8,665,700 of NW_004443981.1, forward strand.
TCCACTTCATAATTACTTGTGTTTTTGCATCGGTCTGACTAGAAGATAAATTCCTTGTGGGACTAGAGTAGAATGCAGATGATTTGGGAATCAGCCAGATCTGGATTTAAATCTTGGCTCTATGCTTGCTAAGTGACCCTAACAAGTTTCTTAACCTCTCTTAGCTTCTATTTTCTGAGGTCTAGATAGAAGCGCTGGTAGTGCAATGGTTAAGCACTTGGCTGCTAACCAAAAGGTTGGTGGTTCAAGCCCACCCAGCAGCTCCATGGGAGAAAGACCTGGCAATCTGTTCCCATAAAGATTACAGCCTAGAAAACCCAATGGGAAGTTCTACTCTGTCACATGGGGTCACTATGAGTAGGAATCGACTCAATGGCACCCAGCAACAACCAAGGTAATATATGTGAGGTGCTATGTCTGTGTATGGAGTCCCTGCACGATGCAAACATTTAATGAGCTTGTTAGCAGTTCAGATCCACCCAGAGGCACCTGGGAAGGAAGGCCTGGTGATCTACTTCCAAAAAATCAGGAACTGAAAACCCTGTGGAGCACAGTTCTGCTCTGACACACATGGGGTCACCATGAGTCAGAGTTGACTCAACAGCAGCCAGTAGGCTGTGCGTGTACACCATAGGTGCTCAGTAAACACTGGTTAAATTGAATTCAACTGAATTGCAGCTTCATAGCAAAGTCCTACGCAGGTCTACAGAAGACAGGGCTTTACTTAGATTGGGAGAAAGATGAGCTGGCTTTGGAATCCTCTGGGAAGTGCGTACAGTCCCGATTTGAGGCCCCACTTCTCGAGATTCTGGCCTAGGAGACATCTGCATTTTTACCCAGGTCCCCTGGCGATCCTGATGCTGATGGTCAGGAACTACACTTTGGAAAACTCTGGGGGAGACGCTGTAGTGCACCATGAGAAAAACGTGTCTTCACACATGAGCCAACAGAGGAGAGGGTCTTGGGGCCAGGCTTCAAAGGGCAGCAGGATCTTCTGTTCACTTTTTATCCCTGCTGCCCTAGGTTTTTTCTGCCTGCTAAAAAGAGGAGTGGGTCCCGGGCATCTCTGCCCTGCGATGCGCCTTGAATAATTGAGCAAGTCGCTCAGCAAGAAGCTCGTGAATTCTTAAACCCCTTTCAGGGCTTCCCAAGGAAGGGAGGGCATCCACCCCAAGCTCTCTCTGGCTCCTCTGCCCTCGCCATCTGGGTCCCAGATGAGGCTCGGTGTCAGGGCTGCGCTCCCTGCTGTGGCCTTCAGGCTGAGAGCCTTTTCGGGAACTGAATGTTTCTCCTTCCCCTATCCCAGGTGCTCTGCGCACATGGATTATGTATCTGGTACTGGCATAACAGCCGTCTGGGGACAGTCCCTGGAAACCAAACCTTCTCCAAGTGTACTGTGCAAAGTCATGTCCCCTTGCTCCATCCCCAGACGGGGCACACGACCTGGCACCCGGGCTCTGGAGGCAAACGTATCCCTCACACCTCGCACCAGCTCTCTATGGCCCAGGGCAAGTCACCTCCCTGCTGCTGGCCTCTGTGTTCTCACTTTGGAAGCTGAGGATAATCAGACCACCTTGCCTGCCTGTTCTAAGGATTGTTATTATTAGCTGCTGTGGACTCACGGCAACCCCACTTACAACGGGAAAAACACTGCCCAGTCCTGTGCTGTCCTCGTGATCAGTTGAGGATCAGATCTTTGTGATCCATAGTGTTTACATGGGCTGATTTTTCAGAAATAGATTGCCAGGCCTTTCCTCCTAGCCCATCTTAGTCTGGAAGCACCTCTGAAACTTGCTCAACATCATAGCAACACACAAGCCTCTGCTAACAGATGGGTAGTGGCTGTGTTTGAGGTGCACTGGCCAGGAATCGAACCCACATCTCCTGCATGGAAGGTGAGAGCTCTACCACGGAACCACCACTGCCCTCTTTCTTCTAAGGAATAAGAGGAGATAATAGTGACTAGGCAGCCAGTTCAGTGCCTCACAGATGAGGGACTCAAAACATGGAAGCTGATGCTATGGTTGCTGTTACTCGCTCATGACAACTCTCCCCAGGCCTCCCAAGTCCCTGGGGCCCATGAGGGATCACAGCACACACACACATGTGCACACGCACACAACACCCAGCCTGGGGGACTCACCATTTTCAGAGTAAGCAGAAAGCAGTTCTGCCCTGTCTCCAAGGAGCTGGTCTTTCACTCTCTCACTAAAAACACCCCCCTGAAAAGTGGCCCACGAACAAGCAGCCAGAGCTTCGCATCCTCAGCAGCCACTGTACGGGCACGCAGGAACACTCAGCGCCCAGGACGATCACCTCTCCCCACACATGTATAAATTCAAAGATGGATGATCGCTATGGGAAAAGTACAATAAGGTGTGTACTGGAGAGTATGGGTGACTTAAGCCAGGGTGAGTAGGGAATGCTTCTGTCTTAGGCTGGGCTCTGCAGAGAAGCAAAACCAGTAAAGCATATAAATATCTATATAGAGAGATTTATATCAAGGAAATGGCTCACACTCTTATAGAGGTTGGAACGTCCTAAGTCCATGGATCAGGATATAGGCTTCTCCTGGTTCACGTAGCCACAGGGGCTGGAGAATGCAAGATTGGTAGGTCAGACAGCAGGCCTCTGGCTCACAGGCTGCAAAGGCCAACGAATCCCAAGATTGGCAGGCAAGATGGCAGGTAAGCTGTTAGCTCAAGTCCCAAGAACCAGAAATTAGGCCAACAGGAGTCAGCTGCAGGATCCAGAGTGAGCAAAAGCCCACAAGCCTTGCCAGAGAGTCCAATATTTGATGTAGGCCACACCCTCAAGGAAACTCCCCTTCAACTGATTGGCTACTCACAGCAGATCCCATCATGGAGGTGATCTCATTATATCAAATCTCATCATGGAGGTGATCACATCATCATCTGACTGCCAAACTACATCATAACTGCCAAACCACCAAATCTTGGCCCAGCCAAGCTGACACATAACCTTAATGATCACAGCCTCCTTCAGGAGAAACGAAATAAAACCTGAGCACGTGGAAGAAAGATTGGAGAAAGAGAGCTCCAAGCAGAAGGAACAGTTAAGCCTCAGTCCCTGCAGTGTAAACAAGTGTGATGTACTCCTGGGACAGAAAGAAGCCCATGGTGGCCAGGGCACAGGGAGTAAGAGGGTGGTAGTCAAAGGGGAAGTCAGATAGGGAGCCAGGGTGAGGTCACGTGGGGCTTCTCAGGCACAGCAAAGAATCTAGATCTTGTTCCAGTTTCAATGAGAAGACAGTGAAGAAGGGAAGACACACACGGTTTCAATGAGAAGACACACACAGGGGAAGACAGATGACATGTGAGGATCAGCTGCCTCACATGTAGATAAGGATTGCTGGCAGACACCAGAAACCAGGAGAGAGGCTCACAGAGGGAATCGACATGCCCAGACCTTGATTTGGACTTTTAGCCTCCAGAACTGTGAGAAAATAAAGTTTTGTTCTTTAAAGTCACCCACTTGTGGTAATTCTGTTACAACAGCACTAGGTAACTCAGGCAGAGGCTTCTGGGGGACTTAGTAGAGGCCTCCTTTCCTCTGGGCAGACACGGCACCTCACCTGGGCACCTGGCTTGGTGAGGGGAGCACAGGCTGGGTTTTAACCTCCCTCGCCTCCCCTCCAGGCACCCTTGTGCAGTGTACAGCATGCAGAACCATACATGGAAGACATGGGTGGTGCTGTCAGCTGCTTGTGATGGAGCCAGGTGGAGGGGGTAAATCCTATCTCAGTGCTGGCCAGGTAAATCTGAGATGCCATTAGCCACCAGGGAGAAGTTGCTGAGTGGACAGCTGGATGCACATGTCTGGTGCTCAGGGCAGGAGTCGGGGTGTCCTCACTGGATAGTTTACACGCCTGGATGAGGCCACCCAGAAAGAGCATCAGATCTTTCTAATGTGCGTGTCTGATTACGTCCTTATCCGGCCTCGAACTTTTCAGCAGCTTACTGTTGTTGTCAGGATCAAGTCCAAACCCCTGCCCCAGCCCAACAGGCCCTTCCAGATATAGCCCAGGCCACTCCTCCAGCCACCCCTCCTCTCTGCACTGCCCCAGTACTCTCTATGCTCTGGCCAAACTCAGCCACCATCAGTTTCTCCACTATGCTGGTTCTCCCTCACCTCCTGGCCTTTGCACAGGCTATTCCCTCACCCTAGAATCCTCTTTGCCCCGCTTCATCTTCTTCACTCACACATCTTTCAACATCCCAAGTCCACACGAAGTGGAATGGACTGGAAAGCAACTGCTCCTAGAACCACGTGCCAGATACATTATCTCAATTAATCCTCAGGTTCGGTTGTCCTCGTTTTACAGATGAGGAGATCCAGGCTCAAAGAGACGACTCACTTACCCAAACCACACAACCAATAGGTAGCAGGGCTGAGACTGAAACAGCGTTTTGCCCAGTTCCAGCGCCAAGAGTACAGCAGACCCTGAGTGCAGCGTTGGCACTGCGCTCCCAGGCACCCTGATCCTGGTGTTTGGGCGCCGCAGCCACGCATGCCAGACCCAGGAAGGCACTGTCCACGACCCCTGGAGGGCTGGGCTTAACTGCCTGGGGTGGGCAGCAACAGCGCGGGACTTAAGCTCGAGGCTGGTCTTGCACAGACCAACTGGGCGACCTCGGGAATGCCCCTTGGCGGGGGCGGGCCTCAGTTTCCCCACACGGCCCACGCAGGGAGATGATGTTGAGAGCGCAGGGGTTCCGCTGGGCCCCGCCCCTGGAGGTGGGGCTGTGCCGGTCACGTGGAGGGGCGCCCCATCCCCGCACCCCGCCCTGTCCCTGGCTCTGGGTCGCTCCGCCCTGTCGCTGTCTGGAGCCGGGAGGCGGGAGGTAGCCCAGGGTGCCGCGCCGGCTCAAGACGCGCCGCCACGCCGGGGCTGGTGAGGTCGGTAGGGCAGCCGCGTGGGCCTCGGGGCGCCTGCTCGCTGCTCTGCCCGCTCCCGGCCAGGTGTGCAGGCGGCTCGATCGGTGGCAGCAGCTTCAGCGAAGACTCGAGCTCAGGCGACAGCAGCAGCCGCGGCAGCAGCGACACCATGGATCTGTCCTTTATGGCCGCGCAGGTAACTGGGCGCCTCTCCGCGCGCCTCAGGCCGCCAAGTTTGGGGAGGTCCCAGGCCGCGGCCTCGCCCTCCCTGCCCCGGCTGGGCGCGCCTGCAGGGCTCGAGACCCAGCAGTGGCGCCCGCTCGAGATCCGCGTCCCAGCCCTTTGTCCCAAGCTGGGCGGTCTCCGTCATCCCCACCCGGGGCAAGTGTCGGGGTGTCGGGCGCATCTTCCCGGGGTGGGGCGGCCATGCGCTCCGCGCGCCGGCGAGTTCAGCTGTTCGCGCCGGGCCCCTCCCGCAAGCTGGGTTCCAGGAAGCTGCGAGGGGTCTGGGCACCGCGAGTCGCCCCTCCCTGAGCACCCCCTGCATGTCATCCCCCGCCCCGGTGTCCCAAGCCGCCCAAGGCCCGGGCTGCCCAGACTCGCTCCATCCCCGGTGCGCAGGCCATTTGGTCTCCACGGCACGGTGGGAATCTGTCATTCGCTGACGACCTCGCGCCAGAGGCATCCTCACTTTTCTCCCCCAGGAGTGAGGGGCCACAGCACTGCTGCCCTCGCAGCGGGGGCGAGGAAGGCGGTGAGACTCGCTTTGTGATCGCCGGCGCCAGCACTGAGCGGTGGCTTCATCTTCTTTGCTTTGTGCTGAGTCTGATTAGCCTTCAGCGTCGTGCTTGACCATAACTCTTTACTGGATATGAAACAGGTTCCCAGTGGCAGGGCAAACAGATGACCTCTCAGCGCTTGGCTGTTTTGCCAAGAGAATCCCTTTCAATTTTCCCTCGAGTGTGGGCGGTCTTTGTGTATGCGCCCTGCTGCTCTTCAGCCGGAACAAAGGCAGACACCAGCTTCTTCGGGCTGGCCCAGTGCTGACCGCAGTGTAGCTCCAGAAAAGGACTGCGTTGGGTCCAGATTCCAACCTTGCACCTTCTGTGGGGTTGGTTATGTTGGGAGCAGAGAGATATGGCAGCCACCCAGGTTCTCTTGTGCCTCGTGGGTGTGTGGAAGAGGCCCCACCTGCTGCGGTTGTCTTTTACTGGGAATGGAGTTTAAAGGGACACTTTCCTATTCCCCAAACTTCACCCGTGGTGGAAGCCTGTGCTTAAAATTCACAGCAAGCCCAGACTGCAGGCGGGCAGCGCATCCCCAGACACGGGCATGAGAGGATGTGGACACTAACCCCCCGGGGCTCTCGGCAATGCTGATTCTTGCTCCTTGGCAGCTTCCTAACCAGTTTTCCATAATGGTAATTGCTCCGCAGAGAAATGCTGGCCTTTTTTTTGCTTGATTTGCCGTCCCCCATTCCTAAACCCATGCTTATAAAAATTGGCAGGTAGACGTGATGTTAGAATAGCAGTAACTTTAGCAGTCTCCACTGAATTTCTAGAGGGGGACGAGCCCACATTGTGTCTGCCTGTGCCTTCCCCCTGGACTCAACGCAACAGAGTTTCCTTGGTTACGAAATAAATTGATCAATGCTAACCCCTAGGATGCCTGGAGCATCAGGAGTTGCAATGGTAACTCGGCAGAATAAACAGAGGTCTTTTCAGCCCCTATAGGCAGAGCCTGCTGAGAGACTGGCCATTTTCTTTTTTTGTTTGTTTGTTTACCGTTGAAGTTTGTGGTCAGGAGAGGCTGCCAGATGTTTGGCACTGATTACAAGCTCAGTACTGCGTGAGGTGCAAGGGCCAGAGACCTGAAGTGCCACACAAATAGGAGTCACTAAGGTTTGTCAAGTATCTACCTGTGCCAGCCACAGGGCACTTGGCTCACTTTATTACATCAAATCCTTACAAGTCTATGACGTCGGCACCATTATTCCAATTTTACAGATCAGAATATCAAGCTTCAGCAAGTTGAAGTAATTCATCCAAGGACACACCATTAGTAAGAAAGCGAATAGAGCTTCAACTCTCTGAGCCTGTGTGTTTGCAGAATGCCTGGTGGGATCCCCAGGGACTTTTTTTTCTTTTCTTTTTGTTAGTTTTTTGTTGTTGTTGTTTTTCTTTTCTTTTTTTGTTCTGTTTTGTCTTATTTGTTGTCTTTTTCTTTTTGAAGCTTGGGAGCCCCTTCTCGCCAGGTTGTACTGCCTGGCTTGGGAGCCACTTCCTCGGTCTGCACAGCCACGATAGTGGGATCCCTGGTGATATTTCTTTTTTTTTCTCTCTCTCTTTTTTCCTTTTTATCTTACTTCATTTCTCAGTTTCTCATCTCTCTATGCTTACCTTTTTTCCTGCCTGCTAAATACCTGGCGCTGTGTGACACTTCTGCCCCTTCTAGCCAAGCTGTACTTCATGGCTTGGGAGCACTTCCCCAGTCTTTGCAGCCACATTGGTGGAATCCCTGGGGGCTTTGCTTTTCTTTCTCTCTTTTTTCCTTTTTTCTTTTTTTCTCCATTTCTCGGTCTCTCATCTCTCTACTCCAGTGGCAAGGTCCCTTAGCTCTCTTTTGTGTGTGTGTGTTTTTGTTTGTTTGTTTTTGGCTCCTGTTTCTCTCTGCTTTCTCTCTTCTTTTCCATACCCATCATAGCTCCACACATCACAACCTCACCCCCTCCTTCCTGCCTACCTTCACCATGTGCTGAACATCACTCCTGAGCAGCACAGGCACAGCCTACCAGAACCTGCCCTGCACTGATTCCCAGCCTGCCCTGTCGGACCTAGTATGTGCCACAAACATCCCATCCCAGCCTCTCCCCTTCAACTAGACCTGCCCTGCTGCACCATAGCTGAGCAACTGGCCCTGCCCATTAGACAAAGAGGTGAAAAGTATCCTGCTCACAGATGAGCAGACAACAAAGAATGCACAGCCTGCCTGCTCAGGTATAACCAAATAAAAAAGCGGGATGAAACAAACAAATCTACAATCAATAAACAAAGAAAATAACTATTGAATGTCCCAAAGACAGCAGACAATATCAAAACATAAAAAAAAAAAAGTACAGGATGGTTCCAGTAGGCATCCAAAATACAACACCAGATGACTTTCCAGTAGAAGAAAAGGCGCTAGAACTACCTGATAGGGAATGCAAATCTCTAATATTCAGCGCTATCCAACAGTTGAAGCAAAAAGCATACAAAAATGAGGAAAAAATAGACAAATTCATAGAAAATACAGACCAAAAAAATGGGAGAATTCAGGAAAATAATACAGGAACAAAATGCCAAAATAAATTGACAACTAGAAATCATACAAAAACAACAGTTAGAAATCCAAAAGATAAACAACAAATTTCATAAATGGACAGTGTCATAGAAGGGCTGCGGAGCAGGATTGAAATGATGGAAGACAGGATCGGCGAAATTGAAGACCAACACTTGGAGATACAACTTTGTGCCAGGAAAAATCAGAAAAAAGAACAAAGAAAAATGAAGAAACCCTGAGAATGATGTGGGATACAATCAAAAGCAAAAATCTGTGAGTGATCGGAGTTCCAGAACAGTGTGAGAAAATGGAAAACACAGAGAGGATCATTGAATATTGCTGACAACAATTGCAACACTGATTCTCACTCCTTGGCAGCCTCCTAACCAATTTTCCATAATGCTAATTGCTCTGCTGAGAAATCCTGGCCTTTGTTTGCTCCCTAATATCATGAAAGATGAGAAGCTAACCATCCAAGAAGTTCAACAAACCCCTTACAGGATAGACCCCAAAAGAAAATCACCAAGGCATATCATAATCACACTTGCTAAAACCAAAGACAAAGAAAGAATCCTGAGAGCGGCTCAAGAAAAACAAAAAGCCACATACAGAGGGGAAATAATAAGATTAAGCTCTGTTTATTCGACAAAAGCCATGCAGGCAAGAAAGCAATGGGATGACATATATAAAACCTTGAAAGAAAAAATCATCAACCAAGAATAATATATCCTACAAAACTCTTGTTCAAATATGATGGTGAAATTAGGACATTTCCAGATAAACAGAAATTAAAGGAATATGTAAAAACCAAGCCAAACTTACAAGAATTATTAAAGGGAGTCCTTCGGTTTAAAAGCAAACATCAGACCACAGCCTGAATCTAGGACACAAGATCGTACCAGCCAGATACCACCCCAGGAAATGAACTCTCAAGGACTATCCAAAACCAAAAGATTTACAACAGGGAACCAGAGAGGTTAATCTGTAAATGACAATAATGTCAGAACAATAAAAGAGGGAATAAACGTTGTAGGTATAGAACTTTCTAATGGAGAGGAAGGCAAGGTGATACCAAGTAATAATAGACTGATTCAAACCTGGGAAGATAAGGGTAATTTTCAAGGTAACCACAAGGAAAGTTAACAAACTTACTCATCAAAATAAAGAAGAAAAAACAAAATATCAGTAAAAACAAAATCTACAAAAACAAAAGAAATGAAGAATAAGGATCTTCAAAGATTCTATAGAAGAATCCTGATCAAAAGGGGGGAAAACAGAACAGAATTCCAAATTATCATGGAATCCAGATCTTCAGGAGCCACGGAGGCTGGATGAACCCCCAAAACTGTTTTCCTGAGATAATCTTTAAACCTTAAACCTTAAACCAAAAATATCCTCTGAAATCTTCTTTAAACCAAACAATACACACACACACGCCCGTTTCGATCGAGTCAATTCTGACTCATAGCGACCCTATAGGACAGAGTAGAACACCCAGTAGGGTTTCCAAGGAGCAACTGGTGGATTCAAACTGCCAACCTTTTGGTTAGCAGCCAATCTCTCAGATATTTAGCTTAAATAGTAAAGAGTGTCTGCCTTGAGCATTGTGCGCCTTTAAGAACTATCTATACGGATCAAATTAACAACAGCAACTCAAAAAGTTAGATAGGAAACTTAGGGGGCAGTGAATTTACATTATAGAGGAGGAACAACTCAGAAAAGGAGGGTGAGAATGGTTGCACAACTCGAAGAATGTTATCAATGTACGTGTAGAAATTGTTGAATTGGTATATGTTTTGCTGTGTATATTCTCAACAACAACAATAACAAAAAAGAATAGGGATCTTGGCTCTCGTGTTAGGGGCCACTGGCCTTAGACAGGCAGTAGAGAGATCACGTCTCTGAACCTCAGTTTCATCATCTGTGAAATGAGGGCAAACTGCCTTCCTCATGGAACCGTTCATTCAGTCATTCAGTTTCCTGTGTGAGTGCTGTGTGCAAGGCCCTTCCTGTGTGAGGCACTGTGGGTAGAGGGGAGCGAGACACAGGCCCTTCTGTGTGATACATGACCGGGTGGAGATGAACCCAGGTACCCTGGGAGCCCAGAGAAGGCACCTAGCCCAGCTCTAGACGCCTGGCCTCAGGAGGTGAAAATTGAGCTGAGTTTGAAAGGTACATAGGTGTATGTAGCCAAAGAAGGAGTGAGGGCATTCCCGGCAAAGTGAACAGAGTGTGCAAAGACAAAACCAAAACACCCAAACCCACTGCTGTTGAGTTGATTCTAACTCATGGTGACCTCATGTGTTACAGAGTAGAACTGCTCCACAGAGTTTTCTTGGCTATAATCTTTTTGGAAACAAGTTGCCAGGCCTTTCTTCCATGGTACTGCAGGTGGATTCAACTCCCCAACCTTTCGGTTAGTAGTTAAGTATAAATCATTTGCACCACCCAGGGACATCTGTGCAAAGACAACCCCCCCCCAAAAAAAAACCAAAACCATTGCCATTGAATTGATTCCGACTCATAGTGACCCCACAGGATTTCCAAGGAGAAACTCGTGGATTCAAACTTCTGACCTTTTGGTTAGCAGCTGAGCTCTGCGAAGACAAGGAGGCTTGAAATAGCATCTCCTGTTGGGGGTGGGGGTTGCAGGTAGCCAGTTGGCTAGGGCAGAGGGACAGGTGTCAAGGTGAGTGGGAGATGAGGCCAGAGAGGAGGGACCCGGCTGATGACCTCATGGAGTCGAGTAGGGTCAGGGGTGGGGCATGGGGCTGTGGTGGACTGGAGAGCAGAGGCCTGGCCTGGAGGTGGTACAGACAGTGGCCCCCCAGCTCCAACTCCTCCCTCATACCATGCAGACCCACACGCCCAGGCCCGCCAGAGCTTCTGGTTTTTCAAGAAAGCTGAAAATTCTGATTTTCATGCAAAGTTTCTCGATTTTTAAATGTTGGCAACTAATTAAAAATTTTTAACAAGCCGACCACCCACAACATGTGTTGTTTCAGTTACTTACTGCTCATTATTTCAGTTGTTTAGTGGCTTAAAAATTTCTCTTGCTCACAGTTTTGTGGCACAAGAATTTAGGAGGGCTGGGCTGGGTATTTGTTCTGCTCCACATGGCGTCAGCTGGGGCAGCCAGGGCTAGAGTCTCCACTTCCAGAATGACTCCTTCCCTCATATGTCTGACCACTCTGTCTCCATTTGGCATTTCATCCTCCAAGGGTTTCTTCAGGTGGCTTGGGCTTCCTCCCAATATGGAAGTCTCAGGGTTCTTGCACTTCCTGTGGGGTGGCCGGCTTCCCCTAGAGCAAGAGTTCCAGGAGTCATAGGTGGAAGATGCAAGGTTCTTATGACCTAGCCTCTGGAGTTCCAGAATGTCACTAACACTGCATGCTCTCAGCCCAGAAAGTCACTAAGGCCAGTCTGGATCTCAGGGGAGGGGAATCATGCCACATCTTGATGTGGGGAGCAGCATGTGCACACAGGAGGGAGCGAAGAAGTGGATGGTGGCTGTTTTGGGGACTGGCTACCACATGGACCCCAACAGAAGAGTTCTGTAGGCTAGGTTCATCCTGAGGCTGCCAGTGCAATATCTCTGGACTGGAAAGAGACCTGGGACAGGTGTGGGAAGAGCTTGACAAAACGTTCTAAACTGCCAAGCAAGCCCAGGACAGTATACTACTAAGGAGGTAGACCATGACTTTATTAGTCTGAACCATATGAAATTGCCTATATTTGACCTCTTTTGCTTCACAAAATGATAATTTCATATGGTTCAACATAATATGTAATACCTGGTGAAACAGGACGTTCCTTGAGCTGTGGAGGGAAAAGGGCTGTGGGACATGGGATAGGTGAGGATACCCAGGGACTGAGAGTGGCAGAAATCACTGCCTTATGCGGACATCTGAGGCGGCTGTGTTTGAGGAGCTGGCCCTACCCCCCATCTACCCCCTCAGCCTGGCTTTTAGAACCTAGATCTTTCTGGGCGGGAGGACGCAGCCATACCTGAAACACCATAGTTACCCCAGACATGTCTTTCTGGAAGACAACATGCATGGGACTAATCATCACTGAGATGCTAACATATCCCCCTGTCACCTCCTCCTGGGAATTGGTGGGACATCATACTTGGTAAAGTAGAGGGTCAGCGAAAAAGAGGAAAACCCTCCGCAAGATGGATTGACAGCGGCTGCAACCATGGGCTCAAACACAGCAATGATTGTGAGGATGGTGCAGGACCGGGCAGTGTTTCGTTCTGTTGCACATAGGCTGGGTATGAGTCTGAACTGAGTCAACAGCACCTCACAACAACAACAACATAGTTACTTTGCATTTTAATCATTTTTCATGGAGAAAAGTCATAAAAAGTATCTGGTGGTATTGGAGAGGCAATTCTGTTATTTCTTGTAATGGTCTTAGCTATACTGAAGGGCCTGTGGGATCATTCCAACAGATCTGCAAGAAACTAGCAAAAGTTTTCCATCCCCAGAGGAACACACCACTGCCCAGAAACGTAGAATTCCAGGGAGTCTGGCAGTCTGCTCAGAGAAGGTTTTCCCCAGCCAGTAAGTGCTCTGTTTTCTGAAAGCTAGAATTATCATTAAAATACAAATTATTTATTATCTCAAATGTTTTTAGCCAAAGGGACTATCTTCTACTTCAAATTCCCACTTAAAATATTTAAATATTTTACCAATCTGATTAGATCTGCTCCAGGAGAGGCAGGGGTGTAAAGAGCAGTTAAAGAAGGAATGGACATCTGTAGCGTATTGTGTAAATCAAATTTCTGGATCATGTTTTAAGAGTCCAAACATTCCATTTGATCTGGAAAAAATCAGATCTCACGAAGCTAAGAGAACTGGGGCATCTGGAGTTGGATTCCAAGTTTCCAATTAAATGGATGAGTGTTTAAGGCGTACCTGCTGTGTGCTCAGTCGTGCTTTAGGGGCTAGGACTTAAATTCCTTTTACCCTGAGGTGGAAGCATTCCAGTCCCGTCTTGTCTCCTCAAGATATCCATGTAAATTCCCATCATAACTGCCATTTATAAAATGCTTGTGAGGTACCAGGCAGCACAGAGTTGAACAGTTTATACACAGCATCTCACTAAATCCTTACAACAGCCCCATGGAATAGACATTTTTCAGATCCATTTTACAGATAAGGAAACTGAGGCTTAGAGAGGCAGCAACACTTGCCTAAGATCATGAAGCTGGGATTCAAACCCAGGTCTCTGTGCTACTTTAGCCTATTTTTTAAAATCCAATCTGAAAATCTCTGCCTTTTAATTGGGGTCTTTAGACTATATACATTTAATGTGATTATGGATAAAGCTGAGTTTAAATCTACTCTCTTGCTATTTATTTTCTATTTGCCCGAATTGTTTCTTTGATTGCTTTTCCCTCTTTCTCTGCCTTCTTTTGGATTAACTGATAATTTTTTATTATTCCATTTTATCTCCCCTGCTGGCATAATGAAGAAACTGTGGTAGCACAGTGGTTAAGTGCTCAGCTGCTAACCAAAAGGTTGGTGGTTCAAACCCACCAGGAGAAAGATGTGGTAGTCTGCTTCCATAAAGATTTACAGTCTTGGAAACACTTGGAGCAGTTTTTCTCTGTGCTATAGGATCTCTATGAGTCAGAATCCACTCGACAGCAATGGGTTTGGTTGGCTTGGGTTGGCATAATAGCTATAACTCTTTGTTTTACTATTTTAGTAGTTGCTTTAGGGTTAATGTATTATAATGACATGTGCAAAGAGCTGGAGATAGAAAACCGAAAGGGAAGAACACACTCAGCATTTCTCGAGCTGAAAGAACTGAAGAAAAAATTCAAGCCTCGAATTGCAATAGTGAAGGATTCTGTAGGGAAAATATTAAACGATGCAGGAAACATCAAAAGAAGATGGAAGGAATACACAAAGTCATTATACCAAAAAGAATGGGTCAACGTTCAACCATTTCAAGAGGCAGCATATGATCAGGAACCGATGGTACTGCAGGAAGAAGTCCAAGCTGCACTGAAGGCACTGGTGAAAAACAAGGCTCCAGGAACTGACAGAATATCAATTGAGATGTTTCAACAAACAGATGCAGCTCTGGAAGTGCTCACTTGTCTATGCCAAGAAATTTGGAAGACAGCTACTTGGTCAATTGACTGGAAGGGATTCATATTTATGCCTATTCCCAAGAAAGGTGATCCAACCGAATGCAGAAATTATCAAACAATATCATTAATATCACACGCAAGTAAAATTTTGCTGAAGATAATTCAAAAGCAGCTGCAACAGTATAGCAACAGGGAACTGCCAGAAATTCAGGCCGGATTCAGAAGAGGACATGGAACGAGGGATATCGTTGCTGATGTCAGAGGGATCCTGGCTGAAAGCAGGGAATATCAGAAAGGTGTTTACCTGTGTTTTATTGACCATACAAAGGCATTCGACTGTGTGGATCATAACAAATTATGGATAACATTGTGAAGAATGGGAATTCCAGAACACTTAAGTGTGCCCATGAGGAACCTGTACAGAGATCAAGAGGCAGTTGTTCAGAAAGAACAAGGGGATACTGTGTGGTTTAAAGTCAGGAAAGGTGTGCATCAGGGTTATATCCTTTCACCATACCTATTCAATCTGTATGCTGAGCAAATAATCCAAGAAGCTGGACTATATGAAGAAGAACAGGCCATCAGGATTGGAGGAAGACTCATTAACAACCTGCGATATGGAGATAACACAACCTTGCTTGCTGAAAGTGAAGAGGACTTGAAGCACTTACTGATGAAGATCAAAGACCACAGCCTTCAATGTGGATTATACCTCAACGTAAAGAAAACAAAAATCCTCACAACTGGGCAAATAAGCAACATCATGATAAACAGAGAAAACATTGAAGTTGTCAAGGATTTCATTTCACTTGGATGCACAATCAACACCGTGGAAGCAGCAGTCAAGAAATCAAAAGTTGCATTGCATTGGGCAACTCTGCTGCAAAAGACCTGTTTAAAATGTTGAAAAGCAAAGATGTCACCTTGAAGACTAAGGTGCGCCTGACCCAAGCCATGGTATTTTCAATAGCATCATATGCATGCAAAAGCTGGACAATGAATAAGGAAGACCAAAGAAGAATTGACGCCTTTAAACTGTAGTGTTGGCGAAGAATATTGAATATACCATGGACTGCCAAAAGAATGAACAAATTTGTCTTGGAAGAAGTACAACCAGAATGCTCCTTAGAAGCTAGGATGGCGAGACTACATCTTAGATACTTTTGACATGTTGTCGGGAAGGATCAGTCCCTGGAGAAGGACGTCATGCTTGGTAAAGTACAGGGTCATGGAAAAAGAGGAAGACCCTCAACAAGATGGATGACACAGTGGCTGCAACGACAGGCTCAAGCATAACAAGGATTGTGAGAATGGCGCAGGACTGGGCAATGTTTCGTTCTGTAGTGCATAGGGTCGCTATGAGTCAGAACCAACTCGACAGCACCTAATAACAACTTAGGGTTAATAGTATATATCTTTAACGTATTACAGCCTATCTACAGGTGATATTATACCACTTTGCATATAGTGTGGGAACCTTCCAACCAAACAAGCAAAAAAACTTGTTGCCATCAAGTCAATTCTGACTCGTGGTGACCCCATGTGTTACAGAGTAGAACTGCTCTATAGGGCTTTCTTGGCTGTAATCTTTATGGAAGCAGACTACCAGGACTTTCTTCTGTGGCGATGCCTCTCTCAGCTTTTATACTATCATTGTTACACATTTTATTTCTATATATGTTATAAACCCCACACTACATTATTATTTTTATTAGAAGTCAATTCTCTTTTTAAAAAAAGGGTAGGAAAAAAATCTTATATGTTTTCCCATGTAGTTATTTTTCCACTGTTCTTTGTTCTTTTGTGTACATTCACATTTCTGTATGATATTTTTCTTCTGCTGAAGGACTTTAATGTTTCTTGTATTGCAGGAGTTCTGGTGATGAATTCTTCCAGCTTTTGTCTTATACCTTTGTTTTTGAATAATATTTTTAATGAGCATAGAATCCTAGGTTGACAGTTTTTTTCTTTCAGTACTTTAAAAATATTGCTCCACTGTCTTTTTGCTTGCATTGTTTCCAGTGAGAAATCTGCTGTCATTCTTATCTTTGTTCCCCTAAACATAACATGTCTTTTTTTCCTCTGGCTGCTTTTAAGATTTCCTCCTTTTCACTGAGTTTGAGAAATTTGATTATGATGTGCCTTAGTGTAGTTTTCTTTGTGTTTCTCGTGCTTGGGATTCTGGGAGATTCTTGTGGGTTTATATTTTTCGTCATGTTTGGAAAATTTTCTGTCATTATTTCTTTACATATTTTTCTGTTTCTCCCTTCTTTCTCCTCTCCTTTGGGGACTCCAGTTACACACATATCTGACTACCTAACGTTATCTAACAGCTCAGTGGGGCTCTGTTCACTTTTTTAAAGTCTTTTTTTTCTCTTTGTGTTTTGTTTTGAATAGCTTTTATTGCTATATGGTCAAGTTCGCCAGTATTTTCTTCTGCAATATCTAATCTGCTATTAATCCCATCCAGTGTATTTTTGATCTCAAACATTGTAGTTTTCATCTCTAGAATTTTAATTTGGGTCTTTTGTATTATATCTTCCATGTCTGTACTTAATATTTTCAGTGTTTCCCCTGTCTTTTTAGACATATGGAATACAGTTATAAAAACTGTTTTAATGTCCTTGTACACTAACTCTAAATTCATGTCAGTTCTGGGTCAGTTTAGATTGATTGATTTTTCAGATTATTATGTGTCCTTCTTTCCTTCTGCTTTGCACGCTTGATCTTTTTTTTTTTTTAATTGAATACTGAACATTGTGAATATTAACTTGTTGGATCCTGGATTTTTTTTTATTATTATTATTCCTGTAAATATTCTTTTTTTTCCTTTTAATTGTGCTTTAGGTGAAAGTTTACAACTCAAGTTAATTTCTCATCCAAAAATTTATACACATATTGATTTGTGACATTGGTTGCAATCCCCACAATGTGACAGCATGCTCCCCCTTTCCACTCCAGATTCCCTGTGTCCGTTCATCTAGTTCCTGTCCCTCCCTGCCTTCTCATACTGCTTTTAGATAGGTCCTGCCCATTTGGTCTCGCATATTTGATTGAACTAAGAAGCACGTTCTTCTTGTGTGTAATTTTTTGTTATAGGTCTATAAATATTCTTGACCCTTGATCTAGGATGCAGTTAAGTAACAGTTTGATTCTTTTTGTTCTTTTTAAGATTTGTTAGGTGAGATCAGAGCCATATTTAGTCCAGGAGTAATTATTCCCCACTACTGAGGCAAGACCCTTCTGAGTATTCTACCCAATGTCCTATGAATATGAGATTTTAAAAGTTGGCTGGTGGGAACAGGCGTTATTTCTGGTCCCTTCTGGACGTCATGCTCTGTTCCCTATAATACTTTCAGGTAGGTCTTTCTCTGGTGTCTTGGATATGTAGTACTGCTATAACAGAAATACCACAAGTAGATGGCTTTAACAAACAGAAGTTTATTTTCTCACAGTTTAGGAGACCAGAAGTCTGAATTAAGGGTGTTGGCTCTAGGGGAAGTCTTTCTGTCTGTAGGCTCTAGGGGAAGGTCCTTGTCTCTTCAGCTTCTGTTTCCTAGTTCCTTGGAGATCTCCATGTGGCTTGGCATCTATCTTGGCACCTCATCTCTGCTTGCTCAATCTGCTCCTTTTATATCTTGTAAGAGATTGACTCCAGAAACACTTTACACTAATTGTGCTTCATTAACATAACAAAGGCAATGCATTCTCAAATGGGATTATAATCACAAGCATAGAGGTTAGGATTTCCAACACATATTTTAGGGGGACCCAATTCAATCCATAACACCTGGCCTCAGGTAGCTTCCTCATGCACATGTGCTCATCAATATTGTGCTGAATATTTGAGAGGTCCCTCTGCAGACCTCTAGGGTTCTCTCTCTGTGCAGCTCTCTCCTCTCCATGCTCTACCTGAGAACTCCAGCTGCCTTGATCTCCCCAGACTCTCAGCTCCTTCTCCTCAACTCAGGGTGTCCCCTGGGAGCCACCTGCCTGGGTTCCCATTCTGCTCCACAGCCTGGAAATCTCTCTCAGCAGTAAGCTGGGGACATTGAAGGGCTCACCTTGTTTATTTCTCATCTTTCAGGGATGGCTTTCTTTCATTGCCTGGTGTCCAATGTCTTGAAACCATTTTCATATGCTTTGTATGTGTTTTTAGTTGTTTCAGGTGAGAGGGTAAATCCAGTCCATCATTGCATCTTGCCTGGAAGCAGAATTTTCTTAAGCCTGTGTTTTTAACGACTACACTTCCACCCCAATCCTTTCCTCCCATTGTGGAAAAAGGAACATAACCCTTAAATCTGAAGCTGGACCACTACCCCTTCTCCTAGCTCTGGAACCTTGGTCCAGTAGTTCTCTTTTTCCCCCCTGAATGCCATAAAATGGGAATAACATATTTATCTCGAAGGTGAGCCTCTGGTACAGGAGTTAGAAAGCCAAATCATGCTTGGACTCACCCGATTTCTTTCCAGCCTGCCGTCCCCACTTGGATTTCTCAGGATGTTCTGTGTGTCATTGAGGGAGTTAGTGATTCAGCTGTCAGGTCTGCATGCCAACAGCCAGAAATTGGGCAGGGTCATGTTTCTTTAGGGCTGGATCCCAGACACCTGGACTCATAGGGAGATTCATTCCCAAGAAAGATGAAAGCAAGGGGGCTGGAATAGATTGCTTCAGCCTCCAGCCCAGGATGGCAGCCTCCCACTCAGCTAACAGCTAGAACACTGTTTGTCCCCTCCAAACCCCACAAGATCCTCATTCAGGCCTTCATCCATCTCCTCAACACAAAGCTCTGGGAGCTGATTAGAAATGCATTAAGACTTTGCTTCCAGCAGCTTTGAGGGAGACCTGATGTGTGACTAATATGCTCGCCTGCCTCTCCTCGCTGAGCAGAATAGTGCCGCCTGCGTCTCCTGCCCCCTCTCTGACTCTGATTTCCTGCCAATCCCTCTTCCCTCCCTATAGAGATTCCACCTGGGGCCCATGGTGTATCCAAACAGCCAATCAATCCGGTAAGGTTGGCCATACAGACAGGCTGTGCTATGGGAGCCAAGAAGAAGCTATAGCCAGCCTTCGTCATCTTTGTCATCCTCACCACATCATGAGAGCACGCATTGCGTAGAGAACAGGGTTCTTAGGCATGCAGACAGGTGAGCAGGAGCCCGCTCTCAGGTGAGAAGAAGAGAGAGACCAATGGTGTGGATGAATCTTGAATACCTACTAAGTGCCTAGCTCTGTGCTGCATGAACACCCTGTGAGGGAAGTACTATTAAACCAAAAACCAAACTTGTTGCTGTCAAGTTGAGTGCGACTTATCGTAACCCCATGTGTTGCAGAATAGGACTGTGTTCCATAGGGTGTTCATGGCTATCACCTTTTGGAAGCAGATTGCCAGGCCTTTCTTCCAAAGTGCCAGTGGGTGGGTTCAATCCGCTAACTTTTGGGTTAGTGATCAAGTACTTAACAATTTATGCCACCCAGGGACTCCTAAAGTACTATTAGAGCACCCATTTTAGAGAGAATACGGAGGCTCAGAGAGTTTTAGGGTCTTGCCCAGTGCCACCCAGGTTAGGAAGGGGCTAAGCTAGGGTTTGAGGCCAGGTCTGAGCCCAGAGTCTAGGTGCCAGGGCTGGAAAGCGGCAGATGGATTTCAGAGCGTTGGATGAGGGTGGGGGAGATCTAAGCCCCCAACAAGTGTGGTCTGTGTCGTAAACTTCCCCAGCCCTGCCCTTTGTTAGCCTGCGAACTCCTCCCTGGAGCCTATCGTGGGCAGAGTGGAGTGTGGCTGGAGCCAGTTGTTCCAAAGCTCAGACAGGCTGGCGCCAGGGGCAGGACACAGGAGGCCCCCAGACTGGGGAGGGGGCTAGGAGGGAGGAAGCTCACTGTCTGGGCAGTGATCATGCCTCCCCCTCTGTGCTCAGATCTCCATCTGAGGCCCCTTAGGGCAGAGGACCACATCTCGTTTATGTCAGGGTCTCCGGTACCGAGCCCAGGGCCAGATCTGGTAAGTATTTGATACATGAATCAAGGGAGAGCAAGGATCAATAAACAGACGAGAATAACTGGATAGCAAGCCATGTCTTGTGTCCCTGGGTCTGGATCCTAGCTCTCCCCAAGGCTGGTAGTCCCACACTCACAACCCACTTCCTGTCACTCAGACTCTCCAGTACCGGCCCCCAACCCCATCCGCCTGCAGGGTGTCCGCTGTGTGCCAGCCCGGCAGACTGCACGCTCTCCATGCGGCATTTTGTTTCATCCTCTGAGCAGTCCCCCATTGTCACGGTTTACTAATGAGGAGAGTGACGCCCAGAGAGGCTGAGATACCTGCTGGAGGTCTCACACTAGATGGCTGATGGGATTTGTTTGAATAGAGGTCTGGCTGACCCCTTTTAGCTGCCAGATGTCACCTCAAAATGGTGACTCAAAGGTAAGGTGACCAAGTATCCCAGTTTGCCTGGAACTGAGGGACTTTCAGGGCTAAACCTGGACCAAAAACAAAACAAAACAAAACAAAACCCACTGCCATTGAGTCAATTCCAACTCGTCTAGGACAGAGTAGAACTGTCCCATAGGGTTTCCAAGGAGCGCCTGGTGGATTTGAACTACTGACCTTTTGGTTAGCAGCCGTAGCTCTTAACCCTGTGCCATCAGGGTGTCAGTCCTGGGCAAACCAGGCTGGCTAGCCATCTCATTAAAGGCCATCTGGGGCTCAGAAGAGCCCATTGGATCCCCTGGGGAAGACTGAAATGCCGTTCCCAAGTTTAGTGCACTTCAGCGTGTAATTCATGAATATTTCTGCTCTTTATAAATTAATGGAATAGTACTCCATTGTAGTCTATTCCATTCATTTATAAAGAGCAGGAATATTCCTGAAATGTATGATGAGGTGCACGAAACTCAGAACACGTATACTGAGTAGGAGAAGCGAAGTCTTGATACATGGCTACAATGTGGATGGAGCTTGAAGACATTATACTGACGAAACAAGTCAATCACAAAGGACAGACACTGTATGACCTCACTTACATAAAAAGACAAGAGAAGGCAAATGTATAGAGAACAAAGTTTATTAGTGGTTAGCGGGGGCAGGACGGAGGGAGAAGGGGGGTTAACAGTGATGGAAAAACCATGCTGAATAAAGGTAATCGTGCACAGCCAATTATTGTAATTGCCGTCAATAAGCTGTATACCTGTAAAAAGTTGAATTGGCAAAAAAAAAAAAAGAAAGTTTGCTTTTAAGACTCAGTGAAGAAAAACAGTTATAGGGTAGAATTGTAGGCAATGGGTTTACAGTTTCTTTGTTTCAAAAAACACTATTAATAAATTGAAATTATTAAACCATAAAAAATGAATGAAATAAGTCAGATACAAAAGAGCAAATATGGTATGATCCCACTTACATGACATCTCTAGACTAGGCAAATGCATAGTGACCAAGGTTTATTAGTGGTCACCAGGGATGGGTGGCTTAAGGGGCACTGAGCTTCTGTTAAGGGTAATGAGAACATTTGGAAATGGATGGTGGTGATGGTTACACAGATGCTGAATGTAGTTAATGTCACTGAATTGTACGTGTAAAAAATGGTTGCCACCACCCGTCTTTCAGTTTGGGGTACTGTGGTGGTTTGTGTGTTGCTACGATGCTGGAAGCTACGCCACTGGTATTTCAAAAACCAGCAGGGTCACCCATGCTGTCCACCATGGTGGACAGGTTTCAGTGAAGCTTCCAGACTAAGACAGACTAGGAAGAAGGGCGTGGTGATCTACTTCTGAAAATCTGCCCATGAAAATCCAATGGATCACAATAAGAATATTGTCTGATACAGTGCTGGAAGATGAGCCCCCTAGATTGGAAGGCACTCAAAATACACAGTGGCTACAACAGTGGATTCAAGCATGCCAACGATCATGAAGATGGTGCAGGACCAGGCAGTGTTTCATTCTGTTGTACATGGGGTCGCCATGAGTCAGGGCCAACTTGGCGGCAACTTACAACAGCAACCAGGGAAGCTGACCCCCAAGTCCCACCATAACACTAAAGCCTTACATTGCATCCCTCTCTTTACATACATATCTTGCCTCCTCTCTCTGTCTTTGAGACCATCAGAGGCAAAAGCTATGCCTTTTTCCTCTCTGGGTCTTCGGTCCTCATCCATAAAAATAAAACAAAACCCATTGCCTTCGAGTTGATTCCGACTCATAGTAACCCTATAGGACAGAGCAGAACTGCCCCATAGGTCTCCAAGGAGCGGCTGCTGGATTCAAACTGCCAACCTTTTGGTTAGCAGTCATAGCACTTAACCACTGCACCACCAGGGTTTCCTCCTTGTCCATAGTAGGTCCTTAATAAATGTCCGTGGAATCAGCACGAGGAGCCCTGAGTCAGGGATCCTGGGTGTGAGTTCCAACTCCTGTTTGCATTGCTCTAGGACACTGGCCAAATCGCCTGTGTAGAACTATGGGCCAGAATATGCCAGAATCCCTCTGCAGCATTCCTTCTGAAGGGCAAGTATCTTCGGTGACAGGAGGCTCACCACCTCACAAGGCAGTGACTTCCACTGGAGTCAGGTAACCTTGGGTCCAAACATGGCACTGCCCTGTGCAGTGGGCAAATCACTTCACCTCCCTGAGCCTCTCTAGGCATGCTCAGCTGCGCCATGGAATGATGGTGGTTATGATAAACTATGATAAACCTTGGGATTTTGAGGTTTAAATACAGCAATGGGGCATCTAGTAAATGCTCCCACCCACTGCCATCAAGTCGATTCCAACTCATAGAGGCCCTGCAGGACAGAATAGAACTGTCCTCACAGAGTTTCCAAGGCTGCAATCTTTCTCCAGCTGAGTGGATGGTGAGTTTGAACTGCCAACCTTTCAGTTAGCAGCTGATGGCTTTAACCATTGTGCTGCCGGGGCTCCTGCGTAATTACGCAGCAATGGTAATTACTATGAGCTTCCTCTCTTAACTCTTAAGTCTTCTTCCCCTTAACTCTGCCTGTTGGTCCCAGCCTGGACTCAGAAGCCACAGGAAGTGAGTCTAATCCTGCTTCCACGTGGTATGATTGCCCAGGGCAGTGGAGAGTCCCTGAGAGGGGATACAGGGGGCCTGCTTCCAGTCCTGGTCCTGCCACTTAGGACTCAGAGTGAGATGCTTCTCTTGGAGCCTAGGGTTTTTTATATGTTTAGTGGGAACAGTAACACCTAGTTCACTGAGTGGGCAAAAGAATCAAGTGAGGGGATGCGTGCAGATGCACAAACTGTGCAGGATTGCACAGATTCCAGTAATTACTGTCAGGCGTGAACACAGTCATCCTGTGTCCTCCCTCTCCATCACCCAGTTTTTGGACTGAATGTTGCCATTTCCCTCAACTATTTTCCCAAATGAATATTCTCTCTGGAATCTTCACCACTCAGACTCCTGAGTCCAGGTCAGTGTCCCTATAAAACTGTTTTCTCAGAACAGGACATGGTGCTCCAGAGGGATCTATCACCTCCTTGAATCTGGCCCTGATACACTCGTTAATGTGGCCTGTGAGAGCCAAACCTTGCCTTCTGGAATGGTGTGTACTTTTGATTTATACTGATGAGACATCTTTCTTTCCTGAGTGCTACGATTCAACCAAGTCCCTCCTCCAGAATCTGTGCAACTGATTTTTTGGAACCTTAGCACGGGTGTGTCACGAACTGTGAAGAATCTGAAATTTTACCCTGCTTGCACATTAAAAACCAGCCGCCATCAAGTCAGTTCTGACTCACGGCAACCCCTGGTGTGTCAGGGTAGAACTGTATTCCATAGGGTTTTCAATGGCTGACGTTTTGGGAGTAGATCTCCAGGCCTTTCTTCTAAAGTGCCTCGGGGTTGACCCGAATCACCAACCTTTCGGTTGGCAGCCAAGCATGTTAACCGTTTGTACCACCCAGGGAGTACGCTTGCACATTAAACCTCTTGCCATCGAGTCAATTCTGCTCCTAGCAACCCAACAGGATAGGGTAGAACAGCCCCATAGGGTTTTCAAGGCTGTAATCTTTACAGAAGCAGACTGCCACATCTTTCTTCTGCTGAGCAGCTGATGGTTCGGCAGCCGAGTACTTAACCACTACACCATCAGGGCTCCTGCTTGCACATTAGCCTGCCACAGTTTCATAGACGTTGGCAGAAGACACGAGACTCCTGGATCAGAGTCAAAGGACATAGCAGGCAACAATACCTTCACGTTTGTGCTGGTCTCCCTTGCCTCCCAAATCCCACGGGGCAATGCGGAGAAGCCCGAGTGAGTTCTGTGCGTACAGTGGGTTTACGTCACAGTTGAGGAACCTCAAGCTCAGGAATCCCCACTCTTTTAAAGAAGACTGCTAGCAAACCCGCCCAGTCTTTGCCCCAGAGGGAGACATCATCTATTACCCTGGTTACGAAACAAATTTGCCCTCTGCCCCAGAAGGAGACACTATCTCTATCTTCACTGCTGTTGCACAAAGCATCCTCGAAAAGATGGTCCAGAACAAAAGCTGTCAATGCCTTTGCTCAGCCCATGTGCAGAAATGTGGAATCCATGGAGAATTGTCTCCCAACAATATATTTATTTTTATTCCTCATACATGGAGCTGCATGCATCTGGGCTTGCACCTCAGCTTCGCCACTGTTGTGTTACCTTGGGCAGACTACTTAGCCTCTCTGATCCTCAATGTCTATGGTCTGTTAAAGGTGGTATACTTCCTACCTTCCAGAAATACTATAAGGGAGTCCTTGAAGTAGTGTTCTGGAATCTTCTGCACCATACCTGGTATAGAGTAGACCATGGAGAGAAGGCAGAGGGACCCGGTACCACCAGGACTAGGAGCCCATCCTTCAGGCCACGTGATTCTCTCACCCTCTATCCGCCATCCCTCCCTGACCCAGCCCTCATGGTTCCTGTCACGTGAGGCAGAATTGATGCATTTGAATTATAGCATGGTGAACAATATTGAATACACCATGGACTGCCAGAAGAGCAAATCTGTCTTGGAAGAAGTATAGCCAGAATGCTCTTTCGAAGGATGGTGAGACTTCGTCTCATTTACTTTGGAGAGACCGGTCCCTGGAGAAGGATATTATACTCGGTAAAGTACAGGGTCAGCGAAGGAGAGGAAGATCCTCAACGAGATGGATTGACACAGTGGCTGCAACAATGGGCTCAAGCAGAGCAACACCTGTGAGGATGACGCAGGACTGGGGAACATTTCGTTCTGTTGTACACAGGGTCACTATGAGCGAGAACTGACTTAACGGTACCTAACAACAACAACATCTGCCATCCTTCCCTGACCCATCCCTTGTGGTTCCTGTCACATGAGGCAGAAACGCCCGCTCTATCCCATCCCTCCCTGACCCAGTCCTAGGGGTTCCTGTCGCATGGGGCAGAAGCACCACCCTCGTCCCGAGCTCCCCAGCAAGTGCTGAGGACCTGGTAAGCCTGTGGTGGGAGACCTGGAGCAGAGAGCTCAGAGCCTGGGGTTCACACCTGGGGCTCTGGGACCCCAGGGTGAGTTACTTTCTGGGCCTCAGTTTCCTCATCTGTAAAATGAAACCTACCTTCTGGGGTTTAAGGAAGGATTAAAGGAGATAATAAACACGAAGCCCTCGGAATGTGCCTGCATGTGACAAGTGCTCAGTAAATGCCATTATGGTGCCATTTCAGTGCCAGAGGCTTGTGGAGAGCCACATCTGAGACGCAGGGAGCGCAGTGTGGTGCTGAAAAAAAGCGTCTGCTGCCTGGGGAGTAAAAGCACCATTCTAGCTGCTCCCCTGAGGGAGGGAGCTGATTAGGAAAAGCAAAACAAAAGTAGCTGGGGGTGGGTGAGCTGGCTTTGCAGGCCTCTTGCCAATCGCTTGGCATGCTGGTGGCATTCACAGCAATCTGTTGGGCATTGGCGGTGGGCGGGACCTCTGAGCTGTCCGTGTGGGGAATAGAGAACTGCCCAGGGTGCCCTTCAGTGGGGTTAAGAGGCTGGGGAGCTTCGAGCTGGGCCTCCAGAGCCTGCTCTCTGGTCTTGGTGATGCCGCTCACATATCGTGTGCCCTTTGGGGAGGGGAAGGAGGCCTGGTAGTGCAGTGGTTAAAGCACTCGGCTGCTAACCGAAAGGCTGGTGGTTCGAGCCCACCAGCCACTCTATGGGAGAAAGATGTGGCAGTCTGCTTCTGTAAAGATTACTGCCTTGGAAACCCTATGGGGCAGTTCGACTCTGTCCTACAAGGTTGCTATGAGTTGGAATCAACCGGACGGCAACAGGTTTGGGGAGGAGATGCAATGTTCCCTTTCTGGGCTCTGTTTAGGGACTCAGGCAGGATGGTGGTTAAGGGTCTGAGATGCAGAGTCAGACAGACCTGGGCTTGAATTGGAAAAGCCAGTCCTTAAATTCATATGGAATTTTAAGGGGCCCCAAATAGCCAAACAGTCTTTACCATCATCCTTCCCCGAGTCCCCAAACAGAATCCAGAAAGGGGGTATTACATACCCTTACTTACTAAAGAATACACAATATGCGAACAGCATCACCAAAAAAAACAAAATAGAGGACTCACACGTCCCAATTTTAAAACACAAAAGCTTCAGTAATAAAAACAGCATGGCGCTGGTATAAGGATCACCATGTAGACCTATGAAATAGAATTGAGAATCCAGAAGTAAATTCATAAACATCAATAAACCCAAACATCTCTGGCCAATTGGTTTTCAATAAGGATGCCAAGTCCATTCAATGGAGAGAGAATAGTCTCTTCCACAAATGGTACTGGGACAACTGGATCTCAACATGCAAAAGAATGAAGCTAGACTCATAACTCACACCGTTATACAAAAATTAACTCAAAATAGATCAATGACCTAAATATAAGAGTTACAGTCATGAAACCTTTAGAAGAAAACATGGGGTAAAGCTTATTTTTAGATATGAAGCCAAAAGCACAAGCAACAAGAGAAAAAATAGATAAACTGGATTTCATCAGAATTAAAAACTTTTGTGTATAAAAACTTTTTTTTTTTTTGCGTATAAAGGACTTTATCAAGAAAATGAAGATGGTAGTTCCATTTTTGGCTTTTTGAGGAACCACCACACTGTTTTCTGTAATGAATGTACCATTTTGCATTCCCACCAGCAATGGATAACAGTTCCAATTTCCTCACATCCTCACCAACATTTGTTATTTTCTGTTTTTTTTTTTTTTTAATCTTAGCCATCCTAGTGGGAGTGAAGTGGTATCTCACTGTGGTTTTGATTTGCATCTCTCTGATGGCTATGACATTGAGCATCTTTTCATGTGTTTGGTGGCCATTTGAATGTCCTATTGGTGAAATGTCTATTCAAGTCTTTTGCTTGTTTTATGATTGAGCTATTTGCCTTTTAGTTGTTGTCAAAGTTTTATATGTATTTTGGTTATTAGATTCTTACCGGCTATATAGTTTCCAAAGATACTCTCCCAGTTGGTAGTCTGTCTTTTCACTTTTTTGGTAACATCTTTGATGAACAAAAAAGTTTTTAATTTTTGTGAGTTCCTGTTTATTTATTTTGTCTTTTGCTGTTTGTGCTTTTGTTATTATATTAGATAATCCATTGTTAAAAGATAGGCCCGACAGTGTTGTCCCTGCATTTTCTTCGAAGAATTTTATGGTTTTAGTTAACACATTTAGGTCCTTAATCCATTTTGAATTTGTTTTTGTGTATGGTGTGAGACATGGATCCTGTTTCATTTTTCTGTATGTGGAAATCCAATTTTCCCAGCACGATTTATTGAAGAGACTCTTCTTTCTTCATCAAATGGACTTAGGACCCTTGTCAAAAATCAGTTCACTATAGATGTGTGGGTTTATTTCTGGACTCTCAATTCTATTCCATTGGTCTATGTGTCTATTGTTATACCAGCACCAGGTTGTTTTGATTACTGTAGCTGTATAATATGTTTTAAAATCAGGAAGTGTGAGTCCTTCTACTTTGTTCTTATCTTCCAACATCACTTTAGCAATTCAGTGCCTCTTGCCACTCCATATAAAGTTGAGGATTGGTTTTTCCATTTCTGTAAAGAAGGCTGTTGGAATTTTGATCAGGATTGCATTGAATGTATAGATCACTTCGGCTAGCAACGGCAACAAAATAAATTTAAAAAAAAAAGAAAGAAAGAGACAACTACAGAATGGAAGGAAATATTTGGAAACCACATGTCAGGTAAGGGTTTCATATCCAGAATTTATAAAGAACTCTCAAACCTCAACAACAAAAAGACTAACACCCAATTAAGAAATGGGCAAAAGACGTGAATAAACATTTTTTCCAAGAAGATATACAAATGGCCAACATGCACATAAAAAGATACTCAACCTCATTAGTCACCAGGGAAATGAAGATCAAAACTATAACGTGATACCACTTCACACCCACCAGGATGGCTGTTAAACAACAAGTGTCGGTGAAGATGTGGAGAAAGCAGAACACTCATACATTGCTGGTGGGATTGGTAAAATGGTGCAGCGTCTGTGGAAAACACTTCGGAGGTTCCTCAAAAAGTTAGACACAGAAATACCATCTGATCCAGCGATTCATCTCCTAGGTATATATCCAAAAGAATCAAAAGCAGTGTCTCAGAAAGATACATGTACACCAGTGTTCACTGCAGTGCTATTCACAAGGGCTTGGGTTGTATTGTTGGGAAACCCAAGTGTCCATCAACAGATGAATGGGTAAACAAATAGTAGAAATATACACACAATGGAGTATTACTCAGCTATAAAGAGAGATGAAACTCTGATGCTTACCACCACATGAATGAACCTTGAAAACGTTGTTGTTGTTAGGTGCCATCGAGTCTATTCCGACTCATAGCGACTCTTTGTACAACGGTACAAAACACTGCCCAGTCCTGCGCCATCCTCACAATCCTTGTTATGCTTGAGCCCATTGTTGCAGCCACTGTGTCAATCCATCTTGTTGAGGGTCTTCCTCTTTTTCACTGACCTGCCACTTTACCAAGCATGATGTCCTTCTGCAGGGACTGAACCCACCTGATAACATGTCCAAAGTATGTGAGACATAGTCTCTCGCCGTCCTTGCTTCCCAGGAGCATTCTGATTGTACTTCTTCCAAGACAGATTTGTTTGTTCTTTTGGCAGTCCATGATATATTCAATATTCTTTTCCAACACAATTCAAAGGAGTCAATTCTTCTTCAGGCTTCCTTGTTCATCATCCAGCTTTCACATGCATATGAGGTGATTGAAAACACCATGACTTGGGTCAGGCGCACTTTAGTCTTCAAGGTGACATCTTTGCTTTTCAACACTTTAAAAAGGTCTTTTGCAGCAGATTTGCCCAATGCAGTGGTCTTTTGATTTCTTAGGTGCTGCTTCAATGGGTGTTGACTGTGGATCCAAGTAAAATGAAATCATTGACAACTTCCATCTTTTCTCTGTTTATCATGATGTTGCTTATTGGTCCAGTTGTGAGGATTTTTTTTTTTTTAACATTATGCTGAGTGAAATAAGCCAGACACAAAAGTATCCATATTGTATGATCCCACTTAAATGAAATATCTGGAATAGGCAAATCCATCAAGATAAAAGAAGATGGGTGGTTACCAAGGGATGGAGAAAGGAAAAGATCATCATAGTGCCCACCTAAATTGGTGAATTGTATTGTCAATTATTTCTCAATAAAAATAAAAAGCTTCTTTATAGAATAAGGAAAACCAAAGAATTGATGCACTTAAATTATGGTGTTGGCAAAGAATATTGAATATACCACAGATTGTCAGAAAAACGAACAAATCTGTCTTGGAAGAAGTACAGCCAGAATACTCCTTAGAAGCAAGGATGGTGAGATTTTGTCTTGCGTACTTTGGACATGTTATCAGGAAGGACCAGTCCCTGGAGAAGGACATCATGCTTGGTAAAGTAGAGGGTCAGTGAAAAAGAGGAAGACCCCCAACTAGATGGATTGACACAGTGGCTGCAGGAATGGGCTCACACATAGCAACAATTGTGAGGTTGGCACAGGACTGGGCAGTGGTTCGTTCTGTTGTGCATGGAGTCGCTATGAGTTAGAACCAACTTGGTGGCACCTAACAATAACAACAAAGATGAAAAAAAAAGAAATAGTGTCTTCCAGACAGGTCCCCATGGCTGGAACTGCCCAGCACTCTGCTCCACAGGCCAGGGATGAACTGTTTTCCTGAGCTTGCTGAGGATTAGTCCAGGTGGTGTCCAGGCTGTCCCTCACGGCTTCTTCCACCTGGTAAGGCTCGGGGTCCCTGCATCTGCCGACCCCTTCCCCTGAAAACCTGTAACACACAAGGCCCATTGTCAACTGCCAGCTCGGAGCCCAGGAGGCCTCAAGCCTGCCAAGTATACACTGGACTCAGCCCGAGTTCCTCCCTTAGACCCCTCTTGTGTGGGTGTTCAGGTCGCAGGGTGTCTACCCTTGGGCATCTGTCCACCTGGGAGCTTTGGTTTCCCATTTGACCAGGGAAGCTAAAAGGGAGATGCTGAAGCTTAGACTGCAATCTCAGACTGTTGTTGCAACTGGAAGGATCTTGACATCTGGGCTCCTTCTGCACAGGGTGGAGCCAGGTCCTCTGTGGAATAGTTAACTCCAGGACAGGATCTGCACCCTTGGTTGGAGCCTACCTGTAGAAGAGCGGCCCCTTAGACCACCTGCTCTTCCTCTACCTTCTATTCATCAGTCTTGACAACTGTCCTGTCCTCATAATACCACTTTGTAGGAACACACTGCTCCCTGGGTCCCCTCGCCAGCTATGCTGCTACCTGTGGAAGAAGACACCAAAAACCCAAACCCATTGCTGTCAGTCAAATTCCGACTCCTAGTGACCCTATAGGACACAGTAGAACTACCCCATAGGGTTTCCAAGGCTGTAATCTTTACAGAAGCAGACTGCCACATCTTTCTCCCTCGGAGCAGCTAGTGTGTTCGAACCACCGATCTTTTGGTTAGCAGGTGAGTGGTTAACCACTGCACCACCAGGGCTTCTTGGGGGAAGACACAGCTGCCTTCAAATCCCAGCCCACCATCCAAGCCACAGGGTGACTCAGGCACATCCCTTAACTTGCCTGTCACGGAGTGACCTGTGTCTTGAAGGGTCAAGTGGAGCTTAGAAGAGCAAGCGTAAAGCACCTGGCACGGCACCCTGCACCACGGGTCATCCTGACCTAAGGAAGGGAGGTCCGGGGTGGGAAAGGCCTCCTGTGCGTCACTGACTCAGGGACACGCACGCATGGCATTGGGGCTGCCTGTTGCCCACGCTGATGTCTGTTGACTGCCCTGTGCTGTTCTGATCGGCTAGGCTCCGGCTGGCCAAGGCTTCCAACCCTGGCTAGCCCTTCTGTCAGAATTTGTCTCAAATACTACAGAGCTGGGAGAG
Source organism: Trichechus manatus latirostris (assembly GCF_000243295.1). Classification (NCBI taxonomy): domain Eukaryota; kingdom Metazoa; phylum Chordata; class Mammalia; order Sirenia; family Trichechidae; genus Trichechus; species Trichechus manatus. The sequence continues at coordinate 8,697,423 of NW_004443981.1, forward strand.
CTGAGCTGGGAGAGTTGAGCTGGGAGAACAGAGCTGGGAGAGCTGAGCTGGGAGAGCAGAGCTGGGAGAGCTGAGCTGGGAGAGCTGAGCTGAGCTGGGAGAGCTGAGGCCAGGGGCAGAGCAAGCGGGGAGGACTAGAGGTGGAAAAGTACTGAGTACAGAGTCAGAGTGGTGAGAAGTGTCTTCAAGGTCCACTCCCCTTCCCCCTGATAAAGGCTTCAGCAGTGGCGCCTGAGGAAGGCCGCTACCGAAGGCTCTATGAAGGGGCCTCACTGTGGAGGCACCTGGGCTAGGAAAGCAGATGTTTGAAAGCACGGCTGGGGCAGGGGAGGTGGGGATGCTGAGACCCTGAGTCCTGGACTGCAGCTCCCTTCAGAGGCAGCAGTTCACGGGGCCGAGCACAGGCCTGGTTGGGAGGGCGGCCTCTCCCTGAGGCTGCCAAGTAGAGCCTGTGTAATTGCCTATGGTCCATCCTGACAGAATCACACACTGGTTTTCTGCTGGGGGCCAGACTCCTCAGAGTGGATTTGAGCGAGTTCTGGGAGGTTCTAGCTACTGAGCTCCAGGTAGAGAAACAGTCTCCTTGGGTGAGCAAACAGTTTTTTACAACAAATATTCCCACAAATGGTAACAAGTATCCATGGACTCAAGGTTATAAGGCAATAGTTCTTAACCAGTAATCAATTGCTGTGGGGTTAACGCTGACTCATGGAAACTTCATGTGTGTCAGAGTAGAACTGTGCACCACAGGGTTTTCAAGGCGAATTTCTCAGAAGTAGATTGCCAGGACTTTCTTCCAAGGAGCCTCTGGGTGGACTGGAAACTTAGGATTATTAAAACGAAACTTTCATCATTACAGCAAAGCTGGTGGCTTTTCTTGGTAAAAAGAATGAAACTCGGCCTTTTGAAGGTAAGCTACAGAACAGATACAGCTTTCACTTAAATGTTCTGTAAATATTGAATAACCTTCCCTCTTATCTGTCTAAACAAAGGGTAACTGTTGACTCAGTGCTTTGCATCCTCAAAAGCCCTGTCAATAGCTTCATGATCTCTCTCAAATTTCATGCAAAAATATCTCGTGGATTCTGTTTTATGGTTTGTTTCTGGTTTTGCTCTTTTATTGAGGGGTAACTTACATACTAACCTAGTATCCTGCTACCTTGCTATAATCATTTATTAGTTTCAGGAGTTTTGAGGGGGTTCTTTGAGATTTTATACCTAGACGATCATATCATCTGTTTTATTTCTTCCTTCCCCATCTATATTCCTTCTGTTTCCTTTTCTTGTGTAGGTGAGTTAGCTAGGACTTCCAGTGTGACGTTGAATAGGAATGGTGAGAGAGGACATCCTTGTCTTTGTTCCCAGTCTTCGGGAGAAAGCATCTGCTGTCTCCCCATTAAGTATGATGTTGGCTGTAGGTTTCTTGTAGATGGGTTCTCTGTCAAGTTAGGAAGTTTCCCGCTGCTTGCATACAGTCGAGAGCATAACTCTTAAGCATACATACAGCTTGATGAACCTTTACATTTTATGCCAAAAAGAGTTAACAGAACAGGGTTGAGATAGCGCTATCCTTTGACAGACCTGCTGACGAAGTGGGCCCTTGGCTGGCATCTTGGAATTTGGATTTTGAAAGGGGTCCCACCATTCCATCACTAATAAGACTGGCTCACTATACCCTAAACTATTTGTACAAACAATGTGTTTATGCTAAACGCCTGCTTTCCTTCTGCGAGTCTGGAATTTTGGTATGTGCTAGGCAGAGGGTGCCTACGTGACCAGCCCCCAATGAAAACTGTGGGTGCTGAGGCTCTAATGAGCTTCCGCGGTAGACAACACTTCGTACATGCTGCCACAACTCACTGCTGGAGAAATGAGGTGAGTCCTGTGTGACTCCGCGTGGAGAGAAGACTCTAGAAACTCGCACCTGGTTTCCTCTGGTCTTCATCCCATGAGCCTTTTCCCTTTGCGGATGTTGCTTTGTATCTTTTTGCTACAACAAATCATAGCTGAGTATGACTATATGTTAAGTTCTGTGAGTCCTTCTAGTGAATCAGTGACCCTGGGGGTGGTCTTGGAGACCCTGGACATAAGTATATAGTAACTTCCAACCAGATGAAAAAGTAGAACATTTCTAGGGACGCTGAAGGTGCCCCTATGCCCTCTCCTAGTCAGTTCCCCCAAGGATTCCATCACTAGTACCCATTGCTCTCACTGACCCCCAACCTGCCAGTAGTTCCTTGGGGGTACATCCTTCACCTCCCACCACGCCTCTCTATCTCTTTTTGTGCACAAAATAATTTCCTTTCCTTCCTTCTTCTCTCCCTCCCTCCCTCTCTCCCTTCCTCCTTTCCTCCCTCCCTCCCCCCTCCCTTCCTTCCCTCCTTCCTTGGTGCTGAGGCTCTAATGAGCTTTCCTTCCTTCCTCACCCAACTTACAAACACATCTTTTGGCTCCTGGAAAAAGCTTCTCCTTGACCCCAGGCTGCTTTATTCCACCAGAAAGAAAGACACCATTTCTATTTTCCATCCCCCCACCCCCAGCACATAACTCTCCTCCTTTGCTTGTAAAAACATTGTAAATACTGACTTATTTAAAAGTTATGCATCTTATCAAGCCCTCCCAGGGGTTTTAATCATCTGCCTTCTTGCCGGAGACTTCTTAAAAGGTTCAAATCCCTCACCCTTTCTGAGGACATTTTAAAGCAAGGCGGAGCGTGTCAGAACAATTTTTCATTGCCGTTTGCGGTGATTATTTCCACACAGCCAGACATTCCAGCTCGCCGTAGAGATGAATAAGTGATGTTGAAAAAGGCTCTAGAGAGTCTGTTCTTTCAAGCAGAGAGCTTCTGGGGATGACGGACAGCAGCCACCTGGGCTTATCCCGACAGACATCCATTAGGAAAGATGGGAACAACACAGGAGTTGGAAGGACCGGCCACCGTGAACCTCAGCTGCTGGTGGCTCATCTTTCACGTGGTGTGGCCCCAACTCCACTGTCAGGGCCCCAACTTGTCCCCGCTGGGTGCCCTGAGCAAGTCACACCTTTCTAAGTCCGTTTGCATCCCCGAAAATGGGCTCACTGTATTACCTGCAGCATCTGGCTCGTTTTGAACATTGAATGTGCTAATGTGGGCAAACAGCTTAGTTAAAATAGCCAGAGTAATAAGGATGCCGCCTCACACTTGCTCAGCACCCACGAAGTGCCCGGCACTGCGCTGAGCACTTTATATGCGTTAATCTTCATAACAGCTGATGCAGGAAATGCTCTCATCATCGTTCCCATTCTACAGGTTGGGAAACTGAGGCCCAAAGGTTCAGTCACTTGCCCAGGTCACACAGTGAGCTAGTGGTGGAGGGGGATTTGAAGGTCTGCAGCTGGGTATGTCAACCACCGTGCTGTGCTCTCCTGCTATCCTGCCAGACTGCACCATAACTTGGGATATTCTTTCACCTGGGGACAGTGCCTACTGAAGGGACCCTAGCAAGGTGGAGTGTTCCTTGACACGGAAACACCCGTCCCCAGATTCCCACTCCACTACCACAGGCCCCCAGGTCCCCACCCAACTGCCACAGGCCCCCAGGTCCCCACCCCACTCAGCCTTTTCATGTCTTCCTGATCCATCCTTTCCTCAGCTCCCCCGACCCGCTCATGAGATAAGTCCCAAGTCCTTTGGCTGACCCTCAGGCTCTGTGACCCAGGTCTCGTTCTAGGCCTGGACCCCAAACCCACCTTCCTGGTCCCACTTCATGCTGAAACCCGTACTTTGACCATGGAGCTTCCTCTGCCTGGAATGCCCTTCCTCCCCGCCCCCCATGATGAATTGAATTGTGTCCCCCAAGAAAGACACGGAGAAGTCCGAACCCTGTGGTATCTGTGAACATGACCTTGTTTGGAGATTGGGTCTTTGAAGACGCCATCAATTAAGTTAACATGAGGTCATCCTGGAGTAGGGTGGGCCCTAATCCAATATGAGTGGTGTCTTAGCAAAAGAGAAGAGACACAATGAGACACAGAGGGAAGATGGCCGTGTGAAGACGCAGGCAGACATTGGAGTGATGCAGCCACAAGCCAAGGAATGCCAGGGATTGCCGTGAGCCACCAGAAGCTACAAAGAGCAGCTTCTTCCAGAGCCTTCAGAGGGAGTGTAGCCTTGCCGACACCTTCATGTCAGACTTCTGGCCTCCAGAACTGTGAGAGAACCAATTTATGTTGTTCTGAGCCACCCAGTTTGCGGTACTTCGTTGTGCAGCCCGAGGAAATTAATACACCCTCCTTCAAGGCCAGGTTCAGAACGCCCCTGCCCGTGAAGCCAAGTGCCCTTGATCCTTCCCTCTAAGGAATTGCTCTTTCCTTGGCATTAAACCCAAAACCAAACGAAACCAGTTGCCATCAAGTCGATTCCAACTCACGGTGACCCCATGTGTATCAGGGTAGAACTGTGCTCCATAGGATTTTCAATGGCTGTGATCTTTCAGGAGTAGATCACCAGGCTTTTCTTCCGAGGTGCCTCTGGGTGGTTTCGAACCGACAAGCTTTTGTTTGGTAGTCAAGCACTTAACCGTTTGCGCCACCCAGAGACCCCTTCCTGGTGCTACCAGGGCTCTTGCTTACCACTCTCGTGGCACTTGTCACTTCCTGTCTCCCAGGCTGTTGTCTGTGCAGACTTTAGGCAGGGGCACGGCCAGATTCTGCGGGTTGTTCTGTGTCTCCCCCATGGCACAGAACATTCTCCGCTGAAGATGAAAGTGGGTGGGCTTGGGGCTGCAGGCCCGGGTTCAAGCTGGTCCCCACATGCTCGCTGTGGGACCTTTGGCAAGTTCTGACCCCCAGAGCTACCGTCCCCTCAGCTGTACATGGGAGAGACAGCAGTCCCTGTTTCGGCGGGGGAGTTGGGACATGCCTGGTGAGGTGAGAAGAGCTCCCAGCGTTGCCCCTGTTTGCTGGGCAAGTGGATAAAAGTAGGCTGAGTTTACTCAAGCAGATGGTTTTATCCTACACACCCTCTTTCTTTTGCCGTGGGCTGGGAATACAGGGCTCTCCGCACCCACACAGTGGAGTATCCTTGTCTTCACCCTCCTGCCCTGCTCACCCACTTGATTTCCTCCCCACTCATCCCCCACCACTCACTTAAATGAAGCAGGAACTGCGTCCCTCTGGCCGGGCCCTCTTCCCTCCCACCCCCACCCAGCACCGTTCTGCCCACCATCAGCGCCTCCGGCAAACACGCCTCTCTGAGGAGAAATGTGCACTACATCCGTCACAGCAGCCATGGTCCCTGAGTCCCCTTACACACACACCACACACTCACACACACACCACACATGCACACACGTATATACCACATATACGCTCACATGTGTGTACACCACACACACGTACCCCACACACACACACACACACACACACACACACACACACACACACACACACACGGCCCATCCCCCTTCCCTAGCCCATTGCGTATTTGCTACTGACTCTTGAGCTGGAAGGAAGGTATTGAGCTCATAATTTCAGACTTTAAAAAAGTTCTTTCCAGAACATTCACCGTCTTAAATTAGTAGGAATGAAGAGATTACACTAGCAGCTACTACTGCAATGCTATTAATAACAAATATAGAAAGCATCTTTGTCTCCTAGGGCTGCCCCAACAGACCACCACAAACTAGGTGTCTCAAAAGAACCGCAATTTCTCTCACAGTTCTGGAGGCCAGAAGCTGAAGTGGGCAGGGCTGGCTCCTTCTGGAGGCTCTGAAGGAGCATCTGTTCTGTGTCTCTCTCCTAGCTCATGGCTACCAGCCACGCTTGGCGTTTCTACCTCTTCCGCCACCTTCACACGGCCTTCCCCCCGTCTGGCCTCTGTCTCTCGTTCCTACTTTCTTCTGCCTTTCTCCTCTCCTTCTCTTGTCACTGGTTTTAGGGCTCACCTGGTTAATCCCGGGTGATCTCATCTTGAGGTCCTTAACTTAAACGCGTCTTCAAATAAGGTCACACTCAAAAGATGCCAGTGGTTAGGATGTGGACATGTCTTTTTGAGGGGACCACAATTGAACCCGTTACAGACAGCTTAAAAAAGTAACCCGTTGCCGTAGAGTCAATTCCCACTCCTAGCAACCCCACAGGACAGAGTGGAACTGCCCCATAGGGTTTCCAAGGAGCAGCTGGTGGATTCAAACTGCATTCAGTTATCGTTGACCCTGTGCTGGTAATTAACGCTCAGATCCTTCCATCTGTCCACTCATTAAATCCTCACAGCAACCTAATGAAGGAGGAATTGTATTCTCACTATCCCCATTTTACAGATGAGAAAAGGAAGGCTCAGAGAGGGCCAGAGTTAGTCCAAGGTTACACAGCATGTTAGTAGCCAATCGGACATTGAATACAGATGGCCCAGCTTCTTGTCTCTGCACTTCCTCTCTGTTGATGTGGGTGAAGTTAGTGTTACACGTTACCATTGAGCATTATGTTATCACCCTGACTTGTTTTATTTTTTTTTTTAAGACTATTTTATTGTGTTTTTGGTGAAGATTTACACAGCAGTTTAGGTTCCCACACAACAATTTCTACGTAAGTTGTTCAGTGACATTGGTTACATTCTTCACAATGCATGAACTTTCTCATTATTTCCGTTCTGGTTGTTCCATTTCCTTTAATCTAGTTTCCCTGCCCCCTTGCCTTCTCATCTTTGTTTTAAAGTAATTGTTGACCCTTTGGTCTCATATAGGTGATTTTTTTAAAGGAGCACAGTACTTACTGGTGATATTCATGATTTTTTGGGCCAATTTGTTATTTAGCTACAAGGTGACCTCAAGGGTTAGTTTCGGTTCAAGGTCTGAAGAGTCTCTCAGGGCCATAGTCTAAGCGAGTCCTCCAGCCTAAACCAGTCCAGTAGGACTGGTTTTTTGTTTGCTTGTTTGTTTATAAATATGAGGTTCTGTTCTACTTTTTTCTCCCATCTATCAGAGTCCATGTATGGTGGCCCTGAGAAGAACGGGTGCTAGCGGTAGGCGGGCACCATCTAGTTCTTCTGGTCTCAGGGTAGATGAGGCCGTGGTTCATGTAGCCTATTTGTCCTGTGGACTACTTTCTTCTTTCATTCCTGATTTCATTTCATAAATTCACTTAAGGAGCTGCTAACTGCTCTTGTTTCAGCGTTTTACCCAGCTGTGGCTGGGTATGGACATCTGATCGACAGCAACGTAATTAATGAGGGTCAAATTGGTGTGCGAGTGTTTAACTTACTGTCTTCTTTTCTTTTAAGCAGAACTTGTTAGCCTCCATGTAACCAGTATGTAACAGATGATGCCTTTGGGTGAGCAATATTTAAGAAAGAAACACCTCAGCATAATTCCATAGCTTTCTCGTGAATCCTCAACGGAACAACTATTCTAATACTTACTCCTCCGTCTTGGTAGCCAGGGTCATCCTTAATGAGGAGTTAATCAAACTTCCTGAGTATAAATCCTCCTCTGCAGCTGGTCTGGGCCAGCAGCACACTCGAGTCAAAGCCTGTGCAGGCAGTTTTCTTGTAGGCTGACGGCTTTTCTCCAGCAAGCTGCTCCATTTATTAAGTGCAACCTAGGGGACTCATTTTCCAGCACTATATTTGGACAGTATTCTGTTGTAATCCATAGGGTTTTCACTGGCTAATTTTCAGAAGTAGACCGCCAGACCTTTCTTCCTAGTCTTAGTCTGGAAGTGCCACTGGAACCTGTTCACCATGGGTGACCCTGATGGTATCTGCAATACCAGTGGCATAGCTTCCAGCATCACAGCAACGGGCAAGCCACCACAAACTGACAGACGGGTGGTAGAAGACGAGCCCCCTAGGTTGGAAGATACTCAATGATCGTAAAGATGGTGCAGAGCCGGCCAATGTTTTGTTCTGTTGTACATGGGGTCACCATGAGTTGGAGCCAACTCAGTGGCATCTAACAACAGCAACTGTGTGCGAGCATCATCTCTGAACCTCCCCAAGGCCTGGCAGTCAGGGTGTCATCCCACAGTTAGGTAAAAAATCTTGAGGTGAAGTAAGCTATCTTAGTCACCGCATGCTGCCGTAACAGAGGTCCCCAGGTGGGTGGCTTTAAAGATCAGAAATGTATTTTCTCACAGTTCAGGAGGTTAGAAGTCCAAATTCAGGGCGTGGCTCCAGGGGGAGGTCCATCTCTCTCTCTTTCAGCTTTTAGTATCCGGCAGTCCTTGGCATTCCTGGGCTCATAGCTTCATCGGCGTGCGTGTCTGTCTTCACATGGCGTCTTCCAAAATGTCTCCGTGTCCCTTCTGCTTTTTTTTTATAACGCTGAAGGATTAGGATTAGGACCCACCCTAGTCTCGTATGACCTCATGAACACAGCAAAAGAAAACCCCTCTTTCCAAACAGGGTCGCATCCACAGGAGCAGGGGTTCGAATTTCAACACGTATTTTGGGGGAGATGCAATTCAATCCATAACATAAAGCATCTATGGCTGTACCCCCTGCCCGCCCCCTAGGGGCACAGCCAGAATTTGCACCTGGCCCAAAGCCCCAGGCGCATTCTTTCCACCTCAGCCAAGCAATGCATCACCACCTCTGATTGCTCCCAGTTAATCAGAAATGGAAAAAAACACAAAGTGCCGTGGTTCTTTGTACTTCCCTTCCGTTTAGCAACTCTGCTCTGCCTATTGCAAGAGCTGGCCTGGAGAGCACGGCTGCCTACGTGTGCTGTTACATTAGTAATTTGAAACTCCAGGACTGTCTCTTTCAATTGGAATGAAGACATTTTCCACTTCTTCCTAGAGAAACTTCTCCCTCCCCAGATCTCAGCCAGCCACTAGTGACAATCACCACGACCACCCAGTACACTTCTCCAAGCCTGCAGTGAATCAGCCCAGAGCCCTTTTCAGGACATTTCAATAGAAACCCAGCCAGGTTTCTTCAACAGAGGACTGAAGAGCTTCCTGGGCTCCTGGGCTGCCTGGCATGTCTCTTCCTGGGGTGCCCTGTACCTCGTTAGCCTCCGGAGTGCTCTTAAAGACGCCACAGAAGAACACGGACCTGTGTCTGAGGTGACTTTCTCTGCAATGGGCAGGTTACTCCCGGAGCATAGCGTGGGCTTACTTCCCCTCAAACAAGCCAGGGAGCATTTATTGAGTGCCTGCTGTGTGCAAAGCACTCAGGATCACAGATGGTAGCCCAGGTCCTTTCTGCCCAGAGTCACAAAAGGGACGGATGTCAGTACGCCAAAAATCGTATGCCTTACTGCACAAAGAGAAGAATCTTTTCATCTGATGCTCACAAAAACCCTGGGTGGTGGATTAGGCAGGGATTACCATCTCTCTTTGAAAGTTTGGTAAACTGAGGCCTGAGCCGTAGCCATGGGACAAGGACTCAGCTCTCCTAGTTCTGTGTCCTTTGTCCCTGGCTGAGCCCCTTCTTATTCCCAGAGTGGATGGCCAACCTCAGGAGCAGGGTTCACAAAGGGTAGCCCTCTCACTGGACATGCCATCCAAACAGGAATTAAAGTGCCCTGTGGGGCAGTGGGTAGGCACTTGGCTGCTAACCAAAAGGTTGGCAGTTTGAATCCACCAGCTGCTCCTTGGAATCCTGTTGGGGCAGTTCTGCTCTGTCCTATAGGGTCACTATGAGTTAGCACCGACTCGGCGGCAAGGGATTTGTTTTTTTTATTTTTTATTTTTTGTAGGAGGGAGCAGTCTTTGTGGTGCAGTGGTTAAGCGCTTTGCTGCTAATCAAAGGGTCGGTGATTTGAACCCACCAGCCACTCTGCCGGAAGAAGTTGCAGCAGTCTGCTTCCTTAAAGATTACAGCCTTGGAGACTCTATAGGGAAGTTCTACTCTGTCCTATAGGGTTGCCATTAAGACAGAATCGACTCAACAGCAATGGGTTTTGTTTGGTTTTGGTAGGCAGTTTGGAGTCCCTGGGTGGTACAAATGATTAACTCACTCGGCTGCTGACTGAAAGGTTGGAGGTTTGAGTTCATACTTAGGTGCCTCAGAAGAAAGGCCTGGTGGTCTGCTTCCCAAAGCCATTAAAAACTGCATGGAACACAGTTCTACTCTGACACCCATGGGGTCACCATGGGTTGGAGTCAACTCAGAGGCAACTGTTTTTTTTTTTTTTTTTGGTAGGCCCAACCCAAAAACCCAACGCCGTCCAGTCAATTCCAACTCATAGTGACCATATAGGACAGAATAGAGCTGCCCCCATAGGGTTTCCAAGGCTGTAATCTTTACAGAAGTAAACTGCCACATCTTTCTCCGAAGGAGGGGGCTGGTGGGTTTGAACCACCAATCTTTCAGTTAGCAACTGATCGCTTTAACCACTACACCACCAGGACTCTTAAGACGTCCTCTTCACCCAAGGAACAGCACTGTGGGTCTTTTTGAGGAACAATGGAAATCACTTCCCAGTCTTTATTTTCTTTCCTGGCATTGAGGTTTTTCATGCTGGGATTCCATTCAGGCCCACTAACTCGGTCAACCTTGCTCTTTGTGGGAGTTCTGCACATGGCGCTGAGGTCCTTTTGTCATCTCTGCTCTGTTTTATGTATAACACAGTGGGCTCTTTTCCTCCCGTGCACAGGCAGGGAGTTTTGACATGGCTTTGTGAACACAGATGGGGAAAAAGAATCTTCCTCTGGCTTCTGACCCAGTTGGTTTACCAAAATAACTGTGAGTGTGGCTGCCCGTGGCCCGAGCTGGCTTACGTCAGCGAGAACCAGCTCTCTGAGATGGTGACCCCAACAGCCAGGGGAGGGCAAGGGAGAGATGTCATGGAGACCCTAGTGGTGGAAATGGTTAATATGCTCGGCTGCTAACCAAAAGGTTGGAGGTTCGAGTAGACCTAAAGGAGCCTTGAAAGGAAGGCTTGGCCATCTACTTCCAAAAAATTAGCCATTGAAAACCCTATGGAGTAAAGTTCTACTTTGACACACACAGTGTCGCCATAAGTTGGAATCAACTCAATGGCAACTGGTTTAACTTGTTATACCAAGAGGTAGTTGGACAGAACAACCCCCTTCCTCTGCCTGAGAAACTCCTACCCATCTGTCAGGACCCAGCTCAAGGAACACCTCCTCACTGAAGCCTTTCAGGATCTTCCTAGTACAGCTAGTCCTGCCCTGCTTTGTGCAGCCTCTGTCCCTTCTTCTTTCCACTCCTACAGGTGTCCTTATGGGGAAGGGGGTGCAGCAGACTCACTGGGGAGCTTCTTCAGGTCTGGTTAGGGGAGACTTTGCCATTTTTAGAAAGGATTTTCAATGGCTGTGATCTTTCAGCTTTGCTTCCCAGGTGCCTGTGGGTGGATTCATACTGCCAACTTTTCAGTTAGTACTTAACTGTTAGCATCACCCAGGGACTCCCTCCTGTTATTAGCATCTTGCATTAGTGTGGTACATTGGTTACAGTTGATGAACAAATACTGATACATTGTTATTAACTGAAGTGTATAGTTCCTACAAGGGCTCAGTCTTTCTGCCGCACAGTCCTGTGGGTTTTGACAAATGCATGATGTCATATGTTCACCATTGCAGCATCATGCAGAATGGTTTCAAGGCCCTAAAAATGCCCTGTGCTCCACCTATTCATCCCCCTCAACCTTCACCCTGAGCCCCTGGCAACCATAGATCTTTTTTCTGTCTCTGTAGTGTTGTTTTCTCCAGAATGTCATATAATTGAAATCGTACAGTGTGTAGCTTTTTCAGACTTTTTTTTTCCACTTAGTTGTTAACTTTTCATAAGTCACTTACACGTACAGTACAAATCATTGTACTTATTTTCATGAATGTCTTCCCCTATCAACTAAACTCCTCTAGAACAGGGATCACGTGGTGTTTTTCTTTGTGTCTCTGTGTTCCAGCAGGTAACCCTGGCATGTACTAGATGCTCAGTAAAATGCTTGTTTAGCCAATGAATGAACGAACAATTGAACAAACACACTGGGCATCCATGCATCAACCTGAGACATTATTCTACTCAGTGGATGGGAATTTAATACGACTAGAAAGATGAGGAACCACACAGAGGAACATCCATTGACGATGTTGGGTCATTAATGAGAGTAAAACAAGTACCAATTCATGAGAGCCTTGAACAGTTAATTCCCCAGAGGACATATAAAAACTCCCCCTTGTTTTGTGTTTGCTCAGCTGCTAACATGCAGGGGAAATGGCATGAGCTTCTCCGAATCAAGCCAGCAGAGGCAGGGCAGGTCTGCCATCTTACTGTCCTGAGGCTGCCATAACAAAATACCACAGTGGGGGGCTTTAAAGAACAGAAATTTATTTTCTTGCAGTTCTGGAGGCTGGAAGTCCAAATCAGGGTATTGGCCGTGTTGATTCCTTCTGAGAGAGGAAGTGCTCCATGCCTCTCTCCGAGTTTCTGGTGGCTGCTAGCAATCTTTGGCATTCATTTGCTGCTTATAGATGCATCTATTTTTGTCATCACATGGAGTCTGTCTTCCCCTGTATGTGGCTCCGTTTCCATGTCTGTCCTTCCCTTTTATAGGAGACCACTCAAAAGGGATTAGAACTAGGACCCCCACCACCAGCACTGCGGCAGGAGTCCCTCGGTGGTGCAAATGGTTAACATGCTTGGCTGCTAACCAAAAGGTTGGAGGTTCAAGTTCATCCAGAGGTGCCTTGGAAAAAAGGTCTGGCAATCTATTTTCAAAAAACCAGCCATTGAAAACCCTGTGGAGTACAGTTCTACTCTGATCTACGTGGGTTTGCGATGAGTCGACTCAAAGGCAACTGGTCTCTTCTGCTTTGGTACAATCTCATTAACTGATAACACCTGCAGAGAAGAACTATTTTCCCAAACAAGCTCACCCTCACAGGTGCAGGACTTCAAATTAGGGGAACACAATTCAATCCTTAACACCCTCTACCTACAGACAGCAGAGCATTGAGAGGAGGTCGCCCAGGGTAGTCAGGGAGGGTGGAGCCATCCTGGCCTGATCTGAGCTGTTTGTCCTTGGGGTTCTCAACCAGGCTCCTCTGGAAACAAGCTGTGGCCCAGCCCTGGGGCTCACGGGGAGCCCCCTGAGTCCTCACTGTGGACAGTGGGTGCTCAGTGGAGGACAGGGTCCCAGGAGTCCTGGACCACCGCCTTGTGAACGCATCTGTCCCCCCCGGGGCACGTGTTTTGCCACCACTGGTGATCAGAAATGATGTGAGCTGATGAGACGGCAGCTCCTCCAGCTGCATTGTGCTGAGTTTCTATGGTAATGCTTTCAAAAGTGGTGAATTTGCCTTTTCCCCTCCGTTCCATAATGCTCTTAGGCTTTCCAAAAATATCCTTATTTTCCTGGTTCTACCGGGGGTCCAGGCGTGTTTGACCCACAGCAAACAGTGCCACCTCCTCCACCATGTGTGTATGGCATCCTTGGCAGACACACCTCATTAAGGAGAAATCTTTAAACCTGTGCTCATTAGCATTTCTTCCAACCCTTTCCAAAGTTCCCAGGGGAGGAAATTAACAGAGCAAGATGGCGTCCTGCTTCCACTGAATATTCCTCACCCCAGTGCCCTGAGTAGGAGCAGGGTTGCCTTTTGTACTCAGCAGGGCATGTTCGTAGACGCCTCCCTGCCCCACCTGGCCACCTGTAGCCGGGGCTCGGCCAGGAGCCTGTGTGCCAGGTGTGGACCATGTGGCCAGAGAAGGGTTCCACCCTCCGGAGGGTGGCTCCAATTGTCCTCCATGGAGTCATCCATTTTCCTGGGTGACCCAGAATCCTACAATCTCTACCTGGCTGTTTTCTTTTGAAACAAGTGGTTTCCCACTTTTGCGTCCCACGAAGCACCGGTGGATGGCTTTTCCCTGGGTCATGCCCTATGGGGTGGTTCCTATTACCATCCTCATTTTACAGATGAGAAGACTGAGGCACAGAGAGGGTCAGTCATGTGCCCATGTCACACAGCTAGGAAGAAACAGAGCTGGAGCCCCGATTCTTCAGCCCACATCATTAACTCAAACCTGTGCGCCTACTATCTAGCTTAAATGTCTCCTGACACCACACATTGCCTTGTTCCTGTCTCTGTTACTGTGCATGTAAGGCCATTTTACGAGTGCATGTCTAAGTCTCTATGCTTTTAAATGTTGAGCCTTCAAGGCCAGCAGCCATGGCTAACCCCTTCACATCCCTAGTGTCTGCCCAATAACACCTGGCCCAGGTAGGCCTCCAATGTTTGATGAATGAATAGTGAACAGAAAGCTGGCACTCTGAACCCATCCAACCTTTATATTTAGACTGTAGAGACCCTGCAAAAATTCAGTGATGAGAAAAATGATTTTTATAAGGTTTGCAGGCTGGCTGGAAAGTTCTCTGGAATTTTCCGATGGGCTAAGTAACCCAGAGAGCCTGAGCCACAGATGGTGCGCTCTGAAGAGACAAAAGTGCAGGTGTGGTCCGTTGTACAAATTCTGAAATTGCAAGTCTTTCTCTGATTGCCCCCACGTAGAGTCAGCAGATATAGCAGATAAAAATACAGGAGGCCCAGTTAAATCTGAATGTCATATACATGATTGTCTTAGTCATCTAGTGCTGCCATAACAGAAACACCACAAGTGGATGGTTTTGACGAAAAGTTTATTTCCTCACAGTTAAAGTAGGCTAAAAGTCCAAATTCAGGCCGTCAGCTCCAGGGGAAGGCTTTTTCTCTCTCGGCCTTCTTCTCTTGGGTGTTCCCCCGGACTAGGAGCTTCTCTCCGCAGGGACCCCGGTCAAAAGGACGCGCTCTGCTCCCGGCACTGCTTTCCTGATGGTATGAGGTCCCCCTGTCTCACTGCTGACTTCTCTCTTTTATATCTCAGGAGATGGCCTCAGGACACAGTCCAGTCTTGGAGATCCCATCCTGCCTTACTAACGCAACTGCCACGCATCCTCCCTTATTAACATCACAGAGGCAGGTTTACAGCATACAGGAAAATCACACGGTACCAGGAATCATGGCCCAGACAAACTGATGTACACATTTTTGGGGGGACATAATTCAAACCATGACAATGATGGATAGCTTTTGTATAAGTATGTCCCATGCAATATTTGGGGTATGCTTATACTAACTGTATATGTGTATATATATATATACACACAAACACGTGTGTGTGTGTGCGTGTGTATATGTGTGTATATACTTGTTGTTTATCCGACATTCGAGTTTAACTGGGCCTCCTATATTTTACCTGGCAATGCTAGACACACAGGGCCTCACCTTGGGCCCAACCGTAACCGACTTCTCCAGCCTTCTCAGTATTCGGAAGGACTTCTGACTGCTGAAGGTCCCTGGGTGGCACAAGTGGTTTGCAATCAGCTGCTAACCTAAATGTTGCTGGTTCAAACCCAACCAATAGCTCTGGGGATGAAAGGCCTGGTGATCTACTCCTGTAAAGGTCACAGCCAAGAAACCCCTGTGGAGCTCAGTTCTGCTCTGTAACACATGGGGTCACCATGAGTTGGAGTTGACTTGATGGCAACGAGTTTGGTTTTGGTTTTTTGAGTGCTGGGTCTGACCTTAAAGATCACCCCCTCTGAGCCGCTCCCCAGTAAGTAAGGCCCAGAGAGGGAGGCATGGCTCCGACGGGCCAGAAGCCAAGTCTGCTGGACCCGAGTAACACTGTAGCCCCACAGCCCCGTGGGGACGTGGGCCAGTCTGAATGCTTTTACTCCGCACAAATTTGACTTTTAAATCCACAGCCCAGGAGACACAGATTCACTTGTGGCTGGGCCAGGAGCCTGTAACAGGCACCAGGAATGGCTTCTAAAGAGGAGGGCCTCACGGAGGCCGGGATCTCCCCACAGGCCCACTTCACCGAGTCTCCACAAACAAACGTCTCTCAGTTCCTCTCCTCTGAAAAGTACCATTGTTCAGGATAAGATCTGGCAACGGGGCTTTAAAGATTTCTCTTTGAAAGCATTTTCTGTTCCTTTCTCCGGGGAGGCTGGCTTTGGGGAGATTTATGTAACCTCCACCTCCTCAGCAGAAACAGATGGGGACCTGGAGGCTTCCCCCTCCTCAGAGAAGCTCCAGGGGAGGGGTGGGGGCTTCATGGCCCCCCAGAGACAGCGCCCCAGTGTCCATGGCAGCCCACCCCTCCTAGACCCCCTCCCTCAACACACTCGGTCTCCAAGTACCACACAGCCCCAATCCTGAGGGAGGAAGACCCCCGGGGGCTGAGGTATATCCTGGGTTCAGAGAGCTTTAGTTCAATAGTGATGATGGTAGCTATCATATGTGGGACGCACCCCAATGTTCAAATGTTCAAAGCACTAGTTTCAATTTTATAAAATTTTAAAATATACCAAAAAGTCACAGACATCCTCATACCCACTGAGCAGACTAGACCCATGTTGAATACTTCATGTGTGCCTCGTCTTTTCTTCTGATAAAATATTACAGGTGAAATGAGTCTCTGCCCTCCAGCGCCCCCTTTCTCAGGGACAGCGGCTACCTGGAGCCTGGTTCATGTAGTCACAATCCATGTTTATATTTTGTTTATATTTTTACTTACGTAGACTGGATCCATGCATAACACAGTGGTATTGTGTGTGTGTGTGTGTGTATTTAATTTCAGGAATGGTACCTGAGGTTATTTTGGGACTCGCCTCTCTCTCCCAGACAGTGTGAGAGCCTCCCAGCAGCCCCCTCCATGAGGCAGTTTTATTATATTTTCCTGTTTTTAAGTGACAAACCTGAGTCTCAGAGAAGTAAGAAAGGGCCTTGGAGATGAGCCAACGGGGAAGCATTGGTTCTGAGACTAAAGACACAGTCTGTCGACTCCACATCTCACCACGCCCTCAAGATTTCTGCCGATGGTTCTCGACTCCATTCTTTCACGTGTTTTTATTTCAATTTTATGAGGGTAAAAAACACAGCAATCGTTAGAAAAGGTCATCATGGTTGGTAAAGTAGATGGTCCTCAAAAGCAAGGGAAACCCTCAGTAAGATGGACTGGCACCATATTCACAGCAATGGACTCAGACATACCAACCATTAGGAAGATGGCGCAGGACCAGGCAATGTTTCATTCTGTTGTACATAAGGTCGCCATGAGTCGGAGCCAACTAATCGCAGCAACAACACACACACACACACACACACACACACAGATATATATAAAACAAAAAGATTGCCATCTTAACCATTTTAAGTTTTCAATTCAGTGACATTAATTTCTTTCACCATGTTGCGCTACCATCACCAATGTCCATTTCCAACAGTTCTCCATCACCCGAAACCAACTCAGCACCCCTTCAGCGATGACTCCCCTTCCCTCCTCCCCCCAGCCTCTAGGGACCACTAATCAACTTTTGTCTCTACGTATTTGCCTCTTCTAGATATTTCGTACAAGTGGGATCCCACAATATTGGTCCTTTTGTGTCTGACTTTTACTCAGCATAATTTTTTCAAGGTTATACACGTCACAGTGTGTTCCAGAACTTCATTTATGAAGTTTATGGCTAAATGACGTTTCCTTGTATTATATACCACATTGTGTTTATCCATTCATCTGTTGGTGGACACTTGAGTTGTTTCCATCTTTTGGCTATTGTGAATAATGCTGCTATGAACACTGGTCTACAGGTATCTGTTTGAGCCCCTGCTTTCAAGTCTCTAGGGCATATACTTAGGAGTGGAATTGCTGGGTCATGTGGTAGTTCTATGTCTAACTTTTTGAGGAACCGCCAAACTGTTTTCCACAGCAGTTACATCATTTTACACTCCCACCAGCAATGCCTGAGAGTTCTAATTTGTTCACATTCTCTCCAACACTTGTTAGTTTCCATTTTTGCTGACCATAGCCATCCTGGTGAGTGTGAGTTGATATCTCATTGTGGTTTTGATTTGTATTTCCCTAATGACTAACAACCTTGAGCATCTTTTCACAGGCTTGGTGGCCATGTGACATCTTCTTGGAAAAATATCTATTCAAGTTCTTCGTCCATTTTTTCATTGGGTTGTTTGTCTTTTTGCTGTTGAGTTGTAAGAGTTCTTTATGTACTCTGGATATTAACCTCTATCAGATATATGATTCCCAGATGCACCACAGTTTTTTTAGCATCTGCTCTGTTCTAGGCGTTGGGAATACTGCAGCAAACAGGAAAAGTCCCATCTTCATGGAATTTGTCCTCAAAGAATATAGTCTTCATAAATAACCTTGGACCTGGTTCCTCCTTTTAACAATCCAACAAGTGTTTTTCTGATCTTGACTTGAACTTCTCCTCTGATGGGGAAATGAGGCCCCCTATGTCATCCTTATTGTTAGTGTCTACCTTGGTAAGGGGAAGCTTGTTTTCTTGTTCTGCCTCCTTGGGCCATACTCTTTTCTGCATGATATCCCTCCTGGTATTTGAAGTTAGTGGTTGTACCCCCAAAATCTACTTTGAGTGGAAATCTCATCCAAAGATGCCATTCACAGGGGGCTAGTGACTACATGGTCCACTGGTATGAGAAGACCCGTTTGCTGGAGTCCATCTGTTGCAACCACTGTGTATTTTGAGTGCCTTACAACCTAGGGGGCTGGTCTTCCCACACTATATCTGATAGTTTCTGTTATGATCCATAGGGTTTTCATTGGCTAATTTTCAGGAGTAAATCAGCAGGCCTTTCTACCTAGTCTGTCTTCGTCTGGAAACTCTGCTAAAACCTGTCCAGCGTAGGTGACCTTGCTGGTATTTGAAATACTGGTGGAATAGCTTCCAGAATCGTAACAACATGCAAGTCACCACAGTACAACAGACTGACAGAAGATGTGGCAAGTGTACGTACAAGGACGTTTATAAGTGCATTATTAATAACACAGAAAAATGGAAATACCTAAATATTAAACTCTAAGGGAATGGTGAAATTATGGCATGTATTTATGACAGAATATTATGCAATGGTATCTTTATGGACGCAGATAGTATTTTTTAATGATGCAGGAATATTAAACCACATGTTGGCATGTGTTCGTTCTCTCTCTCTCATACACACACACACCTACACACACAAAAAGACTGTTGTTGTTAGTTTTCATTGAGTCAATTCTAACTCATGGCAACCCCACGTGTGCAGAGTAGAACTACTCTACAGGGTTTTTAAGGCTGTAATCTTCGGAAACAGATCACCAGGCCTGTCTCCCGAGGCGCCTCTGGGTGGGTTTGAACCACCAACCTTTTGGCTAATAGTTGAGTGTTTAATCATTTGTGCCACTGAGGGACCTTAAAAAAGACTGGAAAGAAAAATATGTTGATATGTTCATATCAAAATATGAACAGTATTTATCCCAAAGTGTTGGGATTGTGATTTTCATTTTCTTCTTTATCCTCCTTTATATTTTCTTAATGTTTTCTGCTGAGTGTCTATATTACTTTTAAAATTAGAGAGGAGACTAAAGGCATTCTTACCAGTCTGTGGTGTAGTGGGAAGGGCCTAGCATGGAGAGGGAGAGGCCTGTACTTCCTAATAAGTGACTATCGGATGAGCCGACGAGCCAATCTCGACCTCAATGGCCCATCTGTAAAATGGGGGTGAGTGTCAGTCTCAAAAGGTTCGTCCAAAAAAACCAAACCAAAACCATTGCTGTCGAGTCGATTCCGACTCATAGCGACCCTGTAGGACAGAGTAGAACTGCCCCATAGGGTTTCCCAGGAGCAGCTGGTGGATTCAAACTGCCAGTCTTTTGGTTAGCAGCCAAACGCTTAACCACTGTGCCACCAGGGCTCCAAAAGGTTGTTAGGAACATTAATTTTTACAGATTGAAATATACGCCTTAAATTGTAAAAAACCAAAGCAAAACCCTTGCTTTGCAGCCACTAGTAGAAGTTATATGACTCCCCTAGTGGCGCGACTGACTAAGCTCTCGACTACAACCAAAAGGGTGGTGGCTCGAACCCACCCAAAGGCACCTGGGAAGACAGGCCTGGGAATCTGCTTCCAAAAGGCCACAGCCTTGAAAAGCCTGTGGAGCAATTCTACTCTGCCACGCATGGGTCACCTTGAGCTGGCGTCAATGGCGACTAACACCTCAACAGTAACCAAGTACAAGTTACGGTTTTGTGCGGGGTTGCTCCACCAGGCAGGTTTCCCTAGGCGAGGGCAGTTCCTCCCCAGCCCCCACAGGCTGCGCTGTGTTGTTGTAAGCAGCTGTCAAGTCACTCTGACTCATGGCAATCTACGTACAACAGAACGAAACACATGCCATCTTCATGATCATTGGTATGTTTAAGTCCATTGTTGTGGTCATTGTGTCCATCCATTTCACGGAGGCCCTCCCTCACCTTCGACGGTCCTCTCCTTTACCAAACATGATATGTCCTTCTCCAGTGATTGGTCCTTCCTGACAAGGCATCCAAAGTAAGTGAGTCAAAGTCTCCGACAACATTCTGTTGTGATCCACAGGGTTTTCATTTGCTAATCTTCCGAAGTAGATCTCTGGGCCTTTCTTCCTAGTCTGTCTGTCTGGAAACTTGGCTGAAATCTGTCCACCATGGGTAACGTAGCTTCCAGCATCACAGCAACACACAAGCCGTACTGTAGTCCCTGCTTAACTCTCTCTCTCCTCCTTCACAGCTGCCCATGATGGGAGGCGCTTTCATGGACTCACCCAACGAGGACTTCAGCACCGAGTACTCCCTCTTTAACTCCTCCACCAATGTCCACACAGCCTCCAACGGCCAGCCAGAGGAGCCCCCACGGTCCTCCAACGATGCTGTCTTGCTCTGGATTGCCATCATAGCAACGCTGGGGAACATTGTGGTGGTGGGGGTGGTGTACGCCTTCACCTTCTGAAGAACGGTCACCTTGGGCCGAGCTCAGGGCCCGGCCTGGCTTCGCAGCTGGTCATGTCTTGCTGTTGGTATTCGGCTGCTCCCACATTGTAGAACCGAAAGTTTTGACCAGGCACATGGCCTCTGCAGTTGCAATGACCACGCGTCCAGAATTTCTCCCAGTGGCCCTGGTTTCAGATAGCCCAGCGTCAAGCTGATTCAGGAAGCTTGGGAACACAGGTATTCAGCTCCCTGGGGCAGGACACGGGCAAGGCCTCGAAGAGCAGAGTGGGGAATTTTGGAAACCGCATTCCAAGCAATGAGGCCAGACGGAGCATCCAGTTACGTTTAAGATAGAGACATGGTTTGGTGATCTCTGGCGGCAAGTAATCACGCTTGTATCTTGTTTTTATGCAGACTGGTCTGACCTGGTGGGCAGGCTCTGGTGGTGGTTTTTGTCTGCAGAGTGGACTTTCCCTTCCTTTTTAGGAAGAAGACAGGCTGTCTTTAGAAATTCAATCCACCAGGCAGTTAGTTCACTTTCCAGGCTACCGAAGTGAAGATGTTCTTCTCTGAAAATTCATGGGATTTTTGAGATGAGTAAAGTGGGGTCCACCCGATCGTGTGACGGTGGGACCGAGGGGGTGGGATTGCCTACATCCCAGGGCAGGTTAATGGAAGAGTTGGAGCAGAAGGGACGCTTCCTAACTCTCACTCAGGGCTCTCTCTGCCCTAGCCAGGCCCTCTCTTGATCAGGTCTGTCTTCCCAGCTGTATGGATGGAGAAGCTGCCCTTCGAGAGAATTTCCAGAGCATCTTGAAGCTGCATGCAAGAGGGAGGTTTAGACCCTAGATTTTAACCTCCGATTTCGATACCGTGCTGTCTTGCAGGTGTGACTGTGTTTCTGCCTGAGTTAGTGTTCCTCAAAAAACTCGTTGCCGTGGAGTCGATTCCGACTAATAACAACCCTATAGGACAGACTAGAACTTGCCCCATAAAGTTTCCAAGGCTGTAGTCTTTACGCCAGCAGATTGCCAGGTCTTTTCTCCCTCGGAATGGCTGGTGGGTTTGAATAGCCAACCTCTTGGTTAGCAGCTAAGCCCCCAACCACTGTACCACCAGGGCTCTTAAAAATCAGTGGCTCAGAGCCCTGGCCATCAAGGAAGCTCCCCAGTAAAGGCAAAGCCGGCTGGGACGTGCTGGGGGAGCAGTGTCGGAAAGGGCCCACTTTCTTCCCGCCTTAGGAAGGATCATTGCCCCAGTGCTCCCCCACCCCTGCAAGGCAGCCCTCCCCTGTAAAGCCAGAGTGACTTCCTCCCTCCTCTTCGCTACGCTGTAAAAACAAAAATTAAAAATCCAGTTGCTGTCCAGTCAACTCTGACTCCTGGTCACCCCACGTGTGTCAGACTGGAGCTGTGCTCCACAGGGTTTTTAATGGCTGATTTTTCGGAAGTAGATTGACAGCCCTTTCTTCTGAGGGGCCTCTGGGTGGACTTGAACCTCCAACCTTTCAGTTAGCAGCTGAGTGCGTGAACCGTTTGTACCACCCAGGGACTCCAAAAAGGAAATAAATGGCACAGATTCCCCCTCTGTGAATGCGAAACGATCAATAATCTCTTGTGTGTGTTTGGGGACAATTGCCACTGTGGTCTCAGGAGGAATGAGTGTTCTTGATGACAGGTGAAGGGACGTCATAATTGTCCAGGGGCAGCCACTCATCTCAGGAGGCTGTCAACGAGCTGCCATGGTAACAGGATTATCAGCCCAGCCTCCAGACAGTGCTGCTGCCTGCTGCCAGCTCTTATTGGCCGCGTCTGTCACCCGCAGCCAAGTGTCCACCCCCAGAAGCTTCAGCTTCAAGTGGAGGCCAAGAGTGCAGAAAGCCGTCTGACGTCTGCAGCGAGGGAGGAGGGCCGCAAGACTGTGGGTCTGGGGAGCCTTCTGGAACCATCGAACTCTGCTGAACCAGCCCTGAGGCTGCGGTGGGTAATTACTCAGCCCTTGCGTGCAGTGGGGCTCCAGTAAACCCCGCCCCATCCAGCCCTCATGTCTACCCCAGAAGCAGAGTCTGTCTGAGGGGCACCTTCATGGGTCACCCCAGCCCCAATGCTCTCTGACTTTCCCTCCCGGGAAGCCTCCAGCCCTTGAAAGACAAGGCGACTGCCCTTGTTCTCTAACCAGCCAATGGAGGTGGCATTCTGTCTGCCGTGATGGAAAGAGCAGGAGGGGAGAAAAAGACAGCTTCTGCCTCTAAAGAGGCTTCAGCATCCCAGAGCAGCCCTGGTGGACAGGGTGTTCCGCTGGCACTTCTGGCCCCATGAAGTTTTGTTTCCCAATGTAAATGTCCCTTAAACTAATGTTCAAGTCTTGCTCCCTTCTCAACATCAGGGCCATCGATGGGGAGGCGTGTTAGAAGCCACCTTTCCCAAACCTTCCGTCACACGGATGACTAGGACTTGCTCTGTGTCACTCGATCTCAGCCTCCTATGACCTCTTTACCTGTTTTTCCTGCCATCAGTCAGAGAGCAATGAAGATGGATGTGCGTTCAGCACCTGATTAAGGAGTAGAGGTGGATTCCAGCCAGCAGGTGAGCTGCACCTTCCCTCCTGTCTTGGATGTTAGGAAAGGGGAAAAGAGACCGAAGGTCACTGCTTGAGCCTGTGTGCCAGACGCTGAGCTAGGTTCACATATACTTATTTCGCCCTTAAATGTACGGGCAGCATCTGTTGCTCAAATACCCGCATAAGGAACCAGAGGCTCAGAGGAGTGAAGTGACCTCCCCCGGCCCCACCACATGCAAGTGGCTGGGCTGGGATTTGAACCTAGAACCATCTGGCTCTAAAGTCAGGCTCCTTCTTCGACATCTTGGGGCCCTTAGTGGCTAAATAACACCTCCAGAGCACATTTAAAGATACTCCCTGTGTATAGAGGCTGTTCCCTGAGGTTCATGTCACCGTGTAGTCTGGGCAAGCTCCGGCTTCCACAGGGGGAGTTCCTGGCCTTCCTCAGACTGGAGCAGGTGCTTCCCCTGCCCGGTGCCCCCTCATCAGGCTTCAGGGGTGCTGGCCAGGGGGGCTTAAATGCCT
This sequence comes from Trichechus manatus latirostris, assembly GCF_000243295.1. Taxonomy (NCBI): domain Eukaryota; kingdom Metazoa; phylum Chordata; class Mammalia; order Sirenia; family Trichechidae; genus Trichechus; species Trichechus manatus. Next base: position 8,721,257 of record NW_004443981.1, read on the forward strand.
GCCCTGTTTAAAGTTGAGCACAAGTCCCCAGAGAGGTTCCCAGAAACCAGCTTTCCAAGGTCACATGCAGACAGGGACCCCCAGGCTGAGACCAGGGAGCCCAGCGGAGGGAGCCACATGGAATGCGGCTCGTTGCAGCCAGCGCTGCTGAGCGGAGTCGAGGGAGTCAGTTCTGCAGGTCCGGCCCCAGCCGGCGGTCAGGCCTTTCACTGAGCCTCAGACTGCTGCAGAGAGGGAGGTGGCGAGGCCTCAGCTTCGGGCTCCATCTGGCTTCTGCCTGGGTAGGCTGGCCCCAGAGGCCCCCGTGATTTGACGAGTTGGTGCTGAGGGAAAAGGGGGCTTGCCTCTCCATGGTATGCCCCTCATAGAAGGGTCCTGCATTTGCTGGAATGTTCTCTGAGTGTGCCCGTCCGTGATCCCTCTATTTTCCCTCTGCAAGCCCTGGATGCCCCATAAAAAAAAGCAGCCCATTGCCATCGAGTGACCCCCGTGTGTCAGAGTAGACTGTATCCCTGTGCTTTATTTCCATCTGTATGTGGGACTCTTTCCACTCGAAAGAGCAACGCGCTGTCTGTGAGGCCAGGAGTGGCCGTCCCTGGAGTCCTGAGAGGTGGTAAAAGCGCTCTCGCCTCCTGTAGGGGCTGGCCAGATGATGGCACAGCCTGTCCCTGCCCTGAGTCATTGCTTTCTGGCCCCTTTTCCATGAAAGCAAGGTTGAGAGGCGAATGAGGCTCCCCCGCCCCAAGGACAGATGATTACATCTCCATGTGTCCCCACAACCCGAGGAAGAAAGGAAGGGAGGACAGCTCGTACCACTTACCTGGAGTGGCAGCAGGCCCTTCCCAACCCCACTGTAAATGGAAGGCTTGGATGGCAGCCAAACCCATTAACGGCTGTCACGATCCCTCTCTAGTGGCTGGAAGGACGTGACTGTGTCTGTCGTCTGTTGCTGCTGCCTGATTTCTCCAAGAGAAATGGTGTTTTCTTTCTTCGGGAGTGTGACCTGCAGTTACTGGTATTAGTAAGACTGTGCTTAGCTGTTTTCTGACAGCTGCTGTTTCTGGAGCCCGTTCCTCATGCTGTGCTCTATTTAATCTCATTTAATTCTCAGAGCAACCCTAGGGGCAGGGGTGAGGTTACAGAGGTGCATATTAATTATTGTCCCATTTTTATGTTGAGTAAACTGAGGCCAGGTTGTGGGCCTGAGGACCCGCCTCTGAGGAGTGGGGGCTGGGATTCAGCTCTGTCCTCTATCGCTGGCTGGGTGGTTACCCCCTACATCTTCCACCAGCCACAATCATAATCAACCCCTCTGAAATGGACCATCCCTGGGGCAGTGGCTGGGGCTGAGGTTTGCATCCTGGAGAGCCTGTGACCAGATTCCCTATTTCAAGTCTCATTCCCAGAAAAAAATCCTCTCCCCTCCACGTTGGTCAGTAGGGCCGGGCTGCAACACACATTTATCAGCGGCCTTAGAGATCATCCACCCCTGGGGTCACAGTGGTTAAGAGCTCGGCTGCTAACCAAAAGGTCAGCAGTTTGAATCCGCCAGCTGCTCCCTGGAAACCCTACAGGGCAGTAGTACTCCGTTCTATAGGGTGGCTACAAGCGGGGATCGACTCAGTGGCAACGGGTTTGGTTTCTGGTTTAGAGAGCTTTAAGTCAGGGCCTCTGGGTGAGTCCTTGGGTGACACAAAGGTTAAGTACTAGGCTACTACCTGAAAGGTTGGCGATTCGAACCCACTCACAGGCACCTCGGAAGACAGGCCTGGTGATCTGCTTCTAAAAGGTCACAGCCTTGAAAACCCTGTGGAGCACAGTTCTGCTCTACACATATGGGGTTGCCATGAGTCGGAATTGACTCCATGGCAACTAATAACACTCAGAACCTTTCATTTTCAAGGAAGGCAGCTGAAGCCACGCACTAAGTGGACGCCTGGCCCAGGGCTCCGTCTCCCGGCGAGCTGTGTGTTTACCAGGAACAAAGGGACCACCTGGTCTACCAGCTCCTGCCTGGGACTGTGGTCTCTGCCTGGCCCCCTTTGCCCTGCCCTGGTAGATGCCCAGTGATTGTCCCCAGAGGAGGTCACAGCAGTGGACAGAGCTGCTACGAGGGAGAAGCCCAAGGCCCCCAGCTCGGGGGGGCCAAAGGAGAATATGCAGAGCCAGAATGTTCCGTGAGCACCTGTCCTGACCTCTCCCTCCCTGGCCCTCTCTGTTGTCCCCCTGACCATGGCCGCTCAGTGAGAGGGACAGGAGGGTGTACTAAGAACCCAGAGGGACGGAGTCTGCAGTCTTCAAGCAGAAAAGGGGCCACAGTGAGAAACCCAGATCATCACAGCACCCACTCATGCCAGCGAGTCCCTTCTGAGATTAGAGCTGGGGCTTTACTGACGTTGGGGGAGGTGGCAGAGGACAAAACCAAACTGTGGTGACTGAAGAAGATGAGCAATCCCCCAGAGTGAGACTGTCCTTCGGGTCCCGGAGTCCAGGGGTGAGGGGCACACACCACGTGTTCCCACCCCCAACTGCCCAGGAAGGAAAAAACAGTAACTACCAGAAAGGGGACAGAATGGCCAAAAGTACACAAAGTTAACGACACAAATTCTGGAATAGAAATCTGGGTTAGTCTAAGGCACCGCAGAAATCACACATTTTTATCAAGACAGAAAATGGAGACAAAGAAAGCTCGGAATACTGTCCTTGGAGGGGACCAGTAGGCCCCCAGGACCCGGCAGGGGCGTGCACTCGTCTTTGAAACCACAGGGCGGTCCTTGCCTGAAACGCTCCGTCCAGACATGAGATGACGCTCATCATGTGCTTCTGCTTCCTGCTTCAAGCTGACTTCCCACCTCCCTCAGAGGAGGCCTGGGGCGGGCCCGTTCTGTCTCGCGAGTCAGTCTTGACAAGCACCCCAGGCACTCTGCAGGCAGTGGTTGTGCCGCTGGCTCTTGGGGAGTCCAGGGCCCTAGTTCCCTGCTGAGCCCGTCGCCACGCACTGAGCGGCCGCCCCAGGCACCTGCGTCTGTCTCTCCGGCCCCCTTCTCCCAGCGTCTTAACGAACAAGAGAATTGCAGCCTTCACAGTCCAAAGCATTGTCCCAGTGATCCACCTGGGTCTGACGAAGGCTCTGTGAGTTGGCAGGAAGGGGGTTTCCCACCCTCACACTGGAGGACACCCAGTCTCCAAGGGCCTTGGGGGAGTTGCCCAGTCAAGCTGGTCAGCCGGAGAGCAGAGTCTTGAACCCAGGACTCCTAACTACAAAATTTCTGATTCTAGTGGTTCCCAATGGGGCCGATTTTGCACCCAGGGGGACATTTGGCCAAGTCTGGAGACATTTTTGGTTGTCACAACTTTGGGACTGGGGGGACGCTACTGACATCTGGTAGGTAGAGCCGTGGATGCTGCCCGCAATGTGCCCCCCACCAAAAAAAAATGCGCCCACAATAAAGAATTATCCAGCCCAAAATGCCAGCGGTGCTGGGGTTGAGAAACCCTGCACTAGGCCACACTATCTCTGATTCCAAAACTACGGGTATTTGTAGAAGCTCCACTTTTCCCCATTTGCGATTCATCGAATAAATCAAAGATTTGAGCGGCCTGCAGCTGTAATCGTAGCTACTACCTTAAGTTTAAATAATTCCACCCAAGGGCAATGGTTTGAGTTCTTAACAAGTCTGATGGCTCTTGTGACTCCATTTCCACTGTCCTGAGCTTTCCTGAGGAGCCCCACCAGGATGGAGAGAAACCCTAAAAAAAGCAGATGGGTAGGAAGGGCTGAACTTGTTCCCATTGGTTGCTTTGTATTTCTGGGGCCTGGCGGCTCACCAACGCATCTGAGAAGCACCCTTTTGGGGAAAGCTTAGGAAGCAGGATGGGGATGAGGAGGACTGATTAACAGCCTTTGGGGAAATCTCTTTTATTTCTGACCCTTTTCTCCAAGCTCCAACGCAGTTTCCCCCCAGTGGAAGGTATAGGAATACTCTTTATACTATTTAAAATTTTAAATTCTTGTAAGAAGCCACTGGCCAGATAGCAGTTCTTCATGCTGAGAACATCTTAAATGTCTGTGTCTTCTTAAGGTTTTCATAACCAGCTTGAATGTAAGCAATTTACCTGATGAAAAGGTGTTTTCACTCTTCTCGTGTCCTTTCCTGCTCAAGCACCCAGTGTCGCACGAGCTCACTGACTTTTACTACGTGAAAAGGTGATTTCTTAACGTAGGATTTCAATGTGCTCTTTAGATTAGAAATATCTAACCTAACCGGATGTAAAGATGTGTCTGTGAAATCCTCTTTCTCTGTTAGCCTTGTTGCTGTTGTCATTTTCTATTATGATGATTAAAACGATGTTAACTCCTAAGTGTCCGCTTCTAGTTTGTGGTTTACATAAAGGACAGGATCTGCTCATCTTTGAAAGGCTCAGCTCCCATGTCACTTCTGTTCTGATGCTCCCCCGGCCCCACCCCAGGCAGGATGGGTCCCCTCCTCCCCGGTGCCTCCCTGAGCACGCCATCATCACACCCTACTGCAGGAACAGATTACATCCCTTTACCTGTCAACTCCCCCACCATCCCCTGACACCAAACACTTTATCTTATTCAACTTTTTATCTCCAGCACCTAGCACGGTGCCTGGCTCACAGGAAACACCAAACAGATGTTCAGTGAATGAGTGAATGATACTTGAAAGAAAACACTGCCTGATTAGGGTCCCTGCCTTGGAGCAGTCAAGCCAATGAAACGTACTCCAAGTCAGAAAGAGTGAAAAAGTTTATTTAGGAGGTGTCTACTACCGGGGATCTGACAGCAACGCAGGCTGTCTCTATGGAGTCCCAAAAGGCGTTTTTATATTAGAGTTTATATATGATTTTTATACAGGCTAGAAGTGTCTTTGTAGCCTGCAGATGGCATGGCCAGATGAGTTATTCTTCACAAGGTTATTAAAGAGACTCTTTATCAGAGTAAAGAGATACATGCCAGACATCTCCTTATCAGGCTAAAGATATACATACCAGACATCTGGGCTCTGTTCTTCCTGTGGGGGGTCGTAAGCCACAGGTGGCCAGACAGAACAGTAAAGTTGTCAACAAAAGTACGCGGAAAGGAGAAGGCAAAGAAAAAAAACTCTTGAGATTCATCATGGCGTGAGTTATGTCAAGCTCTCAGTCATCCATTTCGAAAAGGAGAAAACATGCTGGGCAGTATTGGGGTCACACCAGCCTGGCAAATTTCAACACTCTACAGAGAACATTGAGTGCACAGTTGTAGCTTCATTCATTCATTCATTCGCTCACTAATAACAGTGCCTTCATGCAGTTTTCTGCACTCTTTACATAGATATTAACTCAGTTGAACCTCACAACAACTCTATAAAGTAGGGATCATCACCCCAGGAACATCGGTGGTTCAGTGGTAGAATTCTTGCTTTCCATGTGGGAGATCGCCGTTCGATGTCCAGCCAATGTACCTCACGTACAGTCTGTCAGTGGAGGTTTGCATGTTGCTATGATGCTGAACAGGTTTCAGCAGCGCTTCCAGACTAAGACAAACTAGAAGGAGAGGCCTGGTGATCTACTTCCAAAGATCCACCAGTGAAAACCCTGTGGATCACAATGGTCTCTTTAGCAACTGATTATGGAGGTGGTGCAGGACCGGGAAGCGTTTTGTACCATTGTGCGTGGGGTCACCAGGAGTCGGAGGCCAACTCAGTCGCAGCTAACAACAACGGACATTACTCCCATTTTACACAACTGGGCCAATGAGCAACGTCATGATAAATGGAGAAATGATTGAAGTTGTCAAGGATTTCATTTTATTTGGATTCACAATCAACGCCTGTGGAAGCAGAAGTCAAGAAATCAAACAACGTACCGCATTGGGCAAATCAGCTGCAAAAGACCTCTTTAAAGAGTTAAAAAGCAAAGATGTCACTTGGTGCCTGACGGAAGCCAAGGTATTTTCAATTACCTCATATGTATACAAAAGCTGGACAATGAATAAGGAAGACCAATGAAGAATTAATGCCTTTGAATTATGGTGCTGGCGAAGAATATTGAACACACTATGGACTGCCAGAAGAATGAACACATCTGTCTTGGAAGAAGTACAGCCAGCGTGCTCCTTAGAAATGAGGATGGCGAGACTTCATCTCACATACATGTTATCAGGAGGGACCAGTCCCTGGAGAAGGCCATCATGTTTGGTAAAGTAGAGGGTCAATGAAAAAGAGGAAGACCCTCAAGAAGATGGACTGACACAGTGGCTGCAACAATGGGCTCAAACATAGCAATGATTGTGAGGATGGCGCAGGACCAGGCAGTGTTTCGTTCTGTTGTACACACGGTCTCTATGAGTCGAAACTAACTTGCTGGCAGCATCTAACAACAACACAAAAGAGGAAACTGAGGCTTGGAAGGTTTCTTGCCCAAGGCCGTGTAGCTGGTGAGTAACAGCACCTGGGCTGGAATCCAGGATTGGCTCCAGTGTCTTTTCTAAGGGCTGTAACATACCCCCTCCCCGTTTGTTGACCCCCAACTTCTGGAGGCAGGGACACTGAGGCCAATGAACAGCCCCTGCCGTGGAGCACATTTTTGAAAGAGAGAGAGGCACAAATAATGTCACTGTCAGATGTCGTGGGCTGAAATGATGGGTTCTACACAGGAGTACCTTTTGCAGAGTCCGTATTAGGCCCAAAAGGAGGTCCAGTGTGGCAGCCAGGACCCCAGCGAGGCAGGAACGGTGCCAGGGATTGGATCAGTGGGCTTGTGCACTCGTTGGCAGCTGATAGGATCTTGAATCCAAAATTCTTGGTCCCAATTCAGAGCCTGGCCATCCTAAAAGGCAGGAAGGGTCTACCTCTGGGGCAGTTGCAGGATGGGGCATAGCAGTCAGGAGGTTCATGGGCGAAGTGCCAAGGGTTTTATGGCCAAGAAGCCTTGGGCTGCGGAGGTGCCCAGCCCCAACTGCAGGCCCTGGTGCCAGCCCTCAGGGCGGCAGAGCAGGAGCCATGGTGTGCAGATAGCCAGCCCCTGCCACCATCTCGCCCAGCTGCATGATATGCGGTACCCAGAGAAAAGTGAAGATGCACCACCTCCCTTTGGCACCTGGTGGAAATGGCCGTTCTCCGCACTGTCTCCCAGAGCTGGGAAGCTGTCTGAGCCTTTAGGCGTGGGGGAAGTGGGGGGTGAGGACCATGATGGGCCCCCTGGTGACTGGCAAGGCGGGCCTATTTGTGTAGCTGCGTGGTCTCCAAAGACTGCCTACTGGTGATTTTCCACTTGGCCTGGGCAGGCGCCCCGTTGTCAGGTGGCTGCCGAGTGGTGGCTGCTCCAAGCCAGCAGAGAAGCCGTGATTAATATTTATGCAGGGCCAGGCTGTGGGGCCTTTTCTGCAAACAACACAAATAACATTAACTACCATGGTAACCAACCTTTCCTGCCCTCGGGTCTTGCAAAGTATTTTCCAGTCCCCAAGCTCCTGTGATCCTCTGGACAGGCCATCATGCGGTAGCCCTGCCAGCCAACACCCAGCAAGCCACCATCATACCACGCACCTGGGCTGGGCTCTGCAACATGATGGGGGACAAAGTAGGGCCCCGATTCTCAGTCTTGAGGTGAGGGGGGTTGCAAATAATCAGTTGAAGACAACAGAGTGTAAGTGTATGACATGGGAAGCCGAGGTCCAAGAGACCCCAGAAGAGGCCTCCTCACCAGGCTGGCACCCCAGAAAGAGAGCTGTGTCTCCAGTTCCTAAAAAAGAAAAGTGCATTTACTTGTTCATTCAGTAAACAGTGATTGAGACCTACTATGTGCCTGGCACCGGGAACATGTCAGTGAACAAAATCAAGTCCTCACCCTTCTCATAGTGAGGTAGACCACAAACAAATAAATAGACAAATCAGATGGCAGCAAATGGTGATATGTATTATGGAGAAAAATCAAACAGCTTCAGCTTTTTGGCTGACACATTGTCCCTGGCCTTGGTGTCGTCCGGGCTGGTTCCTTTGGTCTCTAATGGCCCCAGGTACTGCCCACCCATGAGTCCCAGTGGCTAGGATCTGACCCTGGTATCGGCTCTGCTGGGTTCTGTCCCCAAAGAACTACAAGGTATCAAACAAGCTCCCTCCTTATTTTTTTTTCATACCAATAGAGTGGGGTCAGGCCGATGCAGCCCTGTGTAATAAAGCCCGACAATCTTCTAAATTATTGAATAGAGGGGCGTGAGTGACCCAACAAGGTTGAGATGGAACAACCAGAGAGAGAAGATGAGAACAAGGAGTGGGTGTGTCATAAAAGCTGAAGAAGAGAGGGCTTCAGGAGAAGAACCCGGTCTACTGTGCTGTGTTCAGCTGAGGGCTAGACGAGAGCGAGGGCTGTGTGCATGTGTGTGAGTGCCTAAACGGTGTGTGCATGCATGCCTATGTGTGTGAGCACGTGCCTGTGTGTGCAAGTGCATTGTGTGCAAGCACATGTCTGTGTGAACATGTGTCTTGTTAGCTAGCGCTGCTGTAACAGAAATACCCCAAGTGGATGGCTTTAACAAACAGGAGTTTATTTCTCACAGTCTAGGAGGCTGGAAGTCTGAATTCAGGGTGCCAGCTGCAGGGGAAGGCCTTCTCTCTCTGTTGGCCCTGGGGGAAGGTCCTTGTCATCAATCTTCCCCTGGTCTAGGAGCTTCTCATCGCAGGGACTCCAGGTCCAAAGGACGCACTCTGCTCCTGGTGCTTCTTTCTTGGTGGTATGAGGTCCCTCTCCCCTCTGCTTGATTTCTCTTTTATATCTCAAAAGAGATTGACTCAAGATACAACCTAATCCTGTAGATGGAGTCCTGCCTCATTAACATCACAGAGGTAGGATTTACAATACATAGGAAAATCGCATCAGATCACAAAATGGCGGACAATCAACACAATACTGGGAATCATGGCCTAGCCAAGCTGACACACATTTTGGGGAGACACAATTTAATCCATCACAGCATGCATGAGTGCACAGACGGTGCGTGTGTACAAGTGCATGCTTGTGTGCGTGCAAGTGCATAGACCGTGCACACGTGTGCAAGCACGTTTGTGTGTGCATCGGTGTGTATGCGTGTCAGAGCGTGTGTTGATAGGTGTGTCTACATCTGCGTGCATGTGTCTGTGTATGGAACTATGAATGCGTCTGAATGCCTGTGCGGGTTTGTCTGCATCTGTGTTGATGCTCAGTTTTCAACTCTCTGGAAGTCTGTTTAAAATTTTGCCTTGCCCAGGGAACGCCAGTGCATTGAATTCATTACAAAAAATTGCCCCCAGAGGGCGCCATGACTTGTCAAGCCTAGAAAAAGCCCGGTGGAAAAACACAGTAACCTAGGACCAACAGGGGGCAGTGTGGTGCCAGAAATAGGAACAGTTGGAGGAGGCCGAATGGTGCCTGCTGGTTCAAGCCCATCTCTGCTACTTAGGAACTGTGTGAGAAACACAGCCCCTTACTGACCTGGTGCCTGCTGGTGGGTGCAGGAAGGGCCTACAGAGGCTCTGAGATGCCCTGAGTACCTTTCAATAGATCGTGTGCCCCTGTAGGGAGGGGCCGCCAAACTGTAGCATCCACGGAAGGAACTTGAAAGCCCATCACGTGCACACTGACCCTACCTCGCAAAATAAACAGCCCACCAACATGTAAGCCACGAGCGGAATCCAGCCCCCAGACATCTTCTGATTTTGTTTAATAAAGCTTTTTACCGAAGCATAACATATATAAAGGGGAAAAGAAGGCATATCATGTTTGCACGATTCAGTGAGTTTTCACAGCCCTCACACCCGTGAACCCAGGAAACAGATCAACAAACCAGACGTTCTCAGCGCTTCCAGAAGCCCCTTCAGCCTGTACAATGCTGTAAATTTTATTTTAATTAGCTGACAACAATAACAAAATAATCCAGACTTCTGTTTTTTTCTTGAAGAACATGGAAAGATTCACTAATGGGGGCTGCCCGTCCTTGTGGGGAGGGGATGAGTTGGCTGGAGCTGAGGTTGGCTGCTCGCTTTAAAGGAGGCATGCAGTTACCAGTTCACGCCAAGACTCCACCGGCCTAGGCAAGAGGGGCCCCTGCCCTGGGCCGCACATTTTGAAGGGTCCTTCCCTGTCTTCTTCTTGATGCCTCCTTCCTGCAGGCAAGGGGTCCAAGAGGCCAAGAGAATGGATACGTCCACTCAGAGCCTCATCCACCCTTCTAGACCATGCTCGGGACCTCAGGACCCCAGAATTCTCCGCCCTCTCCTGGTCCTGTGTGGGTTAGCAGCTTTTTAACAGTTTTACTGAGACGTAATTCGCAAACCATACCACTCACCCGATGAAAGTGGACAAGTCAATGGTTTTTAGTGTATGAGCAACCAACAACGCAGTCAATTTAAGAACGTTTTCATCATCTCAGAAGAAACTCCACACCCTTTAGCTATCACCCCCACCCCATGTCCCCACTCAACCCCCAACCCCCACCCTAAGCAACTGCTGTCTCTATACATTTTCCCTTTCTTGGCGTTTCACATGAATGGGATCGTACAATACGTGGCCTTTTGTGACCGGCTTCTTTCACTTGGAATGGTGTTTTCAGGCACGTGTATGTTGTCCCGTGCTTCAGTACTTTGTTCCTTTTCAGAGCCGAATAGTATTCCATGGTAGAGATGGACCACATCTGTTAGCTACTCGTCCATGATGGACATTTGGATTGTTTCCACCTGAGTTCACACTTTGAGAGCAGTCTGCTCTGGGTGTCTGCACCTGGAGGCTCCAAGAGGGGCCAAGGAGCGGCTGTTTGCAAGATGGGGAGAGGGGCGATGAATGGAGCTTAGACGTGTGGCCGAGAGCGGGAAGAGAATGGGTACAGGCCCCAGCACAGAGTCCCACGGAGTCAAGAAGCCTATGTTTTGTGAAGGTGTACTTGTCAAGACAAGAAGAGAGAAACTATTTTACTCAACAATCCTCTAGCTGACATGTAGCTTTTGAAGATTTCAGCACGTGGCATGCAGGCCTCCAATTGCACTCCTGCGCTGGCCCCTTGGTGGTGAGGACAGCTTGCCTGCCTGTCATTCCAGATGGCCAGAGCAGCCAGCTTCAGTCCCACCTTGCTCACCTGGTCCCTGCAGGCACTGGGTTTGCAATAGTTTGGAAAGGGACGGGGAGGGTGAAATGGTTTGCTTTCCCCTGAGGATCAGACTGGCTCCTGCTCTGTGTACACCACCCCCACCCAGCCCCGGGATGGGCGTTGGGGTTGGGGAGGGGAGATCAATTACTGGTCCAGTTTCCCAGAATCCTCTCACTACCCTGAAGTAGCATCGTCTGGGTTTAAGGAGACACGTCAGCAGCTGGCCTCGCGCACCGCCCTGAGCCAGAGGACTTATTATCATTCTGGGTGCTCACTGCTCAACAGACCACCCAGCTTCCAATTAGACCCCATTAGACTCCTGGTTGGAGGAGTCAGGTAGGGCATGTTCTGCCTTACAGTTCACCAGGAGCGCTGTCTTCAGACTCCTTGGTTAGCCTCCTGGATGAGGCAAGAGAGAGGAAAATGCCCTAGGAAGGAGATTGGCAAACTATAGCCTGCAGGCTAAATCCGGCCCATTACTTGTTTGTGTACATAAAGTTTTATTGGAACACAGCCACACTCGTCATTTCCATATTGTCTATGGCTTATTGCAAGCTATAACAGCAGAGTTGAGTAGTCGTAACAGACACCGTATGGCTGGCAAAATCTAAAATATTTACAGAAATGTTTGCAGACTGCTGCCCTGGAAAATAAGACTGACAGCCCTTCCCAAAGAGCGGACGGGTCCACCTACCAGCCAAACAGGAGCACCTTTGCTCTGGGTCCCCCCTTTTTGTCATCTTTGGGGGAGGCTATGCCCAGGAAGCTTATTGGTTGTGGAAGGAGGCAGTGCTGTGCACAGCTGGCACAGCGAAGGCAACCCCACATCTCTTTGCTCCCATCACCCCTACCTTTACCCCTAAACAGCCCACCCATTAGCCCTTGGGGTAACAGGAAGCATACGTGGGGGGTAACCTTGCTGGCCACATATGATTGCACAGGTTGTGCACTGCACAATGACATGTGACCTAGAGGATGTCTAGAGGCACGTAGGCCATGCCACTCACCAAACTGTGTGCCTGGCATGAGCTGTATATGCCCAGAGAAAGAACCTCCTCTTTCTAATTCTCATAAAGGTGCCATATCAAGTGCATGAGCTAGAGTGGCAGCCCTGGAGGCAGCCTGGGCTTTAATTCCAACCTTGACCCTGACCTTAGGCAAGTGACACAAGTTCTCTGAGACTCAGTTCTCTCATCTGTACAATGGGAACCAGAGTAGCAATGTGGTAGGCTGAATAATGCCCCCCAAAGATGTCCACTGCATTGGAATCGTGGTGTTGGTAAAGAATACTGAATATACTGTGGACTGCCAGAAGAACAAATAAATCAGTCTTAGAAGTACAGCCAGAATGCTCCTTAGACGAGAGGATGGCGAGACTTCAGCCCGCTTACTTTGGATGCATCATCAGGAAAGACCAATTGCTTAAAAGGACATCGAAGTTGGTCAAGTAGAGGATTAGCAGTAATGAGGGGAGCCCTCCACGAGAAGGATGGAGACAATAGCCACAACAATAGACCCAAACAAACCAACAGTCATGAAGATGGCACTCGACCGGGCACCGTTTCGTTCTGTGATGCATAAGGTCCCCATGAGGTGGAGCCACCTTGATGGCAACAAACATCAACAATAAGAACAAAGATGTCCACGCCCTTACACAGCCGAAAGGACTTTGCAGGTGTGATTAAATTAAGGACCTTGAGATGGGGAGATTATTCTGGATTAACTGGGTGGACCCTAAATGCCTTCACCAGGTCCTTATAAGAGGGAGGCTGGAAATCAAAATCAGAGTAGGAGGTGTGACAATGGAAACAAGAGGTGAGAGTGAAGCAAGAAGGGGGCCACCAACCAAGGAATGCAGGCAGCCTGTAGAAGCTGGAAAAGGCAGGGAACAGAGTCTGCCCTGGAGCCTCCAGAAAGAACCAGCCCTGCCCACACCTTGACTTTAGCCCAGTGAGACCCATTCTGTACTTCCAGCCTCCAGAACTTTAACATAATAAACGCGTTTTGTTTTCAGCCGCTAAGTTTACGGCCACTGATTACAGCAGCTAATAACGAATCCAAGCGCCTACCTCCAGAATTGTTTAAGAGTAAATGGGAGGGTGCCAGTGAGCTTCTGTGCCTTCTGGGGGACACAGGGTGGAGTTCAATGGATGGGGCCGCTGCCTCCCTGGCTGTTAATAATGACACCACGGAGAGACCCCTTCCTCTGCCCTGCCCCCTCCTGCCTCTCCTCTGGCCCCAGGAGCTGGCATTCCAGGAAGCTCCCGGGGAGACAAAGAGTGACCTCTGACTGTGTGAGAAAGGGAAGGAGGCCAAAGAGGGCCAGACGGCAGTCATCATGCCCGGCCCTTCCAGAGTGGCCACACCGAGGAGGCGGCCGGCAGTGACGTCGTTACAGCCACGCTGCGTGATCAGTTTCAAATGCAGCAAGCCATGAAAACAAAAGTGAGCTTCAGACTGGTCACCAGCGGCCGGCAGGCCAGGTCACTGCCTGCCAAAACCTCCCCAGAACCCAGGAGAGCCACCCCACACGCTCACACTTTCCCTCTGCATGATTCAGCCCCTCTGACTCCTAGGGCCCCAGCTACAGCTCCTAGAGGTCTCGCCCAGCCCCAGGGTGCCCAGCTCAGCCCCAGGAGCCTAGATTTTCCCAGTTTTAGCACTGAAAGACCAACATCCCTGGAACGTCCTTGGTCCCAGGCAAACAAGGGCTGTTGCTCACCCCACTCAGTTTTCAGCAGCAGGACAGCCCTGCCCACGTGGGCTCCATCCACTCTCCCCCACAACACAGGGCCCTCTCTCCCTTTTCTCTGGGTTCTGCCAGCCTCAGAGCCCTGCCCACGCTGGCCTGCAGCCCAGAATCTCCTTCTTTCTGACTTCATCCGGACCAGCTCTGCTCCGCTGCTCTGACCACCCGCCCAGGACAAGACGCCTGGTGGGCATCATTTGCTCTTTTCCATCACACAGGCCTGAGGCCAACTTCTAACGGCACGTGTCTGTCAGTCTGTCTCCCCAACTAGACTGAGAGCTCTCCGAGGACAGGGCCCCTTTCTGCTCTGTTCCTCATGGAGCTCCAGAGCTCACTACAGGGCCTGGCATACAGCTGGCACTCAATAGAAAGTTTTTGAAGTGGGGGAAGAAGAGAGGGAGGAGGGAGGGAAGAAGAGAGGAAAGAGGGAGAGAGAGAGGAAGGGAGGAGGAAGAAAGGAGGGAGGAAAGGGATGAGGGAGAGAGAAGGGAGGGAGGAGGCACAGAGGGAAGAGGGAGGAGGGAGAAACGGAGGGAGGAAAGAAGGAGCACCCCAAGGTGTCTGTGTTCTTTAGCCTCGCAGCCCCCAACGTGACCGATGCCATGGAAAACTCACTCCAGGAAGAAGGCAGATGCTCAGCACTGATGCGGTGGGAAATGGCCTCCTTTGGTGTATGAACCATCCAGTTTAACAGGCTGGAGCGCTCGGCAGAATTGCTGAGACTCACCGAGAACTCTCAGGAGTACTGGCTGCCTGTTTTCAGGCCACTTAGGCCCTAACCCATCTATACTGAGACTTCACACCAGGCCCATCTGCCTGTGGATACAGACCACCACCCAGAGAGACCCCCCACCCTACCTGGACAGGCTCTGGAGTGCAGCCGGGAAGGCCGGTGGGTGCGAGCTTTGATCCTCCACAAGCGAGCTCCCCCGGATCCCAGGAACCCCCGAAACTTGCCGAAGGCTATCCATTCCCTCCCCCAGCTTGGACGAGCACATTAACCCCGTGCCTAATGGCCATGACTGAGGCTTTGAAGGTTCCGTCTGCCCCTTCTCCGGTGGAGACTCCGGGCGGCGCGCCAGTGGAGTCCTCTCAGTAGGGTCAGGCGGGGCTGCTGTATATGGCACAGGTTTCGAAGGCGCTTGTTGTGGCCGCGGCTGTGCAGGTGTGTGAGGCAGCCGTGCCCTCAGGCCTGCCGTCCCGGTCAGGTAACAGTGTCGCTGCCCACTGCGCGTGCAGACACCCCTCAGCAGAGACTTACTGAGGATGTTCCATGTGCCGGACACTAGGTCAGGCGCTGGGGACGCAGCTGGCACACGACAGGAGATCCTGTCCTCTTCTCAGTGGAGAGACAGCGGTAAAGAACTCAACAGATACACAAGTTCACGTAGCAGGAGGGACTCTGTAGAACCAGTCACACAGACAGCAACCGGCCCTCGTCCCATTTCTGGCCACGAGCCGCTGTGTGATGCCAGCCAAAATGTGCGCCTCTGAGACGCAGTTTCCTCCTCCGCACATTGGGCGCAGTAGCCTAACGCTGGGAAGACCAGGGAGACAGTGGGACAATTTCCCCATCATCCCCTGAGGCTTCCTGCCAGCCCCGGGCAAGGCAGCCGAAGGGGAACTACCTGAAGAATAGGGATCGTAGCAGACGTTGGAAAGAGCAGGGGGAAATGGGATGTGAGTGTGAATGCTGGACAGCAGATCTGAAAGAGCTATGAAACTTTGCAATCTGCATTCAGCCCCATCACCCAGAAGTTGCAGCTCAAGGTAGCGACCCTGTGGAATTCGCTCTGCTTATGCACAGAAAATATGTGGTTGTTCTTGTTGTTAGTTGCGATTGGGTTGGCTCCAACTCATGGCCACGTTATGAATAATGGAAAAAAATGTTGCCCGGTCCTGCTGTATAATTTTTATATGTATATGATTAAACCTATGGTAGAGGGTCAGCGAAAACAAAGGAAACTCTCAGCGAGGTGGATTGACACGAGAGCCACAATAATGAGCGCAAACATACCCACGATCGTGAGGATGGCCCAGGACCGGGCAACGTCTCATTCTGCTGTTCATAACAAGGTCACCGTGAGTCAGAGCCGACTCAACAGCAGCTAATAACAAGTGAGCTAGTGTATGTAAGGTCCCTCCTCATGTACCTATACATATGGGTGCGTATGTGAAGTCAAGGATCAAGCGAAGGATCAATGCCAGCCCCTCCCCACCCCAGGCTACTAATGACCAGGAATAACTCGTCTCCCCGTGTGCTCCCTCCACCCCACCCACACTTCCCACAGTGCTTGTCACATAGCAAGTGCTCAATGCATTTTTAAATAGACACAAAGATTTATTAGTAAAGGACGTATTTTGTAAAGTGTTTCCAAGATGAATAGCTTTCTTGACTGTGTCTACTGTTGGGAAACAACAGATCTGCCATGAGGGGCTGCTGGGGGATCTTGGGTGGGCACTGACGTGATCAGGTCTGGGATTTAGGAAAGTAACTCAGGTGCTGGGGTGAGGACAGGATGGATAAAATGAAGGGAGACAAGACATGGGGCAGGGAGACCCACTGGGCAACTATTGGCTGGTCTGTGCCAAGAATATAATAGCTGTGTTGGGACTGGTATGAGAAGAAGCCAGCAGGCTTAAGAGCTTGGGCTTGGGAGCCAGGTCCCTGGGTTCAAGTCCTGACTCTCTGAGCTCTGGGTGGGTGGCCTTGGGCCTCTTCCTTCATCTGTGAAATGGAGATAGTATCAGTCCCCACCGCATGCATGTGTAAGACGCTGGCACACGGTCAGCCCTTGATGATATTGACTTCATGATGTGCTGGGGATTATGCAGAGGTTTTACAGGAAGCAAGCAGCCTGGAGGGAAAGGTACAAGTTTAGGGGCCTGTTTGAATCCCAGTTCTGCTCCTGGCCACCCAGATGAATTGGGGCCAGTCATTTAACCTCTCTGAGGGTTAGTTTTCCCATCTGTAAAATGGGATCCACCACCCGTCTGTCAGTTTGTCGTACTAGGGTGGCTTGTGGGTTGCTATGATGCTAGAAGCTATGCCACCAGCATTTCAAATACCAACAGGGTTACCCATGGTGGACAGGTTTTAGCAGAGCTTCCGGACTAAGACTGACTAGGAAGAACAGCCTGGCAATCTCCTTCCGAAAAACTAGCCAGTGAAAACTCTGTGGATCACAACAGAATATTGTCCCACATAGTCTGAAAGATGAGCCTCCTAGGCACTCAAAATACACAGTGGCCGTAACAGTGGACTTGAGCACATCAACGATCATGAAGATGGTGTAGGACTGGACAACATTGAGTTCTGTTGTGCATGGGGGTCACCATGCGTCAGAGCCGAGTCAAAGGCACTAACAAAACCACAGAATGAGGATAATATTTATCCTCCAGGGTTGCTGTGCTGATGGAATGTGACACCGTAAGGAAGTGTTTGACAAGGACAAATGCTCAGCGGAGGTTGGTGCCCTTTTCCACTGACCAGATGCAGAAGAGGTCACAAGTCCCTCCAGGGGGCCTGGGCGGTCACACAGCCTCCAGCTGCCCCAGGCCAAACATTTCACAACCCTTTGGTCTCCCCTAAGAGCCTGGGTGCTGAGATCCCGTGGCAGGAGTTCCCTGGGGGAGATCACTGTAAACATCTTAATCTGCTCTGACCACAGGCGAGCGCTGAGTCAAAGGATGGAAATTCACATTTTAGAAGCAAGTGCGTCACAGCAGGTCCAATCGGAGTATAATTGAAAGGCTCTTCATCCGGCCTGACCGTGGCCTTGTCCAGGTCAAGATGCATCTCGCCTGCCACAGTGTTCCTGAAAAATATTTGTTCAGCCTTCCATGGAATAAGCCTTTATTCAGCACCGAGCCCTGTGCTAAACACTACAGAACCAGTCGCTGTTGAGTTGACTTGGACTCATGGTGACCCCGTGTGTATCAGAGTAGAGCTGTGCTCCATGGTGTTTTCAATGGATGCTTTTTCAGAAATCAATAGCCAGGCCTTTCTTCCAAGGCACCTCCAACTTTTTGGTTAGTAGCCGCACATGTTACCTGTTTGATAGATCCGGGAACCCCCTCTCTCAGTCGCTTGTCCAAAGGACATTTCCTGAGTGCCTACTACGCGCTGAGCACAGGCACACAGGGCAAGCCCAGCAGACCCAAAGGTAAGATACCCGGTCCCTGCCCCAAAGGGCTCCATAGTACCAAGTGCAGGCAGACAAGAAAAGCAAGCAGGACAAGTTACCCCTATCTCCCACCTGTTCCCCAGAGCCTTCCTGCACGCTGAAGGTTAATGATATTCCCACAGGGAGCAAAGCCTTCAGCCACAAGCAGTTGTGGGAGAATTTCAGGCATGCTAGGAAAAGTAATGGGAAGTTTGGGGGGGGAGAGTGGGCCTCCCACAGAATCTCTGAAAATCAGACCACATAGGTGATATCTAATATGCCAATTCATCCAGCCATTGGACAAATACTACCGTGTACCAGGCACAGTGGCAAGAGTTCAACACACAAGTCTCCCTTCTTGTTTGCTCTTCATTTCAGATGGAGAAGTGGCCACGGCACGGGAAATCTACAGGGACATCCCGAGTCTTATGGGCATCAGCTCCTTAAGTGCAGGCCCAAGAAGCATCGTTGACCAACCAACCCGTTGCCACTGAGTCGAATTCTGATTCACGTTGTTGTTGTCAGGTGTCGTCAAGTCAGTTCCAACTCATAGGGTCCCCGTGTACAACAGAACAAAACACTGCCCGGCCCTGCGCCATCCTCCCCATCTTTGCTCTGCTTGAGCCCATTGTTGCAGCCACTGTGTCAGGCCATCTTGTTGAGGGTCTTCCTTCTTCTCGTTGACTCTCCACTTTACCAAGCATGATGTCCTTCTCCAGGGACTGGTCCCTCTTGATAACGTGTCCAAAGTATGTGAGACGAATCTCCCAATCCTCGTTTCCAAGGAGCATTCTGGCTGTACTTCTTCCTAGACAAATGTGTTCATTCCTCTGACAGTTCATGGTATATTCAATATTCTTCACCAACACCATGATTCAACTGCATCAATTCTTCTTCGGTCTTTCTTATTCATTGTCCAGTTTTCACATGCATATGAAGTGATTGAAAACACCATGGCTTGTGTCACGCGCACCTCAGTCCTCAAAGTGGCATCCTTGTTTTTCAACACTTTAAAGAGGTCTTTTGCAGCAGATTTTCCCAATGCAATACGTCGTCTGATTTCTCATAGCAACCCTATATGAGCATCACTGATGCCCTTTTAAGAAAATAACAGCTTTCCTCTCAGGAGACCCATTGCCATTATTAATTCAAGAACATCTTAGAGAAACAGCTCCCTGACAGGGATGTCAGCTTGGAAAGAAAATCTTTCCTCTCCTGGTGAAATCAGAGTGTGCTGTGTGATTATCCTCACAGCTTTTGGGTGAATAAGCCCCAAACTAACGTGGCTCCATTTTAAACTCTTGAGGTGGTTTCTAGCTTGACTCACACTGAGACTGGTTTCCTTGTGCTGCAAGTTAAATAGTAGGCATGTAGCTTCGGTGTGTGTATAACAAATAGGTAATTGGCAATGTAAACTGTGGGGAAATGTATACATTTCCTGGGGCCACTGTAACAAAACTGGGCGGTTTATAAGAACAGATCATCATCCGTCTGTCAGCTTGTCCTACTGTAGTGGGTTGGGTGTTGCTGTGATGCTGGAACCTATGCCACTGTTATTTCAATTACTAGCTTCCAGACTAAGACAGACTAGGAAGAAAAGCCTAGCAATCTACTTCCACAAATTAGCCAGTGAAAACCTATGGATTACAACAGACCATTGTCTAATACAGTGCTGGAAGGTGATGCCCCTGCGTTGGAAGGCACTCAAAACACATAGCGGTGGCAACAATGGACTCGAGCATAGCAACTCTCGTGAGGATGGCACAGGACCGGGCAATGTTTCATTCTGTTGTGCATGGGGCTGCCACTAACAACAACAAAATAAGCAGAGAAATGTATTGTCTGACAGGTCTGGAGGTGCAGCCTGAGACTGGGGAGTTGGCCACGGGGCTTTGAGGGAGAATCTGCTCCAGGCCCCCCATTTCTGGTAGCTTCCTTGGCTTGCTGCTGTAGTGTCGCATGGCATTTTCCCCTGTGTCTCCTCCTCTTTTACAGGACTTCACCCATATGGAATCAGGACCCACCCGACTCCAGTATGACCACACGGTAACCTAACTGATAACATCTTTAAAAACCCTACTTCCAAACAGGGTCACATTCACAGGTCCAGTGGTTAGGACTTCAACAGATCTTTCTTTCTGAGGGGGACACAGTTCAATCCACAACCAACCAACCAAACAAACAAAACCTAACCCACTGCCGTAGGGTCGATTCCAACTCATAGCAACCCTGTAGGACAGAGTAGAACTGCCCCATAGGGTTTCCAAGGAGCAGCTGGTGAATTCGAACTGCTGACCTTTTGGTTAGCAGCTATAGCTCTTAACCACTGCACCACCAGGGTTTCCCAATCCGTAACAGGACGTAATATAAATGATTCTTCATTCCAAAAAAAAACAGAGAGAGAGGGAGAGAGAAGGGGGTGAATGCCAACCTGGTCAGAGTTTACAGGTGGTTCCCAGGAGCAGCACCACCATGACAGGCTGCTGACAGGGCTGAGGACGCAGGACTGGGTAACCACAGCAACTCCGGGTATGGTGTGAGTTCCCAGAGAAATTGCCAGCCAAATGAGTGGTGGGTCAGTGGTAGAATTTTTGCCTTCCATGGGGAAGACCGAGTTCAATTCCTGGCCAATGTACCGCATGTGTAGCTACCATCCATTAGTGGAGACTTGTGTGTTGCTATGATGCTGAATAGGTTTCAGCAGAGCTTCCAGACTAAGATAGACTAGGAAGAAAGGCCTGGCAATTTACGTCCAAAAATCAGTCATTAAAAACCCTATAGATCACAAAGGTTCTATCTGTACTGGATCATGGGGACAGCGCAGGACTGGGTAGTTTTTTGTTCTGTTGTGCATGGGGTCATTATGAATAGGAGGCTGACTGGATAGGGGCTAACGAAAACCACAACAACGTTTTACCGCATGCAGGACCGAAGGCAAAGGGCTCCTGAAGCAGAGGAAAGGACAGCCTCAGAGGACAGGAGCCCAGAGGAATTCTCAGGTCCTTGAGGACGAACAGTGGCCAATTGAAACCAAAAAAACCAAACCCGTTACCATCGAGTCAATTCCAAATTATAGAGACTCCTAGCGACCCCGTAGGACAGAGTAGAACTGCCCCATTGGGTTTCCAAGGAGTTGCTGGTGGATTTGAACTGCTGTCCTTTTGGTTAGCAGCCAAGCTCTTAACCACAGTCCCACCAGGGCTCGTTGGCCAATTGAAGGCGGCCAGTAATGAAGTGATCCATTCAGGGGCAGTAGAAAGGACTTGACTTCTAGGAAGAGAACCTGCTGTCCCGCACCCCATCTTCCTAGCTATTAATTTGTAATTTAAGTGACACAATGAAGATAGGGGTTTGGTGAGACGTGTACCTCTCAAGTGCTGTTCACTGTTCTCCCTGTTAACCAATCCTCTTTGTTCTGCTTTGTACCATGATGCTTGCAAGGTGCCAAGGAAGGATTCGGACCATTTGCCAGGAGAATAGCAAATATTCACATGGTTTCAGGCCATTGATTGACACCTACACAGAAAACAGGATTAGACTGAGGCATTCACCACGGGCACAAAATTTAAGGAGGTTCCAAAAACAAAATGTAGGAATGAAGATAAATATTATATTAAACAATCAAAATTGATGCAAAAAAACCCATGATGAACAAAACGTCAGAACTTTAAATAATGTACATAAGTATTCAGCACCATGCCTGGCACACAGTAAGGTCTCTGGGTGGTGTACATGGTTTTTGCTCAACTGCTAACCTAAAGGTTGGCAGTTCAAACCTGCCCAGTGGTCTTGTGGAAGACCTGGTGATCTGCTTCCTTTAAGGTTGCAACCAAGAAAACCCTATGGAGCAGTTCTACTCTGTAACACGTGGGATCGTCATGGGTCAGAATTGACTCTACGACAACTGACAGCAACCAATGAAGCCCGCAGGTGCAATGGTTAAGCTCTTGGCTGCTAACCGAGAGACAGGCAGTTCGAACCCACCAGCGGCTCCGAAGGAGACAGACTTGGCAATCTGTTTCCGTAAAGATTGCAGCCTAGGAAACCCTATCAGGCAGTTCTACACTGTCCTGTAGGGTTGCCATGATTCAGAATGGTCTCCAAGTCACCCAACAACAACAACAAATCACAGCTATTGTTATGGGGCAACGTGACAAGAGTTCACAAGAATAAGGCGAGGCTCCCTGCTTTCAGGTAACTTACTCTCTAGGTGGGAAGATCCAGCACATAGGCTGTGAGCCCCAAGAACTGGGGGAACCATTGTATCCTCAGCCCTGCCACATAGTAGGTGCTTAGTTAGTGTTTTCCAAAAGAAAGAATAAAAGATAGAACGAGGCAGCTCACTGCTACGTGTAGAAGCATAACGCTGAGCATGTGGCCAGAGCAGGAAGCAGACTGGGAGGACCTCTGCTTTTATGGTGGTAGCTTCTGGTTTTGTTTTAAATTTTTATTATAGAAATGTTAAAATCTACCTAAAAGTAGATCAGATAATATAATGACATCCTCCCATGTATCCAATAATTACCAGCATTTTGCTAATCTTGTTTCATCCACCCTCCCTCCTCCCACCCCCTCACCCTCACCTTTTTCTGAAGTATTTTAAAGCAAATCCAAGATATCATATTATTTCAGTCTTAAATACTTTAGTTTATATCTCCAACAGATAAAGACTTTAAAATATATATAGCCACAAAACCATTATCATGTGTAATAAAATAAATAATAATTCCTTAACCAAAAAAAAAACCAAACCCCTTGCCGTCGAGTCGATTCTGACTCATAGCAACCCTATAGGCCAGAGTAGAACTGCCCCATAGGGTTTCCAAGGAGCAGCTGATGGATTCAAACTGCCAACTTTTCGGTTAGCAGCCGTAGCTCTTAACCACTGTACCACATGCTCTAATACCTAGCCAAGGTCCAAATTCTCCAACTGTCTCAAAAGTCTCTCCTGTTTTTTAAACAGTTATTCAAATCAGGCTTCAAATACAGTCTATGCACTGCATTTGGTGGATTAAAAAAAAAAAAAGTTTCCAAGGAGTGGGCTGGTGGGTTTGAACTGCTGACCTTTTGTTTAGCAGCCGTAGATCTTACCCACTGCACCACCAGGGCTCCATTCGGTGGACAAGTCTCTTAAATCTTTTTAATCTAATCCCCTCCATTTTTTCCCCAGAAAAAATCAGGCCATTTGTCCTGTAGAATTTCCCTCATTCCATATGATTGAAAGCATCCTTATAACCTCCTTTAATGTTTTCCTCTAACCTTTTGATTTCCTGTAAGGCGGTAGCTCTAGAGGCTTGATGAGGTTCTGGTTGAGTGATTTTGGCAAAAATCCTTCATGAGAGATATTGGGTACTTCCCATTGCATCACGACAGGAGATAATGATGTGTGCTTGTCTCACAATTAGTTGGTTAAGATCCCTCCACAACATTAACCCTTCATCAGATGGTTATAGCATCCAGTCATGATTACTGATTAGTTCATGAGAGGTCAAAAAAGTCCACCTGAACTTTCAATGACAGGATTCCTCTGATCTCTGGCCTAGGCGCTCTTCTTGTCTCGCTTCGTGTATTTGTTATTGTCATTAGGTGCTGTTGAGTAGGTTCCAACTCACAGCAACCCTACATATAACAGAGTGAAACACTGTCTGGTCCTGTGCCATTCTCACAATTGTTACTATGTTTGAGCCATTGTTGCAACCACTGTGTCAATCCATTTCATTGAGACTCTTCCTCTTTTTCGCTGACCCTCTACTTTACCAAGCATGATGTCCTTCTCCAGGGATTGGTCCCTCCTAATGACATGTCCAAACTGACATGTTATCACTTTATGTCTAAGGCTATAAACTGGTGGCTCACCCTCCAAATAGAGCCTGAGGATGTGCTTCCTTGACTTTCACAGTGTTTTTTAAACTGTTGAGACAATATTTAACAATTGGGGTTATGTACATTAAAATGTGTACTTTTAGCTTTCTTTGAAAAATCAGAAATCTTTCCAATCTGCCTTCTTGTTTCTCCACAGTTCCCACCACTTCCTACTGTCTCCCCAAAGATGAGATTGAACATCAGTTGTATCTATCAGGCACTTGTACTATTGTTTTCCTTGTGATAGAGAAATAGTTCTCTGTTCTGCATTAAATATAAACATTGTTGCTGTTTTTAGGTGCCCTTGAGTTGATTCCAACTCTTAGCCATCCTATGTACAACAAAACGAAACACTACCCAGTCCTACACCATCCTCACAATCATTGTTATGCTTGAGCCCATTGTTGCAGCCACTGTGTCAATCCATCTCGTTGAGGGTCTTCCTCTTTTTCACTGACCCTC
>NW_004443981.1:8745717-8760309 GCF_000243295.1 Trichechus manatus latirostris
GTTGCAGCCACTGTGTCAATCCATCTCGTTGAGGGTCTTCCTCTTTTTCACTGACCCTCTGCTTTACCAAGCATGATGTCCTTCTCCAGGGACTGGTCCCCCCTGATAACATGTTCAAAGTATGTGAGACGAAGTCTCACCATCCTCACTTCTAAGGAGCATTCTGGCTGTACTTCTTCCAAGACAGGTTTATTTGTTCTTCTGGCAGCCATGGTATATTCAATATTCTTTACCAGTGCGGTAATTCAAAGGCGTCAATTCTTCTTCAGTCTTCCTTATTAATTGTCCAGCTTTCACATGTGTATGAAGTGATTAAAAACACTATGGCTTGGAAATATAAATAGTTCTCCATTAAAAGCTGGAAACTGTCATGGATTGAATTGTGTCCCCCCAAAATATCTGTCATCTTGGCTTGCCCATATTCCCAATATTGTGTGATTGTCCACCAAGATGTCATCTCATGTGATTTTCCTATGTGTTCTAAATCCTCTCTAGGATGTTCATGAGGTGGGATTAGAGGCAGTTATGTTAATGAGGCAGGACTCAATCTACAAGATTAGGTTGTGTCTTGAGTCAATCTCTTTTGAGATATAAAAGGGAGAAGCCAGGAGAGAGACAGGGAGCCTCATACCACTAAGAAAGCAGTACCTGGAGCAGAGCGTGTCCTTTGGACCTGGGGTCCCTGCTCCTGTGAAGTTTCTAGACCAAGGAAAGATTGATGACAAGGACCTTCCCCCAGAGCTAACAGAGAGAGAAAGCCTCCCCCTGGAGCTGGCACCCTGAATTTCAACATCTAACCTTCTAGACTGTGAGAGAATAAATTTCTCTTTGTTAAAGCCATCCACTTGTGGTATTTCTGTTATAGCAGCACTAGATGACTAAGACAGAAAATAAAAGACATACCAAGAAGGAAGCTTATTTCAAGAAAATTAGGAAAAAGAACACTTCTTTGTGAAAATGACATCTTTTTTAAAAAAAAATGAGTATTATAGCCAAATAAAGTATATCTGTATTAAAAGAATGTGACTTAAAATGTTATTGTGTTACCTCCAGCTCACTTTAAAATCAGGAAAGAGAACATTTCTTTGTGAAAATGACATCTTTTTTTCTTTTTTAATGAGTATAATAGTCAAAGTGTATCTGTGTTCAAAGAATGTGACTTAAGACGCTTTACTCATACATCTGTAGGCCTTGGAGTTTGCAATTCTTGCTTCACCTTCTCGTGCTTTAAGAATGTTTTGTATTTAATGTCATGGTGAGACCATCCACTCCCATGACTTCAGCTGCTGTCTCTACACTGAAGATCCCAAATCCATGTCCCCCGCCCACACCGTTGTCCTGGGCTACAGACTGGAATATCCAACAGCCTGCATGACAGCTACCAGCAAAAAATCTTGCAGGTGTGGGCAAAGGTGCAGAGGCAGGAATTGACTGTGGTGGGGGAATATAGGTGCAGCTAGATGAGAGAGGAAAGGGAAAGGCATCTGAATGGTAGGCTGCAGTGAGATCATGAAGAGCCTTGAATGCTATGCTAAGAAGCATAGATTTTTGGTAGGCCTCCAAAGATTTGCAAACCCAGTGCCATTTTGGGAAGATTAATCATGCAGCGATTACCTTTCCTTATTAGGAGATGTTAACATGCTTTAAGAATGTTTTGTTGTTGTATTTTAATCCTCAATGCCACCAGCCAAACATAGAAGACCAAAATAAACATTTGTTGAGTTCAATGGACTCAAGTCATGCCACGTAGAAACAAGAGAGCAGCAGAAGCCCAATTTAGCATTTTCCAAGATTGTGAAAACAAGCACCTATTAATGAACTAACAGCCCCAGGGAAAAAGTCCTGAGTTATGGATCAAGTCACGATGGGGGTGCAGTCTATAAGCCCATGAGAAAATGAGAATTCCAGCTGAGGCAAGTTAGCACTGGGCTTCCGGTAGAGATGGGGCAGCTTATGCTTCATCTATCAAAAACCAGTTGCTATCCAGTTGACTTCAACTCATGGTGACCCCATGTGTGTCATAGGAGAACTACACTCCATAGGGTTTTCAAGACGGTAAACTTTCAGAAGCAGATAACGAGGCTTGTCTTCCTAAGTGCCTCTGAGTGGGTTTGAACCACCAAGCTTTCAGGTTGTAGTCAATATCTTAACCATTCACCCCATCCAGGGAATTTAAAGGAGACAGAATGGGGCTCAAAAGCAAGACACCCATCTTTGTGGAATAGAAAAAAACGGAAAGCATTGAGTGAAATTCAATGTAAAAGGGAAGACGGTCTACAGCCAAACACTGATTGAAACCATAGGGTGGACCTCAAATCACAAGAGGGCTGGAACAAAATAGCTCACCTGCCTGTGGCTATAGCTTTGTTAAAAATGTTGGGGGTCAAGAGGGAGGGTGGGAGGGAGAGCAAGGACTCAACTGTAAGCCAAGGCCCTCCTACCCGACTGCCTCCGTAACTGATGGTGGTATCCTTGGTAACATCAAGAAACAAGAACTCCAAAATACAACAATAGGTCCAGATTGTAGTCTGGCGGTCCATGGGGCCAGGAGGAAGCAACAGGAAAAAAAAAGTTAGAGTGAAAAACAAAAGTAAACGCGAAACTAAAAAATCTCAAATTTATTCTGAGTTTGTGAACCAAATTCAGAAATACATTTTTAAAAAAAGAAGTTAATGCGAAACAAGACAGTGAACAAGCTAAACAATGGGAACTTCCTTTCTAGATGAAAAAAAATTAAGGACATTTTGATAAGACAAAGACTTCAAGGAAGGTGTTAATTTAGTAAAAGAGGAAATATTCAAAAACAAGCAGAAATAAAACAGTGGTTGTGAAAAGGAAAAAATAAAATCTTAGTTCTGCTACACAAAGCAAGACACATTCTCAAGAAGTCTAGCAAAGAGTTAGTTTATTTTCACTAGAAAGCAGTATCAAATGTTTTACACTTTAAAAAATTAGAACAACACTTGACACTGATAATGTGGTGATATGAGGTGGTACAAATAGTTAAGCACTCAACTATTAGCTGAAAGGTGGGTTGTTCAAATGACCCAGAGGTGCCTCAAGAGACACACCTGGCAATCAGCTTCCAAAGGGTCACAGTCTTGAAAACCCCATGGAGCACAATCCTACTCTGCACACATGGGGTCGCCATGAGTCAGAATCAACTTGACAGCAAGTAACAATCACCATGATAAAAGTGCAGTGGAAATATAGTAACATATTTCAAGAGCCATGAAGCTATTGAGAACTTTGGACTCAATAACTCTACGGTGATATTTTTATTTCAGAGAAATAATCCAACAGAACCAAAAAACTATATGTACTGTTATGGGTTAAATTGCATCCCCCCCCCCTAAAATATGTGTTGAAGTCCTAATCCCAGTACCTATAAATATGATCCAGTTTGGAGATAGGGGTTTTCTTTTGTTATGTTAAAGAGGGCATACCAGTATAGGGTGAGTCCTAAACCTAATCACTTCTGAATGGTAGCTTATAAAAAGAGCAGAATAGACACAGAGACACACACAAAGGGGAAAGACAGACACCATATGAGGATCATCTACAAGCAAAAAAAATGCCAAGTCTTGCTGACAGCTACCGTCATTGTTGTTAGGAGCCATCAAGACAGTTCTGACTCATAGTAACCCTACATACAACAGAATGAAACATTGCCTGGACCTGCACCATCCTCACAATTGTTATTGTGTTTGAGCCCATTGTTGCAGCAACTGTGTCAATCCATCTCCTTGAGGGTCTTCCTCTTTTTCCCTGACCCTCTTCTTCACCAAGCATGATGTCCTTCTCCAGAGACTGATACCTCCCAATAACATGTCCAAAGTAGTGAGACAAAGTTTCGCCATCCTTGCTTCTAAGGAGCATTCTGCTGTGCTTTTTCCAAGACAGATTTATTTGTTCTTCTAGCAGTCCATGGTGTATTTGATATTCTTCACCAACACCATCATTCAAAGGCATCAATTCTTCTTCAGTCTTCCTTATTCATTGTCCAGCTTTCCCATGCATATGAGGCAAATGAAAATACCATGGCTTGGGTCAGGCACACCTTAGTCCTCAAAATGACATCTTTGCATTATAACACTTTAAAGAGGTCCTTTGCATCAGATTTGCCTAATTCAATGCATTGGCTGATTTCTTGACTGCTGCTTCCATGGGCGTTCATTGTGGCTTCAAGTAAAATGAAATCGCTGACGACTTCAATATTTCCTCCGGTTATCATGATGTTGCTTATTGGTCCAGTTATGAGGATTTTTGTTTTTTTTATGTTGCGGTGTAATCCATACTGACGGCTTTGGTCTTTGATCTTCCTCAGTAAATGCTTCAACTCCTCTTCACTTTCAGCAAGCAAGGTTGTGTCATCTGCATATCGCAGGTTGTTAATGAGTCTTTCTCCATTCCCAATGCCGAGTTCTTCTTCACATAGTCCACCTTCTTGGATTATTTACTCAGCTACTAGAAGCTGAAAAAGAAAAGAAGAACTCTCCTAGAGCTGATGTCCTGCTTTGTATTTTTAGCCTTCAATACTCGGAGAAAATAAATTTCTGTTCTTTAAAGTCATCCACTTGTAGCATTTCTGTTATGCCAGCACTAGGGAACTAATACATGCACAAACATGTTGTCTATGAGCGCTAATTCCTGAAATCAGTCTGACTATTCATTATGAGAAGAATAGCTTAACATAAAATTGATAATTACTGGTGATTGGAATGTGAATGTTGGAAACAAAAAAGGATTGGTAGCTGCAAAATACATTGCTGGTGATGAAAATGGCTCCAGAGATTGTATGATAGAATTTTGGAAGATCAAGGACTTGTTCATTACAAATACTTTTTTTCAACAACATAAGAAGTGACTATACACGTTGTCTTAGTCATCTAGTGCTGTTATAACAGAAATACCACAAGTGGATGGCTTTAACAAAGAGAAATTGATTTTCTCATAGTCTAGTAGGCTACAAGTCCAAATTCAGGGTGTCAGCTCCAGGAGAAGGCTTTCTCTCTCTGTCAGCTCTGGAGAAAGATCCTTGTCATCAATCTTTCCCTGGAATAGAAGCTTCCTCATGCAGGAACCCCAGGTCCAAAGGAAGCACTCTACTCCCAGCACTGCTTTCTTGGTGGTATGAGGTTCTTCTTTGTCTCTACTCGCTTCTCTCTTTTATGTTTCGAAAGAGACTGGCTTAAGACACTATCTAATCTTGTAGATTTCATCAATGTAACTGCCACTAATCCGTTTTATTACATCACAGTGATAGAATTTACAACACATAGGGAAATCACATCAGATGATAAAATGGTAGACAATCATACAATACTGGGAATCATGACCTAGCCAAGTTGACAGATATTTTGGGGGGCACAGTTCAATCCATGACACACGTGGGCCTTGCCAGATGGAATACACAGGAATCAAATCGACTACATGTGTGGAAAGAGACAATAGAAAAGCTCAATATCATCAGTCAGTACAAGGTTGGGGGCCAACTGCAGAACAGACCATCAATTGCTCATATGCAAGTTCAAGTTGAAGCTGCATAAATTAAAACAATTTCACAAGAGCCGAAGTAAGACCCACCTGAAATTAGAGACCGTCTCCAGAATAGATTTGATGCATTGAACACTAACAATCGAAGACTAGACGAGTTGTGAAATGACATCAAGGACATCATAAATGAAGAAACCAAAAGATCATTAAAAAGACAGGGAAAGAAAAGACCAAAATGGATGTTAGAAGAGACTCTGAAATTTGTTCTTGAACGTAGAGTAGCTGAAGTGAATGGAAGAAATGATAACGCAAAAGAGCAGAAGATTTCAAAGGGCAGCTCAAGAGGACAAAGTAAAATATTACAATGACATGTGCAAAGACCTGGAGTTAGAAAACCAAAAGGGAAGAAACAGTTGACATTTCTCAAGCTGAAAGAACTGAAGAAAAATTCAAGCCTTGAGTTGCAATATTGAAGGATTCTATGGGCAAAATATTGAACAATACAGGAAGCATCAAAAGAAGATGGAAGGAATACACAGAGTCACTGTACCAAAAAGAATTGGTCGACGTGCAACCATTTCAGCAGGTAGCATATGATCAAGAACTGACAGTACTGAAGGAAGTCCAAGATGTGCTGAAGATGTTGGAGAAAAACAAGGCTCTAGGTATCGACAGAATACAAATTGAGCTATTTCAACAAATAGATGCAACCCTGGAAGCACTCATTCATTTATGCCAAGAAATTTGGAAGAGAGCTACCTGGCCAACAGACTGGAAGAGATCCATATTTGTGCCCATTCCAAAGAAAGGTGATCCAACAGAATGTGGAAATTATTGAACAATATCATTACTATCGCACTCAAGTAAAATTTTGCTAGAGAAATTTAAGAATGGCTGCAGCGGTATATCAGCAGGGAACTGCCAGAAATTCAAGCTGGATTCAGAAGAGGACGTGAACAAGGGATATCATTGCTGATGTCATATGGATCTTGGCTGAAAGCAAAGAATACCAGAAACATGTTTACCTGTGTTTTATTGACTATGCAAGGGCATTTGACTGTGTGGATCATAACAAATTATGGATAACATTGGGAAGAATGGGAATTTCAGAACACTTAATTGTGCTCATGCAGAACCTTTACACAGACCAAGAGGCAGTTGTTCAGATAGAACAAGGGGATACTGCGTTGTTAAAAATCAAGAAAGGTGTGCATCAGCGTTCTATCCTTTCATCATACTTATTCAGTTTGTATGCGGAGCAAATAATCCGAGAAGCTGGGCTATATGAAGAAGAACGTGGCATCAGGATTGGAGAAAGACTCATTAATAATCTGTGATATGCAGATGATGCAACCTTTGTTGATGAGAGGGCTTGAAACACTTACTGGTGAAGATCAAAAACTACAACTTTCAGTATGGGTTGCACCTGAACACAAACAACACAAAAATCCTCACAACTGGACCGATAAGTAACATCATGATAAAAGGAAAAAGTACTGAAGTTGTTAATAATTTCGTTTTACTTTATCCACAATCAACAACCATGGAAGCAGCAGTCAAGAAATTAAACGACTTATTGTATTGGGCAAATCTGCTACAAAAGACCTCTTTAACATGTTAAAAAGCAAAGATGCCAGTTTGAAGACTAAGGTGAGCCTGACCTAAGCCGTGGTATTTTCAATCACCTCTATATGCATGTTAAAGCTGGACAATGAATAAGGAAGACTAAAGAATTGATGCCTTTGAATTATGGTGTTGACAACAAATACTGAATACACCATAGGACTGCCAGAAGAACAAACAAATCTGTCTTAAAAGAAGTACAGCGAGAATGCTCCTTAGAAGCAAGGATGGTGAGACTTTGTCTCACATACTTTGGACATGTTATCAGGTGGGACCAGTCCCTGGAGAAAGATATCATGCTTGGTAAAGCACAGGGTCAGTGAATAAGAGGAAGACTTTCAAGGAGATGGATTGACACAGTGGTTGCCACAATGGGCTCAAGCATAACAACAGTTGTGAGGATGGCGTAGAACAGGGCAATGTTTCATTCTCTTGTACCTAGGGACACTAAGTCAGCACTGACCCAACGCCACCAAACAACAACAACAACAGCTTAAAGAATGTGGAAATCAAACAAGTGGAATAATACAGATTCATTAAAACAATTTTATGACTACATAGAATTTTTTAAATATTTATGGTAAGAAGATTAAAAAGAGATTTTAGTTTTCCAGCATGATGAATAGCTAATACTGAACTAATCCTCCCACCATAAACAACCATAAAACTTGAAAAAAATATATGAGGCAATTGTTCTTTGGCAATGGACAGCAGGCAGAGCAAGACTACAGTCTCTGAGAGACGGGAAATTCTTAGCATGAGCCCCACAATCACCTCAGACCCCTCCATGTGGACAATTTCCCAACTGTGATGCAGCAAGTCTAAGCACGTACGTAGTTCTGCTGATCTAAGGCGCGAAAAGTCAGCATTCGGGGAAGCTGAAGCGGTTGGAATCTGTGGAACAGGTCATCAGAGAGGAAGAAATTGTGTGTGGGAGGGGAGTGTCAAAAGTTTGCCAAGGGCCCTCATAAGTCCTTCTCTGAAGACTAGGCTGCAAGTCCCCACGGGTCTACCAGTTTGTCATACTGTGGTAGCTTGCGTGTTGCTGTGATGCTGGAAGCTATGCCACTGGTATTTCAAATAGCAGCATGATTACCTATGGTGGACAGGTTTCAGCGGAGCTTCCAGACTAAGACGTAAGGATCTGGCTGTCTACTTCTGAAAAAATTGGCCAATGAAAACCTTACGAATAGCAGCAGAACATTGTCTGACACAGTGGTGGAAGATGAGCGCCTCAGGTTGGAAGGCACTCAAAATACAACTGGGGAAGAGCTGCCTTCTCAAAGTAGCGTCAAACTTAATGACGTAGATGGAGTAAAGGTTTTGGGACCTTCATTTGCTGGTGTGTCATGACTCAAAATGAGAACAAACAGCTGCAAATATCCATTAATACTCAGAATGTGTAACGTATGAAGTATGAACCTAGGAAAACTGGAAGTTGTCAAAAATGAAATGGTTCACATAAAAATTAATAACCTAGGAATTAGTGAGCTGAAATGGACTGGCACTGGCCATTTCGAATTGGGTAATCATATAGTCTGCTATGCCAGGAATGACAAATTGAAGAGGAATAGCATCGCATTCATTGTCAAAAAGAACATTTCAAGATTTATCCTGAAGTGCAATGCTTCTTCACTGCAAATAACTCTTCCACAACATAAACAGCGACTATACACGTGGATCTCACCAGATGGAATACACAGGAATCAAATAAACTACATCTGTGGACAGAGATGATGGAGAAGCTCAATATCATCAGTCAGAGCAAGGCCAGGAGCCAACTGCAGAACAGACTATCAATTGTTCATATGCAAGGTCAAGTTGAAGCTGACGAAAATTAGAACAAGTCCACAAGAGCCAAAATACAACCTTGAGTATATCCCACCTGAATTTAGAGACCATCTCAAGAATGGATTTGACACATTGAGTACTAATTACCAGATGAGTTGTAGAATCACATCAAGGACATTATACACGAAGAAAGTAAAAAGACAGAAAAGAAACAAAAGACCAAAATGAATGTCAGAAGAGACTCTGAAACTTGCTCTTGAAAGTAGAGTAGCTAAAGCAAACCAAAGAAATGATGAAGAGCTGACTAGAAGATTTCAAAGGACAGCTCAGGAAGAAAAAGTAAAATATTATAATGAATTGTGCAAAGATCTAGAGTTAGAAAACCAAAAGGGAAGAACAAGCTCAGCATTTGTCAAGCTGAAAGAAATGAAGAAAAAATTCAAGCCTCAAGTTGCAATTCTGAAGGATTCTACGAGAAAAATATTGAATGACTCAGGAAGCATCAAGAGAAGATGGAAGGAATACAGAGTCACTGTATCAAAAAGAATTGGCCGATGTTCATCCATTTCGAGAGGTAGTATATGATCAAGAACTGATAGTACTGAAGAAAGAAATTTAAACTGCACTGAAGGGAATGGCAAAAAAACAAGGATTCAGGAATTGTTGGAATATCAATTGAGATGTTTCAACAAATGGATGCAGTACTGGAGGTGCTCACTCGTCTATGTCAAGAAATTTGCAAGACAGCTACCTGGCCAATCAACTGGAGGAGATCATATTTGTGCCCATTCCAAACAAAGGTGATCCAATCAAATGCAGAAATTATCAAACAATATCATTAATATCACGTACAAGTAAAATTTTTCTAAAGATCATCCAAAGCAGTTGCAGCAGTACATCAACAGGGAACTGCCAGAAGTTCAGCTGGATTCAGAAGAGGATGTGAAACCAGAGATATCATTGTTGATGTCAGATGGATCTTGGCTGAAAGCAGAGAATACTAGAAAGATGTTTACCTGTGTCTTACTGACTATGCAAGTGCATTTGACTGTGTGGATCATAACAAATTATGGATAACTTTTCGAAGAATGGGGATTCCAGAACACTTAACTGTGCTCATGCAGAACCTGTACATAGACCACGAGGCTGTAGTTCAAACAGAACAAGGGGATACTACATAGTTTAAAGTCAGGAAAGGTGTGTATCGGGGTTGTATCCTTTCACCATACTTATTCAATCTGTATAGTGAGCAAATAATCCAAGAAGCTGGACTAGATGAAGAAGAACACGGCATTAGGATTGGAAGAAGACTCATCTTCGATATGCAGATGGCACAACTTTGCTTACTGAAAGTGAAGAGGACTTGAAGCACTTAGTGATGAAGATCAAAGACTACAGCCCTCAGTATGGATTACTCCTCAACATAAAGAAAACAAAAATCCTCATAACTGGACCAATAAGCAATATCATGATAAATGGAGAAAATATGGAATTTGTCAAGGATTTCATTTTACTTGGATCCACAATCAATGCCCATGGAAGCAGCAGTCAGGAAATCAAACGACATATTGCATTTGCGCAAATCTGCTGCAAAAGATCTCTTTAAAGTATTAAAAAACAAAGATGTCAGTTTGAGGACTAAGATGTGCCCGACCCAAGCTATGGTATTTTCAGTCACCTCATATGTATTCGAAAGCTGGGCAATGAATAAGGAAGACCAAAGAATAACTGATGCCTTTGAATTATAGTGTTGGCAAAGAATACTGAATATACCATGGACTGTCAGAAGAACGAACAAATCTGTCTTGGAACAGGTACAGACTTCCAATGTTCCTTAGAAGCAAGGGTGATGAGACTTCGTCTCACATTCTTTGGACATGTTATCAGGAAGGACCAGTCCTTGGAGAAGGACATCATGCTTGGTAAAGTAAAGGGTCAGCAAAAATGAGAAAAGCTATCACCGAGATGGATTGACACGGTGGTTGCAACAATGGCTGCAAAGCATAGCAATGATTGTGAGGATGGTGCAGGACCGGGCAGTGTTTCGTTCTCTTATACATAGGGTTACTATGAGTTGGAACCAGCTCAACAGCACCTAACAACAACAGGCTACCAGTGTGCAGAATGAGACCATCCAATATTTACCAGAGAGTGGCCACTACGATGCTGTTATGGACTGAATTGTGTTCCCAAAAAAATATGTATTTAATTCCTGGCCTTTTACCTGTGGACGTAATCCTATTTGGAAATAGGGTTTTTCTTTCATATATTAATGAGGTATTACCAGCGTAGGGTGGATCCTGAACCTAATCACTTCTGAGTTATAAAAAGACCAGAATAGAATAAACACAGAGACACATGGGGGGAAGACAGATGTCATGTGAGGATGTCTACAATCCAAGGAACCAAGAAAGGCCCAGGGCTAGGAAGGAATCAACACAGTCAAGACCCTGATTTAGACTTTTATCCTCCAGAACTTTGAGAAAATAAAGTTTTGTTCTTCAAAGCCACTCACTTCCGGTATTTTTGTTGCAGCAGTACTAGGTGTCTAAGACAGAAGTTGTGAGCAGAGCAAAGGTACTAGAGATGGAGCAGTAATGGAGGACATGTGGGAGTTCCAGCCAAGCAATATCCCACACGTATTTAACGAACACTTACGGTATAATGTGCAAAACTCTATGCCAATATATTCAACAACTTAGATGAAATGGAAAAATTTTATTTAAAAAACAAAACTTACCAAAACTGATTCTTGAACAAATAAATAATCTAAAGAGCCCTGTATCTATTTAAGAAATTGAACTGATGATTAAAAACTTTCTCACAAATAACACTCAAGGTTCAGTGGGTTTCAATGACGATTTCTGTTAAATATTGAAAGAATAATACAATCTTAGACAACCTCTTTCAGAAAATGGAGAAGAAAACATTTCTCAACTTGTTTTATGAGACTAGCATTACCCTGATACCAAAACCAAACAAAGGCATTGCAAGAAAAGAAAATTACAGACCAATGTCCCTCATGAACACAGATGCAAAAATCCTTGATGAAATATTAGGAAATCAAATCAACAACATGTAAAAAAAAAAAAAAAAAAAAAGACTGCTACACCATGACCAAATGGAATTTATCCCAGGAAAGCAAGGTTGATTTAACATTTTAAAAATCCCTCAAAGTTGCCACTTTGGAAAACAGTTTGGTAGTTTCTCAAAAAAGGTTAACATACAGCTGCTAACCAAAGTGTTGGAGGCTCAAGTTCACCCAAAAGCATGTCAGAAGAAAGGACAGGTGATCTACTTCTGAAAAATCTACTTCCAAAAACCCTATGGAGCACAGTTCTGCTATGTCACACATGAGGTCACCATGAGTCACAATCAACTCAATGGCAAGTTGTTACTAGTTACCTTTATTTTCAAAGAAGATGACACTGTTGGAAGAAGAAATGATTAATCAAAAGATGGATTACCTCACTTTCCACTTTTTGTTTAACAATAATTAAAAGCAGCTTTTTCTACTTAAATAACAAATGTTTTAAATAAAATTTTTATTAATATCAACTCAAAAAAAAGAGTTAACAAAAAACTACCATCCAAAAAAAAACCCCGTTGCTGTCAAGCAGATGTCAACTCATAGTGACTCTAGGACAGAGTAGAACAGCCCCATAAGATTTCCAAGGCTGTAATCTTTATGGAAGCAGACTGCCACATCTTTCTCCCACAGAGCGGGTGGTGGGTTCAAATGACTGACCTTTTTGTTAGCAGTTGAGCAATTAACCACTGTGCTACCAAGGCTCCTAAATATTCCATTAGGCCCCCACATTTCCTCATCCTTCAGAAAAAGAGGAACATAGAAGGTGGAGCCAACATGGCACTATAGAAAGAAGCACTACACCATCCCTCCACAGCAAAGACCCAAAAAACTAAGCAAAACAGAGACAAATGTCACCAGCTAGCTTCTTCAGTGCCATTTCTTTGTTGCTAGTTTTGCTTTTTTTGGCCTCTTTTGGTTTCTTCCCCTGCCTCTCACCTCCTCCTCCCCCTTTCTCTCATACACCTGACTCCGTGTACCATCTTTGCTTCTTCTTGATCAGCTGTGAAGCATCCCTCAGCTGGGGAATTTCTTCCTCACTTCCCGCACCAGCCAGATGCTAACCTAGGAAATGAACTCTCAAGGACTGTTCAAAACCTAAAGATTTACAACAGGGAACCAGAGAGGTTAATCTGCAAATGACAACAATGTCAGAACAATAAAAGAGGGAATAAACAGTGTAGGTATACAACTTTCTAATGGCAAGGAAGGCAAGGTGATATCAAGTAATAATAGACTGGTTCAAACCTAGGAAGATAAGGGTAAATTTCAAACTAACCACAAAGAAAGTTAACAAACCTGCTCATCAAAATAAAGAAGAGAAACACAAAGCCTCAATAAAAATAAAATCTACAAAAACAAAAGAAATGAAAAAAAATCCACAAACAAAAAGAATTCAGCACAGTAGAGTAAGAGGAACAAAGAAACTGTCAGCACCACAAAAAAAAAAAGCACTACAAAATCACAGCAATAAACTCACACCTATCAATAACTACACTGAACGTAAATGGCTTAAATGCATCTATAAAAAGACAGACAATGACAGAATGAATTACAAAAACAGGATCCATCAATATACTGTCTACAAGAGACACACCTATTAAAAATCAAAGGATGGAAAAAACATATCAAGTAAACAGCCACCAAAAGAGAGCAGGAGTGGCAATACTAATCTCAGATAAAATAGACTTTAAAACAAAATCCACCATAAAAGCCCAAGAAGGACACTATATCATGATTAAAGGGATGATCCATCATGAAGACATAACCATAATAATCATCTATGCACCCAATGACAGGGCTCCAAAACACAGAAAGCAAACTTTAACAGAACTGAGAAGAGAAACTGACAGTTCCATCTTAATAGTAGGAGACTTCAATGTGCCGCTCTTGGTAAAGGACAGAACATCTAGAAAGAAACTCAACAAAGATACAGAAAATCCAAAGGCCACAATCAGCCAACTTGAACTCACAGACATATATAGAACACGCTACCCAACAGCTACAAAGTACACATTCTTTTCCAACGCACTGGAATGTTCTCCAGAATAGACCACATCTTAGGCCACAGAGCACCCCTCAGCAAAATCCAAAACATGAGGTAATACAAAGTATCTTCTCTGACCACAACTCCATCAAAGTAGAAATTAGCAACAGGAAGAGCAAGGAAAAAAAAATCAATCACATGGAAACTAAATAACACCTTGCTTAAAAACCACTGGGTAATAGAAGAAATCAAAGATGGAATCAAAAAATTCCTAGAATCAAATGAGAATGAAAACACATCATACCAAAACCTTTGGGACACAACAAAGACAGTACTCAGAGGTCAATTTATAGCAATAGATGCACACATCAAAAAAGAAGAAAAGGATAAAATCAAAACGTTAGCTACACAACTCGAACAAATAGAAAGAGAACAGCAAAAGAAACCTACAGCCACCAGAAGAGAGGAAATAATAAAGATCAGAGCAGAAATAAATGAAATTAGAGAATAGAAAAACAGTAGAAACAATCAACAAAACCAAAGGTTGGTTCTTTGAAAGGATCAACAAAATCAACAAACCACTAGCCAAAATGACAAAAGAAAAACA
>NW_004443981.1:8761046-8786023 GCF_000243295.1 Trichechus manatus latirostris
ACTTTAGATGAAGGTTTACAGAACAAACTAGTTTCTCATTAAACAGTTAGTACACATGTTGTTTTATGACAATGGTTAACAATCCCATGATATGTCAACCCTGTACCTTCTCAACCTTGGGTTCCCTATTACCAGCTTTCCTGTCCCTTCCTGCCTTCTAGTCCTTGTCCCTGGACTGTTGCCAACATCATTCTTAATGGAGAGAGGCTGAAAACTTTTCCCTTGAGAACAAGCACAAGGCAAGGATGTCCTGTATCATCACTCCTATTTAACTTTGTGCTGGAAATCCTAGCTAAAGGAATAAGGCAAGAAAAAGAAATAAAGGGCATCCAAATTGGTAATGAAGAAGTAAAACTGTCCCTATTTGCAAATGTTATAATACTACTTATAGAAAACCCAAAAGACTCCATGAGAAAACTACTGGAACTAGTAGAAAGACTCAGCAGAGTAACAGGATACAAGATAAACATAGAAAAATCCATTGGATTCCTATATACCAATAAAGAGAATGACAAAAAGGAAATCAGGAAAACAACATCATTTATAATAGCCTCTAAAAAAATAAAATATTTAGGAATAAATCTAGCAGGGATGTAAAAGACCTATACAAAAAAAACTACAAAATGCTACTGCAAGAAACCAAAAGAGATCTACATAAATGGAAAAACATACCATGCTCATGGATACATAGACTCAACATTGTGAAAACGACAATTTTACCCAAAGCAATCTACAAATACAATGCAATCCTGATCCAAATACCAACAACATTGTTTAAAGAGATGGAAAAAAAATCATTAACTTTATATGGAAAGGGAAGAAGCCCCGGATAAGTAAAGCACTATTGAAGAAGAAGAATAAAGCAGGAGGGCTCACACTACCTGACCTCATAACCTACTATACAGCTGCGGTAGTCAAAACAGCCTGGTA
This sequence comes from Trichechus manatus latirostris, assembly GCF_000243295.1. Classification (NCBI taxonomy): domain Eukaryota; kingdom Metazoa; phylum Chordata; class Mammalia; order Sirenia; family Trichechidae; genus Trichechus; species Trichechus manatus. Next base: position 8,761,977 of record NW_004443981.1, read on the forward strand.
CTGGTACAATGACAGATACGCTGACCAGTGGAACAGAATCGAGAACCCAGATGTAAATCCATCTACTTACGGTCACCTAATCTTTGACAAAGGCCCAAAGTCCATCCAATGGGGAAAAGAGTTGTTTTAACAAATGGTGCTGGCAAAACTGGATGTCCTTCTGCAAAAAAAAAAATAAAACAGGACTCATACCTCACACTATACACAAAAACTAATTCAAAACAGATCAAAGACCTAAATATAAAAGCAAAAACTATGAAGATCATAGAAGAAAAAAATAGAATCAACCCTAGAGATTCTAATGCACGGCATTAACAGGATACAAAGCATAACTAACATCCAAACTCCAAAAGATAAGTTAGATAGCTGGAATCTTCTAAAAACTAAACACTTATGCTCATCAAAAGACTTCACCAAAAAAGTAAAAAGAGAACCTATAGACTGGGGAAAAAAACTTGGCTGTTACAAATCTGACTAAGTTCTAATTTCTAAAATCTGCAGGAAAATTCAACACCTGTACCACAAAAAGACAAATAATCCAATTAAAAAATGGGCAAAGGAAATGAACAGACTCTTCACCAAAGAAGACATTCAAGTAGCTAACAGACACGTGAAGAAATGCTCAGAATCACTAGCCATTAGAGAAATGCAAATCAAAACCACAATGAGATACAATCTGCATTACTGGCTCAAATCAAAAAAACAAGAAATAAAAAATATTGGAGAGGCTTCGGGGAGATTGGAACTCTTATGCACTGCTGGTGGGAATGCAAAATTATACAACCATTTTGGAAAACGATATGGTGCTTCCTTAGAAAGCTAGAAATAGAAATACCATATGATCCAGCAATCCCACTCCTAGGAATATATCCTAGAGAAATAAGAGCCATCACTCGAATAGACATATGCACACCCATGTTCATGGCAGCATTGTTCACAATAGCAAAAAAGATGGAAACAACCTAGATGCCCATCAACAGATGAATGGGTAAACAAACTATGGTACATACACACCATGGAGTACTACGCAACGAGAAAGAACAATGATGAATCTGCGCAGCATCTCACAACATGGATGAATCCGGACGGCATTATGCGGAGTGAAATAAGTCAGTCACAAAAGGGCAAATATTGTATGAGACCACTACTATAAAAACTTATGAAAAAGTTTACACACAAAAAGAAACAATCTTTGATGGTGACAAGGGAGAGGAGGGATGGGGTGGAAAAACACTAACTAGACAATAGATAAGTGGTAACTTTGGTGAAGGGTAAGACAGTACACAATACTGGGAAAGCCAGCACAACTTGTTCAGGGTAAGGTCATGGAAGATCCAAGGTCAAATCCAATCTCCCTGAGGGACCAAATTGCTGGGCTGAGGGCTGGTGACTGTGGTCTCAGGGAATGTCTAGTTCAATTGGCATAACATAGTTTATAAAGAAAATGTTCTAAATTCCAGTTTGGTGAGTAGCATCTGGGGTCTTAAAAGCCTGTGGGCGGCCATCTAAGATACTTCGCTGGTCTCATCCCTTCAGGAGCAAGGGAAAATGAAGAAAACTTAAGACACAAGGGGAAGATTAGTCCAAAGGCTTAATGGACCACAACTACCACGGCCTCCACCAGAGTCCAGTACGACTAGATGGTGCCCAGCCACCACCACTGACTGCTCTGACAGGGATCACAATAGAGGGTCCTGGACAGAGCTGGAGAAAACTATAGAACAAAATGCTAGCTCAAAAAAAGACCAGATTTCCTGGTGTGACAAAGACTGGAGAAACCCTGGGAGTATGGCCCCCAGACACCCTTTTAGCTCAGTAATGAAGTCACTCCTGAAATTCGCCTTTTAGCCAAAGATTATACAGGCTCATAAAACAAAACAAGACTAAAGGGGCAATCCAGTCCAGGGGCAAGGACTAGAAGGCAGGAGGGGACAGGAAAGCTAATAATAGGGAACCCAAGGCCGAAAAGGGAGAGTACTGACATGTCATGGGGTTGTTAACCAATGTCATCAAACAATATGTGTACTAACTGTTTAATGAGAAGCTAGTTTATTCTGTAAACCTTCACCTAAATTACAATAAAAAAAGAAAAAGAGAAACACAAAAACGCCAAGCAATCAATTTACCAAGAGCTGTTAGGGATACAGAGAACACTCCAGGGATGCAGCCACAATGCTTGTAGGCAGCCACATCAGCTTCAGGGAACAAGCGGAAAGGAGAAGCGCCTTCCCGCCTGTAGTCTAGGCTACCAGTTCCTGTGCAGCAATCTCAAATTACGGACAAAAGGACACATGGAAAATCTCTCCATGTTTAGAAACATTATCAGATTGTTGCCAAAGCAAGCTAGTTTGGAAGTGAGGGGGACAAACGGACGTATGGGGTTGAATGCTACCCCGGGAGCCCACTGTTTCTGCGATCCCAACGACGGGGTGGGGCCAGGCAAGTGGAGAGCATTGCTCATTGAATGCTCTGCGGCCTGTCCAGATGGTGATCGTGCAGGAAACGGGGGGAGGCACAGGTCCGTGAGAAGCCTAGAGTCTGAAAACATACACATATACATCAACAAAGGCAGGAAGTGGCTGTAGAGGAATGGAAGTCATTAGAGCAATAAGCTTTTGTCTTTAAAGTGAATTAACTTTGAGAACTAGAGAGCAATGGCCCTCGAGAGTTACTTACTGTTGAATCCCTAAATTTGAGTGAGTTGATCCTTCTTACCAAAATAAATGGGATGGTGCAGTGATCCCCAAACTTGCCCAGTCATGGGGTTCATCTGGAGAGTCTGCGCACAACACACCTTCCTAGGCTCCTGTCAGGAGATTCAGAGGCAGTAATAGGTCAGGATGGGGCCCAGAAGGCTGTGCTTTTCTCTTTTTTCTCTAAAGAATATTTAATAAATAATAAATTATGTATGTATTGTATATACAAAATATATATGCCTATATATGTGTGCATATATATTCATCTATATATAAATATATATATATATATATATATATATATATATATATATATATATATAAAATACCCCAAATTAAGTTAATGCCAGGTTAAGAATAAGATTTTAATTAAACCGAAGTCCGAAAACTCAGAATTAGTACTCCCAAGGAAATCATAATCCTCCTCCCTTGTGTGTAATTCTGTTTTCGGAAGTTTTTTTGTTTGTTTTAATTGAGGAGAAATTCACATAATAGGAAATTAACTATTTTAAAGTGAACAATTTAGTACATTCATAATGTTATGCAACCACCATCTCTATCTAACTCTAAAACATTTCTCTCACCCCGAAAGGATACCCCACACCCATTAGGCAGCTAAGCGTCTGTGTGTTTGACAGGAGCTCCAGGTGATGGTGAGGCTCAGGCAAGTGTGGAATGTGCTGGTGTGCAGTTGTCCAGGACTTCTCAACCCTTTTCTCCCTGGGGCACACATAGAAAATATCGGGGATGGAGGAGTGGGGAACCAGTGCTCTTGGCAGAGGGCAACATGCTCAGGGGGTCTGGCCCCCTAAGAACTGAGGAATCAGTAGCTTAGCACTCCTCTAATGGACATGACGTTCCAAATACACAGACACTTAGGGCACGGTCTCTGGCCCATAGTACTGGAGCAGAGGCTCCCTGCTCTGCCAGGTGTCCGCCCTTTAATTGCTGTACTGTGGAGGACTCTTGGGGATTAGAGGGAAGGACCTGGGGCAGCAGGATAAGGCAGGAGGCTTTGGGAGGCTTGAGGCCTTAGTTATTTATCACCTTATAAGGAAGACTTTCAACATTCAACTTAGCTGTACTGGCACGTCCCACCGAGTATCAGTACTTCCTGAAACAAAGGCATTCACCATGCACCAGTAGGCAAGCTTTGAGGTTATGGCATGAGTTTGGCATTTGGAATCCAAAATTCTGGATTCCTATGCAGGTACCAGAATTTACTAACTATGCAATGCTAGCCATATCTAAGCCTCAGTTTCCTCATCTGCTAAAGGAGGGTAATGATGATCCCTCCCTCATAAGGTTGTGGTGAGTATCAACTAGACGGTGTTGCTGAAAGTACTTTCGTCAGGTCTGTAATATTGTTTGGTGTACGCAAGATGGCTAAGGGTCAGAACCAACTCGACGGCACCTAACAACAACAACAAAATATTGTGATAGGTGTTGGTTTTTCTCTTTCTACTTGAAATTTAAAGACTTCTCATGTTCCTTGGCTTAAAAATTGTTTGTTTTCCAAATCAATGGAATATTCTAAAAGTTCACATACAGATCCATAATCCCTTACCCACAATGCCAAACCCACAAAAGCTCTGAAAACCAAAAGCCTTTCCATATTTAGTGGGAAACTCTGACCTGACCGGAATTTGTTTCACAGCAAAACCTGATGTCAGTCTATTCATGGTTTTCATTTATTATCTCCATATGGATTTACTCTTGAAATATTAGTGTGTTTGATTTAGAAAGTTTCTCAAGTCCCACTAGAGGTGTTACATAGGATATGGTATATGCACAGTCTTTTATTTCTAAAATCTGAAATGTTCTGAATTCTGAAATATATCTGGTCCCAGGGATTTCAGAGAAGGAACTACACACTTGTCCTTACCTCACTAAAAATCACAAAATTGTTAACCTTTGAGATCACTTGCACCCAAGTAAAGAATTTCTTCTACTATATCCCCTACAGGAATATTCTAATTTCTCCTTGAACTCTTCCAGAGACAGAGAATTCACTATTTAAGCACCGAATAATCATTTCAGTATGAGACCACTTCCACCTTTGGAAGATCTTTTGGAGTTTGCACCAAATGTGTCTCCTCTGGGCCCACTTCATTGGTCCTCCTTCTGTCATCTGGAACGACAGTGAATCCAGTGGTCCCTTTTCAGCCATGTCTGGATCTTCAGAGGTGAGCTCTTCCTGTCCTTTCTGCATTAGGATTATCAAACTTCAGAAACACAGAGAGACCCCACTTCTAAATCACATAAGAGGGTGAAGGGTGTGATGTCAGCAAAAGTCATAGAGGAAGGTTACCTCTGCAAATTCTCTCCCCCATAAAAGGCAACAAGAGTACTAGCCAAAAAACATGAGAATCAACTTCTTAAGAACTGAAAATTAACCAAAGTCTTGCAGTGATCCATGAAAAGTGGCTGAATCTTGGTAAGAACAGTGAGGTCTCTTGTGCTTCAACTTGACCAATTCCCATACCACCTCCCTTGCTTTTAAATAGCCTTTAAAACCAACAGCACTCAATTCCTGTGAAAACCAGTTACCTGGCAGCTATTGGAAGGGGTGTGGAAACTGTCTCTGAGGAATCCTAGATGTTGGACTTGCTAGACAAAGATTTTAAGTCAATTGTTTTAAGTATGTACAAAAAACTAAAGGAAATCATGTCTAAAGAACTAAAGTCAAATATAAGAACAATATCTCACTACATAGAAAATATCAATAAAGAGAAAAAAATTATTAAAAAGAACCAAATAAAAATTCTAGAGTTCAAAAATACAATTATCCAGAGCATCCAGTCTGAAGAACACCATTAAGCATACTGTTGTTCTTGTTTTTAGGTGATGTCAAGTCAGTTCCGACTCATAGCGACCCTATGAACACAGAATGAAACATCACCCAGTCCTGTGCCATCTTCACAATCTTTGTTATGTTTGAGCCCATTGTTGCAGCCACTGTGTCAAACCATCTCATCAAGGGTCCTCCTCTTTTACACTAATCCTCTACTTTAGCAAGCATGGTGTCCTTCTCCAGGGACTGGTCCCTCCCGATAACATGTCCAAAGTACATGAGAGGATATCTCACCATCCTAGCTTCCAAGGAGCATTCTGGCTGTATTTCTTCCAAGACAGACTTGCTTGTTCTTCTGGCAGTCCATGGTATATTCAATATTCTTCACAAACACCATAATTCAAAAGCATCAATTTTTCTTCGGTCTTCCTTATTCATTGTCCAGCTTTCGCATACATATGAGTAAATTGAAAAGATCATGGCTTGGGTCAGGCCCGCCTTACTCCTCAAACTGATATCTTTGCTTTTTAACACTTTTAAAGAAGGCTTTTGCAGCAGAAACCCTGGTGGTGTGGTGATTAAGTGCTATGGCTGCTAACCAAAAGGTTGGAAGTTTGAATTCACCAGGCGCTCTTTGGAAGCTCTATGGGGCAGTTCTACTCTGTTCTATAGGGTTACTATGAGTCAGAATCAACTCAACAGCAACGGGTTTTTTTAGGTTTTTTGCAGCAGATTTGCCCAATGAGATACATCATTTGATTTCCTGACTGCTGTTTCCATAGGTGTTGATTATGGATCCAAGTAAAATGAAATCCTTGACAGCATCAGTGTTTTTTCCATTTATCATGATGTTGCTTATTGGTCCAGTTGTAAGGATTTTTGTTTTCTTTATTAAGGTGTAATCCATACTGAAAGCTGAAGTCTTTGATCTTCATCAGTAAGTGCTTCTTCAAGTCCTCTTCACTTTCAGCAAGCAAGGTTGTGTCATCTGCATAACACAGGTTGTTAATGAGTCTTCCTCCAATCCTGATGCCACATTCTTCTTCATATAGTCCAGCTTCTCAGATTATTTGTTCAGCACACAGATTGGATAAGTATGATGAAAGGATGCAACCCTGACACACAGCTTTCCTGATTTTAAACCACGCAGATTCCCCTTGTTCTGTTCAAACAGCTGCCTCTTCGTCTATGTACAGGTTCCACATGAGCACAATTAAGCGTTCTGGAATTTCCATTCTTTGAAATGTTATCCATAATTTGTTATGATCCACACAGTTGAATGCCTTTACATAGTCAGTAAAACACAGGTAAACTTTCTGGTATTTTCTGCTCTCAGCCAAGATCCATCTGACATTAGCAATGATATCCCCTGTTCCATGTCCTCTTCTGAATTTGGCTTGAATTTCCGGCAGTTCCCTGTCAATGTACTGCTGCAACAGCTTTTCAATGATCTTCACCAAAATTTTAGTTGTGTGTGACATTAACGATATTGTTTGATAATTTCCGCATTCTTTTGGATCATCGTTCTTTGGAATGGGCACAAATGTGGATCTCTTCCAGTCACTTGGCCAGGTGGCTGTCTTCCAAATTTCTTGGCATAGATAAGTCAGAACTTCCAAGGCTGCATTTGTTGAAACATCTCAATTGGTATTCCATCAGTTCCTGGGGCCTTGTTTTTCTCCAATGTCTTCAGTGCAGCTTGGACTTCTTCCTTCAATACTGTTGGTTCTTGATCATACGCTACCTCCTGAAATGGCTGAATCTCCACCAATTCTTTTTGGTACAGTGACTCTGTGTATTCCTTCCATCTGTTTTTGATGCTTCCTGTGTCATTCAATATTTTGTCCACAGAATCCTTCAAAATTGCAACTCGAGGCTTGAATTTTTTCTTCAGTTCTTTCAGCGTGAGAAATGCCGAGTGTGTTCTTCCCTTTTTGTTTTCTAACTCCAGGTATTTACACATTTCATTATAATATTTGATTTTGTCTTCTGGAGCTCCTCTTTGAAATCTTCTGTTCAGCCTTTTACTTCATCATTTCTTCCATTTGCTTTAGCAACTCTACATTCAAGAGCAAGTTTCATACTCTCTTCTGACATCCATTTTGGTTTTTTCTTTCTTTCCTGTCTTTTTAATGACCTTTTGCTTTCTTCATGTATGATATACTTGATGTCTTCCCATGACTTGTCTGGTCTTCGGTCATTAGTGCTCAAATCTATTCTTGAGATGGTCTCCAAATTCAGGGGGCATGTACTCAAGGTAGAGCCCTGGTGGAGTAGTGGTTAACAGCTTGGGTGCTAACAGAAAGGCCAGCAGTTCGAATCCACCAGTCACTCCTTGGAAACCCTATGGGGAAGTTCTACTCTGTCCTGTAGTGTTACTATGAGTCAGAACCAACTCAATGGCACTTAACTACAGCAACATACTCAAGGTAGTATTTTGGCTGTCATGGATTTGCTTTATTTTAATTCAGCTTCAAATTGAACTTGCATATGAGCAAATGCATACTAACATATGCATACTAACATATGCATAATGAGAGTCCTAGAAGGACAGGAGAGACAGAAGGGGCAGAAAGAGTGTCTAAAGAAATAATGGCTAAAAACATAACAAATTTGCTGAAAAACATTAACCTACACACCCAAGAAGCTCAACGAACTCTAAGATAAAACTAAAGAGATCCACACTTAGATATATCATAAGCAAACTGTCATAAGACAAAAACAAAGAGAGAATCTTGAAAGCAACAGGAGATAAGCTACTCATCACATACAAGGGATTCTCAATAAGATTAGCAGCTGATTTTTCATCAGAAACCATGATGGCCAGAAGGTAATGGGTGGACATATTCAAAGTGCTAAACCAAGAATTCTATATCTGGAAAACTATCTTTCAAAAATGTAGAAATAAAGACATTTCCAGATAAACAAAAACAGAGAATTTGTTACTGGTAGACCTGCCCTACAGGAAACACTAAAGAGAGACTGAAATAAAAGGACACTAGAGAGTAACTTGAACCCATATGAAGAAATAAACAGCACCAATAAAAGTAACTACATAAGTAGATATATAAAACAGTATGAACGTATTTTTGTTTGTAGCTCTTTTTTTCTCCTATCTGGTTTAGAAGACCACTCCAAAAAGCAATAATAATAAATCTGTGTTGATGATGTATGTAGATGTAATATGTATGGCATTAAGAGCACAAAGTTGGGGGAGACAATGGTGCTACATAGGAGCAACATTTTTATAAACAATTATAATTAAACTAGAATTAATCTGAATTATATTTTTATAAGTTAAGATATTAATTGAATCCCCGGGACAACCGTGAAAAAAAAATCAAAAAATTTATAGCACTTACAAAAATGCCTCATGGGGGAGGGCATGGCCAGCAAACAAACGCAGAAGGCAACATTACTGGCTTCGATGTAGTAAGTGGAACCTGAAAGATAGCTTTTTCAAATTACATGTATTTATTATAGAATCAGCCAATATAAAAATATCCAATATAAAATTGTTTAATCTATCTAAACCACAGCTTCTTACTGATGCACAACACACACATAGATTCCTTTGGGATGGGGTAGACGAGGAAATTAAAATGATATTCTAGAAAATATCTATCACAAAAGAAGTTTGTAATGGAGGAAAAAAGAATAAAGAAACAAAAATAAAACAAGACATATAGAAACAAATACCAAAATGACAGATGTAAATCCTATCTTATTGGGAATTATATTAAATGTAAATGGATTAAACACTCCAGTTAAGAGATAGAGATTGGCAAATTAATTTTTTAAAAAATGATCCAACTATACGCTGTCCACAAGAGATACACTTTATATTCAAGACACAAATATGTAGAAAGTAAAAGGATGGGAAAATATATACCATGTAAACAGTAACCAAGAGACCTGAAATGGCTATATATTTTATTAAATAAGATAGAGTTTAATATAAAAATTGTTACTAGAGACAAAAAAGGACCTTTTATAATGATAAAAGGGTCAATCCATCATGAAGTTATAATAATTATAAACATATATGCACCTAACAACAGAACTCCCATAATACGTGAAGCAAAAAATGATAGAATTGAAGGGAAAAATAGACAATTCAACAATAATAGTCAGAGACTAAATTGCATAAGGCCCCTAAGCTAAGGAAAGAGTACATGTGTAATTTTTAACAACTTAAAATGGCTTCCTGTGTTACCTCCAACATCATTTGCATTTTACCAGATCTTGACCATCTTGACTCATTTCAATGAGCAGGGCATTTCAGGCCCTGTGGCAGTCATGACCCCTGGCCACCTGTCCCTGCATTAGTCCAATTCCCACAACTGAATCCATTTAGCCTCCTCTGCAACCTGAAACCTGTCCCATACTCTGCAAATGATCCGTGGCTGGGAAGAAAGAAGATCTGAATCAGAGGCTCAGGCCTGGTCAGTAGTCTGGTTTTTGACCCCACTCTGGACTTAGTACTCTTCTTTAGTATCCTACTGTTATGATTTTCCTTTTTCGTAAAACAAACTAACTACCCCAAAACTTAGCGGTATAAAATTGCAACCATTTTATTTTATCTCATGATTTTGTGGGTCAGGGATTCAAGTAGGGCTCAGCTGGATAATTCTTCTGTTCCATGTGATATTCAGCTGGTGGATGGGCTGGTCTTGAGGGTCCATGTCAACTTCACCCACATGTCTGGCATCTTGTAGGAGATAGCTGGAAAGAGGGGCCCAACTGGGACTATTGACCAGAGCATCTACTTATGGAATCTATATGTGGCTTGGGACTCCTCACAGCATGGTGGCTTCGGGGTAGTTGGAGTTGGACTTCTCACTTGGCAGCTCAGGGCTTTAAGAGGGCAATGAAGAAATATCCAGTACTTTTAAAAGTTAGGCTCAGAACTATCATAAGGTCACTTCTATTCTACATTGGTCAAGCAAGTCACTAAGACCAGCTCAAATTCAAGGGGAAGAGATTTGACTCTTCCCCTCAGTGTCAGGAATAACAAAGGATTTACAACTGTCTTTAATCTACTAAACCTACACTTCCCTTGTTGTTGTGACCTAGACTTTCCATATACCATGATTCTAGGGGTCAGATCTTAGATATGTGTGTAGAGTACAAGATTTCCCACTTGCCCAATCCACCATGACCTTAATCCACAAGGAGCTTTACCAGACTGGGACAGCCAGAACAAGAAAACATGTTTCTGGCTCACCATTAATGCCAACCCAACGCTCAAGTGACTACTGATTCGGTTCTGGGCAGCCCACTGAGGTCTTTGCTAGCCGGGATCATCTAGGACCAGCATCCTTGCTCCCACCTATTAAGGCCATTTGGTAGCCAATCCAACAGTTGGGGAATTTGTGGAAACGGGCTATTGGGGAGTGCTCATTGGAGAGGAAGAAGGTGAGACCTCAGACAATCCCATGAGAAACTCTGAAGCTAAGATTGCTCTTTAGAGTTGCCCCAAATTGAGGCAAGTGGGCTGAATATTTGTATCCCTAATCAGCCGGTCATTGGCCATGAGCCACTCCCTAGGAAGGAGTGTAACTATAGGTGAGACAGTTTCCTGTGGCAGAGGGCAAGTCCCAGTAAAGGATACAGCTCTGAATCATCAGTAACCTCAATTAGGTTAACCATTATAATTTAGCATCCAAACCAAGACACTTTTGAGAGATAATGAGACATTATTAATAATTGTGCCAGGACAAGATGTTATGTTCTATCGTTACCCTTATCTCATTTTACAGAAAAGGAAATTGAGGCACAGAAAGGTTAAGTAACACACTCACAATCTCTTACCTCTAGCAAGCAGTTAGCAAGTGGCAGAGCCAGGCTTTACACCCTGTCGGTCTGATTCCAGAGACAAATTTTTAAGACATTGTAGAGGTGGAATTGGCAGACTTGTGATTTTTTGGTTATGGGGTATAAATTGGGGGGTCAGAGAGGCCCTAGTGTTCAGACTTGAGCAACTGGGCAGATGGTGAGGCATTTACTGAGTAAAGTGTCAAATCAGGTGAGCGCTATTAGGGGGAAGGAAGGACAGAGAGATGCATCTAAGACCTTCAGTGAATTGCTTTACCATATTTTACGCAAATAATGAGCGCCCTCTGCATTTGTTAGCTGGCTGTGGCCTCCCCCTGCCAAGTGCCCTCACAAGTGCCGCCAGCCAATCCTCTTCCACATGTTACTGTAAAAAAAATTAGCATAACACTCACAAAAATAGCTCATGGGGGGAGGTCACAGCCAGCAAACAAATGCAGAAGGCAAGCGTTACTGGTTTTGTTGTAGTAAGTAGAGCCTGAAAGATAGCTTTTACAAATTACGTGTATTTATTATAGAATCGGCCAATATAAAAATATCCAATATAAAATTGTTTAATCTATCTAAACCAAAGCTTCTTACTGATGCACAACACACACAGACATAGATTCCTTTGGGATGGGGTAGACAGGTACTGTACCTCTTTAGATGGGTGTCCGTGAAATTCCGTTAGTCACCTGAGAGCCGTGGATGTTCTTCTCCCTGCTGTGGATTGCAAATGGTGTAAGGGCTCTCTCAGAGCAAGGAACTTCCATCCAGAGGTTTGCCCTTCAGGCACCGGGCGAGGAGGCACAACATGCACCCCTGTGGTGAGAGTAAGAGTCACTGGGCTATGAAAGCTCGGAGGAGCCCTGGTGATGCAATGGTTAAGTGCTCCACTGCTAACCGAAAGGTTCGAAGCCACCAGCCACTCAGAGGGAGAGAGATGTGGCAGTCTGTTTCTGGAAAGATACAGCCTTGGAAAACCTATGGGGCAGTTCTACGGCACACAACAACAACAGCATGGAAGCTCAGAGTTAGTTCCTCCACTCTTAGTAGGATGCTCCTTTCCTGGGATTGTTCCCCTTAGGGATATTGCTGCTCACATCCTTGCTGTGACTGGCTATATGCAAACTAGTGAACCCTAATGGTTTGACCCTATATCCTTTAGTGTACCTGTTGGCTCAATTACTCCCACCCATTTGGCTAATGGTTTACTGATATACAAATTCGGCGGCTCTTAAAGCAAGGGCTGCTAAGATGTCTGGCCAGAACTGGAGCTTAGAGTCACTATTGATACACTTATGCACTCTAATAAGAGAATCCTATAGAGAGGTAAGTTTGAAGATGAAGGTCAAGGCTTCTGCTTTGGACAAGGTGAGTTTGAAGTACTAGTAAAGCATTCAAGAGCAATGTGCATCTCCCTCAGGAGACCTGGCTTCCTGTCACCGTTCAGTCACTACCTGTTTGATCTTGAGGATGTCCCTAAGTCCTTCTGGGCTTCTGTTTCCTCATCCATAAAATGAGGAGAGGAAGCAGACAGTACATGGTCCCCAAGGCCCTGCTCAGCAAAACCTCTGCAACCCTGTCAAGCCACCCTTGGGGAACTAGTCACGGCCTCTCCAAGCAGTCCCTCCCCTCCCCCACATCTGACTAATGGACTCCAGCCCACGTTACTAGACATAACATCCCTTCGTTGATGACCGCCTCAAAGGACTAACTGTCTCTTTGCCTTCCCTTTCCCCAATTCTGCTCCTGAAATCTTCATCCTTTCTGGAAGACACCCTTTCCTCAGTGAGTAAAATAGAGCCACTTCCTGAGCACCTATTTTGGGAACCAGCCCAGAGCTGAAAAACCAAGTACCATATAGGGAGACATTCTCCTGCAAAGGCAGTCAACTGGCCAGAGGCTGGGGGGTGGATCCTCTTCCCCGGAGCCTGGAGCCTGGAGCAGAGGAAACAGACACTTGAAAGGTTGGCAGAGGCTGCTGCTCAGGTTTCCTGTGGCCTGGAAAGTGACTGACAGGTTGGTGCCCCAGGCTTTGTCCAGTCACATGGACCTGGATGTGAAATTAGGCACACCCTAGCTTGGTTTCCCAAGGAGGGGACTCTCGTGCAGATTAATTCTCCACAAGTTTTCCTGGAGAACAGTGGAGAAGGTGCTATTTTCAACCTCTCTTTGAAATCCACATGTGAGGCTGGGTGGCGGGGGAAGTGGTGGAGCGAGAAAAGACAATCAACTGGAAATGGCGAGAGGGTTCCTGAGCTGAAGCCCCAACTTTCGGGCTAACTCACAGGGTGACCTTGAGCAGCCCCTTCCCATTTAAAGTGATGAGAGTTATATTAAACGAGACAGAATGAAGAAAATTACTAAATCCCAGTGCAGGTGAGTTTGCAGTTAAACAGATGCAGCCATGCATCACTGCTGTATATAGACTGATGAGATCCTTGTGAAGAGCAAGACATTTGTTATCTGGGTGTCTCCAGATCATTTCACTTAAGGGGATTGGGGGCCAATTCAGTCACAAAATATAATGCCAGTGAGTGATAAAAGCTGATTTTGAGACAATGTTGTGTAGTCAAACGAGCACAAGTGTTAGAGTTCAGCACTGCCCAGGGAAGTCCATGGTGTAGATATTCCTACCATGGCAACTTGAAGCTTCCAACCTGCCATCAGTCAACATCGAGCTGGTTAAGAGGCTCATAGTCTACTCCTGTGAGTCTGTGTGAGCTGGCTCCAGCATACCACTGCTCCCGCAAGCATATGGACTTTCCAGAAAGAATACAGAATGCTGAGCAGGTCCCCAACCCTATTTTGAACCTGTTACAGTGTTTCTGCCCCTCCAGTTGTTCCTGTTATGACTTCTCCTGTGTTAGTCACCTGGTCTCCAAATCTGCACATGGAATTTGGAGCCTGTTGTCAACCTGGCTTTGGATTTGCCTCCCCTAAGCTTAGAGCGCCTCCACAGCTGAGACTCAGGGCTTTGTATGTGGGACTTGGAGGTATCCCTCTCACAGCAGGCTCTTGGGCAGACCTCCCACATCCCAGCCACCCCCAGACTCCTTTTATTGCCAGCTGTGTCCAGCGCAGTGGGGAAAGCTGGGCTTAGTTCCACCTGGAACCCCAGCAGAAAGCCTTCATTTGGAGGAGTCTTGGGGTGAGGGCATTCATTATTAAACATCCTTATATCAAGGCAGTCAAACACACACACACACACACACACACACGTGCACACATGCACACACACAAAGTCCAGATGTACAGAGCTGATGGTTCTTTACTTCGGATTTGAGCCATATCTTCTAACCCATAAAATCCACAGGAGGGCAGACATGGGAGTCAGCAATAGGTCTTTCACTGTATTCGACTCACCTCCTTCTAGCTCCTTAATTCATACAAGTCTCTCTGTATTGCTCTTGCTCCCTTGCAGACACTAGAGAGCTAAAGCGTCTCTTCTCTCTCTGCCCCACCTCCCAGGGTCCTGCCTCTTTCCATCTCTGGATCAGTTGTCAGTCACTCAGTGCTTTCTGTCTCCAGGCTGAAGGAGAGGCACCTCTAGGAGCTGCTGGTAGAACATCAGAAAAAAAAACCAGACAGTCCTTGGGTCTCTGGTGAGCGTCACTGTCCCTGACACTGAAGAGTCCCTGTCAGCCCCTTCCCTGGGTCTGACTCCTAAGGTCCCTTTGTGGTCCCAGTGCAGGTGCACCACAGGCCCCAAGAAGGCGGCAGGTTGGAATGAGAATCTAGACTGCCTCATACCCCAAACTGCTCACAATGTGCATGGACTCCTCCATTCCTGGGCAGCTTCCAGAACATTTACCTCCTTCCTAGACTCAACAAAGGGATTACAAAGCCCAACTTAAGGACAGAGTCTAGTTTTCTAATTGAGGAAAAATCCTGAATCATTTTGCATCTTGAATTTCTATTTTCTATCCCCTCCACACACACATGACTCAAAATGAGAAGAAACAGCCGCAAATATCCATTGATAATAGGAATGTGGAATGCACAAAGTGTGAATCTAGGAAAATTGGAACTCATCAAAAATGAAATGGAACACAAAAAGATCGATATGGTGGGCATTACTGAGCTGAAATGGACTGGTATTGGTCATTTGAATCAGACAATCAGATGACCCTCTATGTCAGGAATGACAAATTAAAGAGCAATGGCATCGCATTCATTGTCAAAAAGAACATTTCAAGACCTGTCCTGAAGTACAATGCTGTCAGTGATAGGATAATATCCACATGCCTACAAAGAAGACAAATTAGTACGACTATTATTCAAATTCATGCGTCAACCACTAAGGCCAAAGATGAAGAAATTGAAGATTTTTACCAACTTCTGAAGTCTGAAATTGATCGAACACGCAATCAAGATGTATTGATAATTAATGGTGATTGAAATGTGAAAGTTGGAAACATAGAAGGATTGGTAGTTGGAAAATACGGACTTGGTGATAGAAACGATGCCAGAGATCACATCACAGAATTCTGCAAGACCAACAGCTTCTTTATTGCAAATACCTTCTGTCAACAAGCAGTGAATATACACACGGACCTCGCCAGACGGAATACATAGGAATCAAATCTACTACATCTGTGGAAAGAGACGATGGAAAAGCTCAATATCATCAGTGAGAACAAGACCAGGGATTTACTGGGGAACAGACCATTAATTGCTCATATGCAAGTACAAGTTGAAGCTGAAGAAAATTAGAACAAGTCCACAAGAGCCAAAGTACGACCTTGAGTATATCCCACCTGAATTTAGAGACCATCTCGAGAGTAGATTTGACTGGAAGAGATCCATATTTGTACCTATTCCAAAGAGAGATGATCCAACAGAAAGCAGAAATTATCAAACAATATCATTAATATCACACGCAAGTGAAATTTTGCTGAAGATCATTCAAAAGCAGTTGCAGCAGTACATTGAAAGGGAACTGCCAGAAATTCAAGCCAGATTCAGAAGAGGACGTGGAAAGAAGGATATCATTGCTAATGTCAGATGGATCTTGGCTGAAAGCAGAGAATACCAGAAAGATGTTTACCTGTGTCTTACTGACTATGCAAAGGCATTTGACTGTGTGGATCATAACAAATAACGGATAACATGGGAATTCCAGAATGCTTAATTGTGCTCATGAGGAACCTGTACATAAAGCAAGAGGCAGTCATTCGAACAGAACAAGGGGATACTATGTGGTTTAAAATCAAGAAAGGTGTGCATCAAGGTTGTATTCTTTCACCAAACTTATTGAATCTGTATGCTGAGCCAATAATCCGAGAATCTGGACTATAGAAAGAAGAATGCAGCATCAGGATTGGAGAAAGACTCATTAACAACCTGCAATATGCACATGACATAACCTTGCTGAAAGTGAAGAGGGCTTCAAGCAGTAACTGGTGAAAATCAAAGACCACAGCCTTCAGTATGGATTACATCTCAACATAAAGAAAACAAAAATCTTCACAGCTGGACCAATAAGCAACATCATGATAAATGGAGAAAACATTGAAGTTGTCAAGGATTTCATTTTACTTGGATCCATAATCAACACCCATGGAAGCGTCAGTCAATAAATCAAAGAACGCATTGCACTGGGCAAATCTGCTGCAGAAGAACTTTTTCGTGTTAAAAAGCAAAGATGTCACTTTAAGGACTAAGGTGCGCCTGACCCAAGCTATGGTATTTTCAATCACCTCATATGCATGTGAAAGCTGGACAATGAATTAGAAAGAGGGAAGAAGATTTGCTGCCTTTGAACTATGATGCTGGCAAAGAATATCAAATAATACCACGGACTGCCAGAGGAACGAACAAATCTGTCTTCGAAGAACTACAGGCAGAATGCTCATTAGAAGGAAGGATGGTGAGATTTTGTCTCACATATTTTGGTCATGTTATAAGGAGGGCCCAGTCCCCAGAGAAGAACATCATGCTTGGTAGGGTAGAAGGTCAGTGAAAAGAGCAAGACCCTCAACAAGAAGGATTGACACAGTTGCTGCAACAATGGGCTCAAGCATATAACAATCATTGTGACAATGGCACAGGACTGGGCAGTGTTTTGTTCTGTTGTACATAGGGTCGCTGTGAGTTGGAACCGACTCAACGGCACCTAACAAAAACAAAAACAACCACACTACGCACACTTTTTTTTCCTGTAGGAGTCAAAAAAGGAAATATCTTGGAACAGAGAGGATTTTGATCTCAAGATAACGCTTTATGGAAAACCTCTAACGTTTTAATGTAGGAAGCGCTACACCGTCCAGTGTTGTCAACATCAGAAAGCTCAACTGTGAGGAAGAGTTGTGTCAAACCTTGGCTTAAGCCAGCTTCCCAAGGGAAAGGCGCTTCCCCTGCAATTAGAATCAGCTCTTTTGATCCTTCCAGACAATGCAGTTACTCCCGCCCTTTGTTGCCTTGGAGATGATTCTAATTGTTCTCCTTACCTGGAGTTTGTGTGTAAACCCTTCAGAGATGGGAAGTGGGGGCCTACAGGATGAGCATCACTGGTGCTAGGAATTAGGGTCTTGGAAGTGAACAAATTTAGCCCACAGCCTAAGATTTGGCAGACCTGGGGGATTGGCCAGACCCAAGCAGAGGAGAAGGGACAGATTAAAGGAGAAGGGTAGATGTCCCAGGAGGGATGGGACAGACAGAGGGTGGAAAGGAGTAGCCAGCAGGGGCTGGGCCATCCATGTTTCCTCACCAGAGCCCAGGCTGCTTCCTCATCCCAGCAGATCCCTCCATCCCCGGCCTCCTCAACAGGAAAAGCCACATCACAAAGTGGTTTTAGAACCAGGCAGTTGTAGTTAGGTGCCCTGGAGTCGATTCTGACTCATAGCGACCCCACGTGACAGAATATAACTGCCCTATAGAGTTTTCTTGGCTGCAATCTTTACCAGAGCAGACCACCAGCTCTTTCTCCCACAGAGCCACTGAGTGGATTTGTACCACCAACCTTGTAGTTAGCAGCGGAGCACTTAGCCGTTGTGCCATCAGGGCTCCAGGCAGACTGGGGTTCAAACCTTTGCTCTTCTCACAATAGTTGGTGTGACCACAGGACACCACTGAAACTCTCTGAGGGTCAGTCTTGTCCGTTGTTGTCATTGTTAGGTGTCGTCAAATCTGTTCCAACTCACAGCGACGCCATGTATAACAGAATGAAAAGTTGCCTGGTCCTGAACCATTCTCACAATAGTAGGTATGTTTGAGCCCCTGGTTGCAGCCTCTGTGTCAATTCATCTTGTTGCGCGTCTTCCTCTTTTTCACTGACCCTCTACTTTACCAGACCTCTGAAGTCTTGTCTACTGTATTAAAAAAAAACAAACAAACAAACCACCAAACCAGTTACTGTTGAGTTGATTCTGATTTATGACGACCTCTTGTGCGTCAGAGTAAGACTGTGCTCCATAGGGGTTTCAAGGCTGTAACCTTTCAGAAGAAGATCAACAGGCCTTTTTTCTGAGGCACCACTAAATGAGTTCAAACCACCAACTATTTGGTTAGTAGTTGAGCACTTAACCATTTGCACCACCCAGGGACTCCGTCTATATAATGGAGATAATAGTATCCCCTGGCTCAGCATCGAACACACAGTGGACACTAGAGAAAAGGTCACTGCAGTTATGATTATGGGGGGAGGGAGGCCTCATGCAAAGGGTTTATATTTAACTCCTTTATAGTTCACCTTGCTAAAAATCATAGCATTGCTTGCAGTGTCAAAGCTCTAGAAACAACCTCCATGCCCATCAACAAGGGATTTATGAAAAAAATTTTAGAGCCATCCATACAATGGAAGGTTGTTTCCTTTCCCTTTTTATTTATATCTTTCTGCTTGAATTTTTACAAGCAAAATATATTATTCATATAAAATAATCAAGGTATCTCCATTTGGGAGAGGGAAAGTCACCTTATTAGAAGGTGTTCCCTCTTGCCACCTGCCCCCATATCTGGGCCCCTGGTTGAAGAAGGAGATTTGCCAAACTGGGCAGGAACTCCCACATGGTGCCTGCAGGGGCTTTGGCCACCACTGGTGGACCCACCGGATGGTACACTCCCATGCGAACGGCGGCTGGGTGAGGGCTCAGGACAGGGAGGCCTCACTGCTCAGGGCCTCAGGCCCTGCCTGCCTGTGACACTGGGGGAGGGAGAGTTCTAGGTAAGGGGGTGGGGTGCGGATATCCTCACAGAGGGGAGAAAATGGCAGCTTCTCCCCACCCAGGCTGGGGCCATCCAGCAGGCTCAGGGCTGGTAGGGTTAAGGGGAAGGGACACGAGTTTGGCATGAAAAATTCACCTATTCTCAGGCAAAGTCAATAAGGGGTCCCAGGGCCATAAAAAAGGAGTCCTAGTGGCACAATGGTTAAGTGCCCCACTGCTAACCAAAAAGTTGGTGGTTTGAACCTACCTAGTGGCTCCAAAGGAGAAAGACCTGGAAATCTGCTCCCATAAAGATTACAGCCTAGAAAATTCTATGGGAAAGTTCTACACTGTCACACGGGGTCGCTATATATCGGAATCGACTCGATGGCACCCAACAACAACAACAAGGCCGTAAAGGAGTCCCTCAGTGATACAAACAGTTAACACTCTCAGCTGCTAACAGAAAGGTTGGCGGTTCAAGTCCACCCAGAAGGTCCCTTGGGAGAAAGTCCTGATGAACTACTTCCAAAAAATCAGCCACTGAAAACCTTATGCATAGCTCTACGCTGACACACATGGGGTTGCCATGAGTTGGAATCAACTCAGCAGCAACTGGTGTTGCTACTGGTAAGGTCATAAAGGCTTCATTTTCACACCTCTCCACACTCTCCATTCTTTACTTCTTACTCTCTGGGGCAACTCAAGCAAGACTCTTCATCTCTGTGAGCTTCTGTTTCTTCATCTGTAGGATGGGGGTAATAATATCTCTTTCCAAGATTATCAAGAGAGTTAAACAAGATCAAACGAAGTCTATATATAAATGATATATATACCTGGTCCTGAGCACAGTCCAAATATGACTTTCAAAAGGTTAAAAACATAATTCTCATAAAACCACTCTGTATTTGAATGAACACACATGAAAGATTTGTCCACTTATAATGAGGGAACAGAGCCCAGGCGGTGCAGTTGTTAAGAGCTCAGCTGCTAAGCAAAAGGTCAGCAGTTGGAATCCACCAGCTGCTTCTTGGAAACCCTATGGGGCAGTTCTACTCTGTCCTATCGGGTCACTATGAGTTGGAATCAACTCATCAGCAACGGGTTTGTTTTGGTTAACGAAGAAACAGAAGCCTTGGTGGCACAATGGTTATGCACTCAGCTGCTAACTAAAAGGTTAATGGTTCGAACCCACCCATTGACTCTGCTGGAGAAAGACTTGGCAATCTCTTCCTGTAAATATTACAGCCAAGAAGACCCTATGAGGCAGCTCTACCCTGTCACATGGGGCCACTATGAGTTGAAAAATGACTCAACATCATCTAACAACAACAACGATGAGGAAATAAGTAAGGTTGTAAAACTGGTTCAGAGAACATTTAAGAAACCGTCTTAGCGCTTAGCTACTTAGTGCCGTTGTAACACAAATACCACAAGTGGGTGGCTTTAAAGAACAGAAATTTATTTTCTCACAGTTGTGGAGGCTAAAAATCCAAACCAGGGCATCAGTCATGTTGATTCCTTCTGAGGGCTTTGAAAGAGGGACTGTTCTCTGCCTCTAGGGGCTGCTGGCAATCCTTTGCGTTCCTTTACTGCTTGTAGATGTATCTTTGCATGCTGTCTTCCCCCTGTGTGTTGTCTGGTTTCCTCGTTCATAAACACCACTCAGAAGGGATTTGGCCCACCCTACTCCTGTATGACCTCTGAGGAACAATGGGTTTCTCTTTATATATGGTCTTTCTGGCCCTGGGTTTATAATTCTGCCAAAAATAACTGGTTGGGCTACAGCCTGCCCTGTCAGTGGTCTATTTTTATGTACCTTGCAGGGATTGGACAGTTTACTGTACAAATAAGGTACATAAAACTTTCATAGGAATTGGTCAATTACTATGCAAATTAAATGACTATGGCCTACCAAGGTGATTGATCAGTTTTGCCATCCTGCTAGGCTTATAAGGGCTAATCCCACAGAGGTTAGAGGGGGACCTCACTATCATCAAGAAGAACTTGGAGTGGAGCATGTCTTTTGGACCAGGGGTCCCTGCACTGAGAACCTCCTAGACCCAGGAGCCAGAGAGAGCCGTAACACTGGAGATGGCATGAAACGGCAGTGGCAATACAAGCACAGGAACCAGGAGACCAGCATGAGATGGCTGAGGTGGGCTTCTTGGCCTATAGAGAGCTGAGCACCTTCAGGCAGGAAGCTTACTGTTGGAGTGGGGTGTCTCCAGGCACTTGTTGGCAGAACTAAAGAGCTGTGACACTTGTCCAAGGAGGGAAGAGGTCAAGAGGGGCCCAGTGTCAAGGCCCAAGAAACGCTGCCTCCTGCAGGCACGGCCAAGAAGAAGCTGAGAGGTGTCCTGGTTGGATGCTGTCCTGACTGAAGAACTGTGTCCTAAGTTGTTTGCTGTTACCTCCAAGTTGATCCTGATCCCAAGTTGTAGCCTCTTGCTTCCCTAACAAACCATATAATCGTGAATATGGTCTATGAGTTCTGTGTGGCCATTGCAATGAACTATCGAACCCAGCAGAGAAGTAGAGAGTGCTGTGGGGAGATGGCTGGTGTCAGAACTGGTGAGTAGACCTATGTCTGATCTCCACCTCATAGGAATCAGCTTTGTGCTGATGGTGATTTTGCTCCCTCCTCTTGAAGTTAGCCAGGGTCTGACGCTAGTACTAGATTACAACCTCATTAACCTAACTGACAACATCTACAAAGAAAACCTCTATTTCCCCAAACAAGGTCACCTTCACAGGTAACAGGGTTAGAAATGTAACTTATCTTTATAGGAAACACAACTTAATCCATAACAAGGGGGAATATGAGTTCAAAAGGAAAAAGGAAAAATACAAAATGCATGCCTTTAAAAATGTATGATTTGTGTATTTACATAAATGGGTGATAATGAGTATCAAACCGCTCTGACATTTAGATTCCACCAGATACATTTAGAAGAAGCATGTAGACGTTTTATTTTTTTAAATATCAGTATTTATAATTGTCATGGATTGAACTGTGTCCCCCAAAAATATCTGTCAACTTGGCTGGGTCATGATTCCCAGTATTGTATAACTGTGTAATCTGATGTGGTTTCCTTATGTGTTGTAAATTCTCTTACTATGATGAGGTTATACTGATGATGTCTACAAGATTGGATAGTGTCTTAATCCAATCTCTTTTGAGATATAAAAGAGAGAAGTGAACAGAGACACACGGGAACCTCATACCACCAAGAAAGCAGTGCCAGGAGCAGAGCGCGTCCTTTGGACCTGAGGTTCTTGCGCAGAGAAGCTCCCAGACCAAGGGAAGACTGATGACATGGACCTTCCTCCAGAGCCAGCGGAGAAAGAGTTCCCCTGGAGCTGAAGCCCTGAATTTGGACTTGTAGCCTACTGGACTGTGAAAGAATAAACTTCTCTTTGTTAAAACCACCCACTTGTGGTATTTCTGTTAGAGCAGCACTAGATGACTAAGGCAATAATATTTTGGAAATTATAGGCCTTGCAATTGTGTCAACTTAAGACGAAAAAGTTTAAAATGTCAACTTAAGTATGTGCAAGACGGTACATAGCTTTTCAAAATTATTATAAGGGGTTCACCAGCAAAACAAACAAAAAAAACATTTAAAGACCTATGCCCTGGGCAGTGGTTCTCAACGATGGCCAGACATCAGAGTCACCTAGGAACTTTTGAAAGATACTGCACCCCTGCTTGAACCCAGCGATGTGCTAGAGCTGGCTTTTACTGGCTTGTGAGAGCCGATTGTTAAATTTTCAGTTTTGTGAGCTGGTTGTTAAACACAGACATTATTAAAAATTAAGTTATGTAATAATGATATATAATACATTATATTTAAATATATACTTATACATATGTAAATATATAATAAATTATTTTTAAAATGCTCAAAACTCTTCACTTCCTAGTTATTCTACTGCATCATACTGTTATCTACCTTTTTTTAGTTTATTTATGTCTATTGCATCTGTATGATGGAAATACCATATAATGATGGGCTACTGTGCATCACTTCTTACCCCTGCTTTCAGTAATGTCATGTCAGTAGCTTGAAATCTGCAGCGACGAAAGAATTTACACCACAGGAATTGACAAATGCTGCAAATCGGGGCTTGATTTGTCATTTTGTTGATTTAGCAACACTTTAGAACTTAATGGAAACAATATTAGTAAAGCAGATTAAACTTTAAAGAGGACCATGTCTGTAGCTGTTACATTGTGAATTGCACACAAAAAGTGAGAACTTATTCTTCCAGTATTCAAAAACCGTTATCAAATCCAGCAAAGAGTTGTTTCTGTCAGTGATAAATGAGTGAAGCTCGGACACACGTCTTCATTGTTTCACTTTCATCTTACTTATTAGCCTAAATAAAAATATCAACCATCAGACCAAAGCTAAGAAGTTTCCTGAATACAATCAATCACTTTGAGGGACAGAGTAGCAAGTGTGGGGGTCTGGGGACCATGCTTTCAGGGGACATTGAGGTCAATTGGCATAACAAAGTTTATTAAGAAAACGTTCTGCATCCTACTTTGGTGAGTGGCGTCTGGGGTCTTAAAAGCTTGCAAGCAGC